>NC_134645.1:93630039-93939970 GCF_030463565.1 Pelecanus crispus
GAATGTTTTTTGATATTATTTACCTTGGATATATCATGTATATCATGATATATCATGATATATCAGTATATCAGTAAATAAATTCTTGTAAATAAATGTATTCAGTAAATAAATGCTTGTATATCAGTAAATAAATTCAGAAGCATGATACTTCTGTAACTATTTTGAGTTTTTGACCTCTTGTGCAACTCCTATAGTGAACTGAAGTGGGACAATGAATCTGTTTGATGCATGTTCAATTAAAATTCTTCTTGTATTGAAAGCAACATGTGCTGTTAAGCACTGTTCCTGTGACAGTACTTTGTTCCTAGTAACTTCTTGGGACTTTGGTTTAAGAGTGTTTGAAAGTTTAAAGTACAGCTTGAACAAGCATTCAGGGCAGACAATCTGTGCTGTAGTCTTAACATGTTTCCTTCAGCTCTTCTGAGGCAGTATTGTTGCCCTTAAAACTCAATCTTTTGAGCTTCTGTTAGCCTGTAGGGGCATGCTTAAACTTATTTTAATAAATACAAACTGTAGATCTTCAAGCAGGTTAAGGCAGTACATAATAAATTTAAAGCAAATATTTTCTGTTCGTTGTGACTTGATTTCGCAGTCCTGTGCTTTAAGGCTAGTATCTTGCTTGTATTTTCAGAAACAGATCTTTATTAAAGCTGAACCTCTTCATGAAGTAGTTTTGGCAGGTGTTTTCAGATTATCCAAGAAAATTAATTTTTCCTATACTGCTTCCTCCTCACTGCTTTTTTGCCCTTTTTATTTCAGGTGGTACTCTGCAAATTCCACTCTGTGTTCCTTTCCCACAAAGGTCAAGTTTATACATGTGGACATGGACAAGGAGGACGCTTGGGTCATGGTGATGAACAAACATGCCTTGTATGCTATCTTATGCTATCTCATGTAGTCTACAGCATGATACTTCTTTTATTTCAAACAGCAAGTCTAAAAAGTGAATTAGAGTTTCTGAGAATGTACTTTCAAAACCAGTTTGCTGTTGATTTCACACAAACACCCTTGCTCCCCACCAAATAACAGTAAAAAACCTCTGCAATACTACTGGTGAGGTGGCAGAGAGTAGAAGAATGTGCATTTAAATATATTTTAATTTATAGAATCATAGAATCGTTTAGGTTGGAAAAGACCTTTAAGATCATCCAGTCCAACTATTAACCTACACTACCAAGTCCACACTAAACCAATCAAGGGTAGACTAGACTAAACCATGCCCCGAAGTGCCACATCTACCCGTTTTTTGAATGCTTCCAGGGATGGTGACTCCACCACCTCTCTGGGCAGCCTGTTCCAATGCTTGACTACCCTTTCCATGAAGAAATTTTTCCTAATATCCAATCTAAACCTCCCCTGGCTCAGCTTGAGCCCATTTTCTCTTGTCCTATCGCTAACTACGTGGGAGAAGACACCAACAGCCACCTCACTACAACCTCCTTTCAGGCAGTTGTAGAGAGCGATAAGGTCTCCCCTCAGCCTCCTCTTCTCCAGGCTAAACAACCCCAGTTCCCTCAGCCGCTCCTCATAAGGCCTGTGCTCCAGACCCTTCACCAGCCTCGTTGCCCTTCTCTGGACATGCTCCAGCACCTCAATGTCTTTCTTGTATTGAGGGGCCCAAAACTGGACACAGTATTCCAGGTGTGGCCTCACCAGCGCTGAATACAGGGGGACAATCACCTCCCTGCTCCTGCTGGCCACACTGTTCCTGATACAAGCCAGGATACTGTTGGCCTTCTTGGCCACCTAGGCACACTGCTGGCTCATGTTCAGCCGGCTGTCAGCCAGCACCCCCAGGTCCTTTTTGGCCAGGCAGCTTTGCAGCCACTCTTCCCCAAGCCCATAGCGTTGCATGGGGTTGTTTTGACCCAGCACTTGGCCTTGTTAAACCTCATACAGTTGGCCTTGGCCCATTGGTCCAGTCTGTCCAGGTCCCTCTGCAGGGCCTTCCTACCTTCGAGCAGATCGACACTCCCATGCAGTTTGGTGTCATCTGCAAACTTACCGAGGGTGCACTCAATCCCCTCATCTAGATCATTGATAAAGATATTAAACAAGGCTGGCCCCAAAACAGAGCCCTGTGGAACACCGCTAGATAGCTAGGTACTGTGGTCAAACTTCTGTGTTATGGCTGAGTTGTTTTAAAGGCTAGCTGATGCCAGATGAGTGGAAGCAAATGGGCTTTGGCTAGGCTGGCTTCTTGAACAGGTTTGTGATGCCATCTGATGAGTGTCAGGGCTGGCACAAAGGAAACAGCAGTACTGTGGAGCTGTAGTGGCATGAAGTGATGGTAGGGTTGCTTCTTACTAGAATTGCATAGCTATTAAGTGAAAACTCGCCTATCATTTTCATTTGAATAGCACATTGTTGCAATATGCGAAAACAAAATTTGAGAAGGCTAAGATATGATGACAAGACAGTTCTTAGACTTCAGTATCTTATCCTGTGCACGCTTGGTAGTGTGCATTTGGTTTGCAGCACAATCATTTTTTAAAATTTCTAATATCAAGTATCTGGTAGAACTTGATATTATGTTTCTGGATGTTGTAGTGAAGACTGGAGCTCAATTTTTAACACTTTTTTAAAAAAAATGCAGTTCTATGAAATTAGAATTTTTTGCAAATTGCTGTTTTGAAATTGGGATGTTGCCCAGTTGAATAAAGGAGAACTCATGTTAGAATGCATGAAGAGTTAAACGGACAGAACTGCTTCATGATTCTGTGAAATTCATGATTCTGTGGAATTTTCTTAGGATTATCCTGTGTTTTGGAGGAAGGGAGAAATCTTTATTGCTCATGATAATTTAAAAACAAAAACAAGAGAGTTAGCTAATATTTCTCCAGCTGTCCTGAAGATATAGTTTCCAACCCAGTTTTGGAGCGGGTAGTTTAAAAATTATCTCCCTTGATTGCAGAGGATGCATTTCAAATGAAAGTAGTCGTCTTATTGCATTGGATGTGGTAATTATGTTAATGTGTGTATTGTATGTTCAAATGCATTTTCATCTGTAGTTCAGTATTTGAACTTTCTGATGATGATGACTTTCTGATGATGTAACTTTAGTTTCATAGATGGCCACTGGTTAATATCAAACTTTTCTTTTTTTTTTTTCCTTGTTCAGGTTCCAAGACTTGTGGAAGGCTTAGCTGGCCATCAGTGCTCTCAGATAGCTGCAGCTAAGGATCATACTGTTGTTTTAACAGAAGATGGATATGTTTACACGTTTGGTTTAAATACTTTCCATCAACTGGGTATTCTTCCTCCTCCTACTAATTGCAATGTCCCTAGACAGGTAAAAATAACATCAATCAAAGCTTAATTGGTTGGTTGGTTGTTTTTTTAACAGAAAGTAAAATGTGAAGATTGTAGAAATAACTTTTAAACTTTTTCAGGACAATAAAGTTGAATGTGAGTTCAGATAAAATCTTGATTCTGTGTTATCATACATCTAAGTCTTAAATACGTGCCTGTGTCCCAATAAACATCGTAGTTTGTAACCTGAACTGTACTAAAGTTTGTGGTGCTAAGTATGGTACAAGCTATGATTGCCAAAACCCTTTTCTTCCCCAAATTGTTCTGTAGTTGAAATGATGTAAAAGTTATACGTATGTATTACTTGAGATTCATGCTCTTTATTCCCTTTGAATCACTGGATGACAGATCTTGGGGTTTGATGGTTGTGTCCTTTGCTGGAAGCACTGTTGATTCTGGAGTCATAATGCTTTGGGAAGAATAGGGAGGGGGAAGAGAGGGTATGGGCGTCAGCAACTTGACAATATTTCTGTGCTCAATCTATAACTTTTTCTTTTTTTTTTTTTTTTCTAAAATAAATAAGAGCTGCATTACCTTTTATTGAAAGGAAGCTTCATCCAGAGTAGAACAACATTGCACTACCAGTGTTACAAAAGTAGGAAAGAATAATTGGCCAAAGTGCAACAGGATAGTGTTTTGGGGTACAATGGGATGCTCTTCAATAGTGTAATGATAGCTGTATATCCACAGTATTTGCTTGGATCTTGATCATCTTGATCTGGAAATTCAAGTTAAATTTGAAGTGTGGAATTAGTAGTATAGTGTTCTGCAGTGTGTTTAGGGTGTTAGGACTTAGAAGCTGAAACTTTTTAGCTGACACTGTTGCAGCACCTGAGCCTTCTTTGGCTGTCTTTTACATGTCCTGTGCAATCTTGTTCAACATCTTGCATATGAAGACAGCCTAAGGAGATTTGATTCTAGTTCTGATTAGATAATGCAAAAAGTTTACTTCTTTTTGTCAGTAGTGCAATAGTACTCCACTTGACAAACTTCTGAAATAATTCTGACTTACAGACTGTATGTGGATTGATACTCATGCTTCATTTTTAATGACTTTAGGAATTAAATGTTGTCAGAAGTTTGTACTTGTGAAATTCACCTGTTGCTTCTTAATATTAAGATGTACTTTGGATTTGTGCTTAGGTTCAGGCAAAAAACCTGAAAGGTAGAATGGTGATTGGAGTGGCTGCAGGCAGATTCCATACAGTGCTATGGACTAAAGAAGCAGTGTATACCATGGGGCTGAATGGCGGCCAACTAGGTAAGGTAGAAGCGTTCTGAAAGTAAAACCCAGCCATTAAAAGATGTTATTCGTACTCAAGCTGTCATCGGCTTCTTACAACAGAAGCCGGGTTAAAGCTTTCTCCTCCCTCCCTCCCTCTCTCCCTCCCCCCTCCTCCACACCCCCCCCCCCCCAACCAGTCTGGTGACATCATCCCTTCACACTTCTTTTGAAGAATATTTTTCATTACTGCCAGTCACTTTCACGTTTTGAGATGATGGGAGCTAGTCAGACTTAGCTCTGTTATTTTGAACTCTTTATAATTCTTTTGCCTTCCATGTACCTTGTGTGGTCCTGCTACTGAAGACTTTCAGGAAACAGAATGTTGCTGCTTGTGTTGCAAATTACCCCAAGGCATGCTTGTCTCCTTCCAGCAGTCTGGCTGGTACTGCCCGTATAAACTATAAACTAGCATTCAGCTCTCCTGCCTATGTCCTCCTTTCACCATGCACTGTAAACATGCTACTGATAACTTTTTCCATACTAACTTTTTCAACTGCAATGCTTGCCTGTATCTAGAATTTTTTTCAACAGTGCCATTACCAGAATCTTTACTTACTTCACTATTACTCCGAAGTCAAGAAAGAACCTAATAAAAATATATTACCAACTTGACTGTTTTTTTGTACGAATGGGATATTTTAATTGTTTTTGTCTTTTTTAATAAACAGGTATTGCAGTATTGGTTTGGATTTGCATTTCTGCAGTTCTATATCTGTGTGCAAACAGAACTGTTAGCTAGCTCTGGTACTTACAGTTAATCTGCATCAGTTCTGGCATCAGGTTCAGACACTTTTTTGTGTTCCTATTTAAGATTGCAAAGGTATGTGAAAAACCTTGTCTTTGTCAGAGAAGTATCACACTAATGAATAATTTTTTTTTTGTTTGCTTTTGGTTTTTTTTTTTTAATATGCACCCATCAAATAAGTTTTTTTGTGGTTGCGATTGCTTGTGTTGTTGAGGTTATTCTGGTGTGCACGTGGCCCAGTGCAGTACCATGTGGAGACAGTAATTGGATCGTAAGCAGTATAGTTGTGTCAGCTGGGCACTATGATAGACTTGTGGTAATAAACCTTGCCTCTTTAAGATGTTTGCGCACAGCACTATACTGTCATATGACAAGGTTGCTTCCGGCTTTAGAGGTAGCTGTGCTGCTTGTTCCTGGATATTTGTACCGTGATCCACTCTGTGGTGTAGACATAAATGCACACTGAGCAGGGTGATGTTATGAGATTCTTTGTGTTAAGTTTCTTGATGTAGCAGAGCAGCAGTGGCCTAATCTTTTTTTTTTTTAAATATGTTTTCAGAGACCTTACGTTACAGCTCCAAATTTGTTGTTTCACATAACTGCCTGCCTTCATGCTTATGAGCACTTAGAGTAATTTTTATGACAAACTTGTTTGGTATCTTTCAATGGCTGAAATAATCTATAGTTTATGCCAGTGTGATAGTATTTCTAGTATCTTGAACTGTTGTATGATCAAATAAATGTTCTTTCTTTGGAATCAAAGGGAGTACCACTGCGGAGTCTAACCACATTAAATAACTTTCCCTGTAGAGTATGCCTTACTTCATTTTTTGTGTATCAAATCTTGAATGTTTTCTGGTGTTTGTGGTGAACTAACAAGTATGTGTGGTGGGTCTCTTACCTGTCCAATTATTTCGAAGATGAATTATCTAACTACCTAAAAAATCTTTTAGAATTTAAAGGTTCTTCAAAGTAGTGTAGCAAAGTGTCCTTTAAATGCACTTTCATTTATCCACACATAAATGAGTAGAATGGCAAATAATGTTTTTGGGGTGTGTTGTATTTTCTAGGTTATCTGCTGGATCCTAATGGAGAAAAATGTGTAACCGCACCTCGTCAAGTTTCTGCTCTACACCATAAAGATATCACTGTGTCCTTGGTCTCTGCAAGCGATGGCGCTACAGTATGCGTTACTGAACGAGGAGATATTTATTTACTTGCAGACTATCAGTGCAAAAAGATGGCTTCAAAGTATGTATCACTTTTCTAAGTTGTCATGAAGAACACCAGGTGAAAATTTCACTGCAGTCTTACACTTTCAATCTATTTTAAAGATTTTTGTGCATACGGATAATACAGTGCTCCCTGGCGTTTTCTTCATTTGCAGTTCTTTCATATGAACTATGGATATCTTTTTAGTTAGTTTGTTTATTTGCTTTCGTTATAAGAAGAGGCTAAGGTGCCACTTGCAGTTTACCAAAGATATTTAAAAAAACATACTAAGGGGAAATGCTTTGTGCCATAGGTTTAAAAATACCAAAACTGGTATTTTTTGTTCATCTGTTAGCCTGAATTTGTCTAAATGCATCTCAGTAGAGGTGTTGAAGATCTGCTCTTCTATTTAGTTATGTTATTACAATTTTGAATCAGTAATTTGGGGTCTGATGCAAAGGGGACCTTGTGACGTCATCTGGTCCATATACTAAAACCTGGATGTAAAACCTGTTGAAGAAACTGGGCCCATGACTCATAAATTTAGGAAATGATTTGATCCTATTCTCTCTTAGTTAGTTTGCAGTAACAGATTAGAAGGGGTATTTAGCATTTTTGCCCAGCAAACTCCCAGTTAGCTTTTCAGCTTCACTTCAATTTCTAGCAGTGTTTATTGACATGTTATAGCTTAATGATTATTTTATACTTCATTTTCTACACGGTTATAAGTGAATGTGCTGGCACTTGGAGAAGCTTAATACCATTTCATTATGCTAAGAAACTGAAAAGAGATAACTTGCATGGTTTTGATCAGGTAAAAAACAAAACCCACAAAAAAACCTGAGAAACAGCCTATGGAGATAGGATAGGTCTTTTAATACAAACAGCTAAATGAAATTTATACAACTATAATTTTTGTAATGCTGAAGATCAAAGGTAAATAATATACTGGTTTTCAATTACGGAATTCTGTGAAGAACCTATGGATATGATGTGACTTACTTAAAAGCAAAGCAAAAATTACAATCTAATAATAGTATTTTATTAGCAGTTATGTTTGCAATACCAGTGGAGAGAGACTAAACTGAAGTAATTTTCAGTGTCACTACCTCAACTATATTTTTTTTTTTTTTACTGCTTCTTGAAATGAAAAAGGTAACTCTGTCATAGAAGCAACATCAATACACAATGAAGAAATACTAATTTAACCTTTTGTGTTCTTTCAGACAGCTGAACCTTAAAAAAGTTCTTGTTAATGGGGGATATTTGGAATATAAGGTAGATACCCAGCATCTTAAAGAAAATGGGGGTCAGAAGATTTGCATTCTAGTGCTGGATGAAGCTGGAAGAGTAAGTTGTGTGCCTAGAAATCATGATTTATTTAGAAATATATAGCAGGCTGCATACTGATAAAGCAAACTTTAAACATAAGAAGTTGACAGGTCAAAGTCATGCACAGAAAATACCCAACTCATTTGTGTAGAGCTGCTAGTGTTGTTTTGGTTGGATTTTTTTGTTTTGTTTTTTTTTTTTTTTTGTGGGCGGGTTTTTTTTTTTTTTTTTTAAAGGCTATGGGAAGACTACCACAGTAATACACAGTAGTTTATTTTTAAATCTGTGAACATCTAATGGCTTTTCAGTGAAGGTGTAAATTCCTTTACTTTTACATACATAAGTGGTTATATAGCGTGCATGGTTTAGTTTTTTTTCCCATCTCTCCTCTCACCCCACCTACCCAGTCACCTTTACACCCTCCAGAAATAGTGTCAGAAGTAGTCTCCGGACTTGAAGTTTTAGAGCCTTTGCTGAAAAGCAGCTGTTCTGTAGATGAGATGTCCCTTTTATTGTTGAAAAGTTGCAGCTAAACCTGGTGAGTGGCTTAGTATTTATAGTTAAGTGTAGACACCTTGTTGTCTTAGAACTGGAATACTATGGTGGATTTACTATTTTCTTCCCTCATTCTGTCATAGAGTAACAGTTTATAGGACCCTTCAAAACCGCAGCCTTTTCTACATCTGCTCCCTGGGTGATCTTAACCTTCAGTGCCATCTAGTGGTGTTTACAAAAAGGTTTTGTTACTGAAGTGCTGCCTTCTTAAAGAATGTTAAAAACTGAGCTTGTATATCAAAGTAGGGAGCAGTGTGGGTATTTCCTTTTCTTTCCTTGCATTTGACTGAATTATGTTTTAGGCTGATATTATCTGTTTATTAGGTCGTTAGTTGTCTCGGAGATCATAATCTTCCAGTTCAGTATTTGTTCTTGTGAGGTTTAGCCTCTAGCATGCGTAGGATTGCTAGTGTCCCTTCAAAATCTTTGGGACATTGCTGTAGCAGTAAGAAACTGCTTTGTTTTCCTGCATCAGTGGAACTATGTCAACCTACATTTCATATCTTTCCATGCTGAATACTGACAAATGCTGGGATCTTTAGTGCTTTTAGGCATTACTAATTATTGAGTAAGGAGAGGGATGGAATCTTAATACTTCTATTTGCCAAATCAGTGCTTCCTGGTCTGACTTGATTGTACTGTCTTTAAGAGAGTACTGTTTAGCCCAGAAAAGAGAAGGCTCAAGGGGGATCTTATCAATGTATGTGCATACTTGAAGATGTAAAGAATATCGAGCCAGGCTCTTTTTGGTGGTGCCCAGTGACAGAAGCAGAGTTAATGGGCACAAACTGAAACAAAGGAGGCTGTGTGTGAATATCAGGAAGCACTTTTTTACTGTGAGGGTGATTGAGCACTGGCACAGGTTGTCCATGGAGATTATGGAATCTCCATCCTTGGAGATATTCAAAAGCTGTCTGGACATGGTCCTGGGCAGCTGGCTCTCAGTGGCCCTGCTTGAGCAGGGGGGTTGGACTAGATGATCTGCAGAAGTCCCTTCCAACCTCAACCATTCTGTGATTCGGTAGGACTCAAGAGAGGGGACAGGAAATAGGTTACTCAAATTCTTTTGTCCTCTGCTTATGCAGGTGTTAACAGACCTGTGCAGGTCCTTCAGTGGGAGAAGACGCAAGCCCAGCTTTAGCACCACTAATGCCACATCTGGGCTTTACCTTGCATGGGATTGTTGCTTAATGCTCACTTCTTTCAGATATCTACAGTGTATGTTGTTGGGGTCCTGCTCTGCATGCAGTTCTTCACATTTCTGTTGAATGTTTTCAAGTTTGTGTTTGGTCATAATCTCCATTCCAAAACCTTGGCTGGTACAGAAAAAATTGAGATTTTTGTCAAATGATTGGCAGGAAATGGTTTAAATTTTTGGTGTGCTAACTTTGAATTTTATCTGATTTATAAGCAAACCACCTGTTCTTAATTTACAGATTTGTCCTAGATTAAACTTGTTTCTTGACTTGATGACTTTTGCTGTCCTTGTTGAAATGTCAGTAAAAACTGTCCTATAGGTAACTGCTGTGAAGACGTTTGAATATTCAGTGCAGGTTTTCAAATGCCCTTCATAGGCAAATGGATCTTGATGTCATAATAGGTTTTCCCTGGTTTACTTTTGGGTTCTTTGTAATAGATGCTCTCAACACTTTAGGATATAACTTTGAGAACGTCTTTCTCCTTTTCTATGCAACTTCGAGATGGCATGTTTTTGTGTTTAAAAAAAAAAAAAAAAGTGGTGTGTAATATGTAACTGTTGTTAGTTATGTATGTAATATGTAACATAGTATGTACATAGTTAGTATGTAATATGTAACATATGATATGAGGATTTCCCCTTTCTCTGAAAAAAAATATTATAGGTGTTTTGCTGGAAGTCATCTAACAACTCCATGAAGCAATGTCGTTGGGTGTATGGCCGGCAAGTCTTCATGTCTGATGTTGCTTTAAATAGGAATGAAATAATGTTTGTCACACAGGATGGTGAAGCCTTTACAGGGAAGTGGCTGGAAGAAGGGAAAAAAATCTCAGAAAAGAAAGGTTAGCTATGATTTCTTAATTGTTTTTAAGTACTTCAAATCAATATAAAAATTTAATTGAGTCTTTACAGTCTCTTAACAGTATTATGTGCTGAGTTCATTCTTTCCGCTGTGGCTGGTGGTTGGTAGCATTGACCACTACTGTTCTCTTTCCTCAGTAATACCAAGATGTACTTACTTTGCAGCCTTCAGTTAACCTTCAGGTGGAGATTTCCAGGAAGAAGAGTACTTTTGAAGAGTAATAGTAGCAAAAGGGTCCAGTATAATGATCTTGTCACATACTAGATGACCAGTCCTAAGAGACTGGCACTGAACAAAAGAAGAAGCATGTACTTGCTTGCACTGCTAAGTCTGTGAAACCTTAGCATGTTTCCCAGACCCTTATCTGGACATAATACAGGTTCCAGAGCAATTTCTGCCTTATTAACTTCGCTTATATTGCTGAGAGTAGGTCCTTATGGATTTTTCTTTTCTGTGAGGAAGATACCTGCCTACTATAGGGCAAGATTTTAATTGAAGCTGTCAGCTCCTTTCATGTAGGGGTCTTAAAACTCTATGGGTAGAAATGGATTTACTTCCAGCCTGGGGTGTATTTGAACTTTATAGCTTTATGTTGCAGTTCTACTTCCTTTGATACTGAGATTGCATCTTTAGTTGTATCTGTCCATTTTTGCATTCTTGTACAGCAAAAATCTTTCCTCTGTTGCTCAATGCAGAGTTGCATACTAGTTTTACTGTGTTACTACTGTCTTTTATTCTACACATCACATAGTAGTTCCATCATTACATAGCCACCAAATGCATCTACTTTTCACTCTGTTTGTCCCGTTGCTGGTATGTGTCTGTAGGTACTTTCTTCCTTCCGCTTATTGCTGTTCTTTTTGTACTTTTAGTGTCTTCAAGGAAAGATCAGAATCCAGATGTGTTAACTAGTTGAATGTCTAGTTGATGTTCATCACTGATTTGTAATGAATGAGAGCTGCTGGTTTTTTTGAGAGATTTTAATGAATGTGGCAAGTGGTGTGCATGTGTTTGGTTATCCAGTTCTTGAAAAATAATCCAGTATTCAGAGAATATCACATATTTTCAGTAGTATTTTGTTAGTTTGCGTAGAATTTAAACAGATATAAAATGAAGTCTGAAGGCAATTGTATTATATCTGCTGTAATTGAAATGGCAGGAAAAGAAAACAATCCTGCACTGCTGTACACTGATGCACAGCTTGTTTCATTCCACAAGAGGTTGCATTGAGTGTTAGATGGACTTTTTTCCCTTACATGAAGAAGTGTCAAAACACTTCCACAAGATGTTCTGGATAAAAACTCTCCTGTCTGTAATGTAAAGTCTTATTCTTAAAATGTCTTCCTGCATTTCAGTTAAGCAAGCTGAATTCAGCATAATTTAGCCTTATTCAGTGACTCCATCAATGGACTTAGAGAAGTCATAAATCTTGCCTTTTTGTTCTATTAGTTGCATTTTAACTAGCTGGACCTTCCTGTGTGTTGTTTTTTTTTTTTTTTTTAAATCTTTTTTCTTTTTTAGCAGAACTTGTATCAAGCCTCCAGAATTCTTCATGTGACGTGTCTTGTGAACATGATACAAACAGTGTGTATGAAAGAATTCGACTTCAGAAGCTTACTTTTGTCCACCGCGCTGTTAGTATTGCCACCGATCCTAGTGGTTGCAATTTTGCTGTTTTGCAGTCGGATCCTAAAACAAGGTATATTTAAGATATCAGCAACTGTAATTTTTCTCTTTTTAGTGTGTGATTGCAATTAAATCATTCTGCTTTTCAAAACCGTTTTTTGGCTCATACAGAAGTCACAGTAAATGTGGTTATCCATACTGCTAGAGAATAGCACTTGAATAAACAACTGTGTTGAAGTTACCCAAAGACTTCAGTTTATATATTTGCATAATTAATATAGATAGCATTGATGTTTTATCTCAAGTGTTTAAGGCAAGTGTTGGTGATGTATTTCTTAACACACTCTGAGCTCTAAATACTGTAAAATTCACCCCTTCATTAATCACCAATCAGTTTTTAAATAAAAGTGAAAAGTGGATCTTTATTTGTTTGAAAAAAATGTTTAAAGTAAAATGAATAAGTAGAATACTGCACCAAGTTCCTTACGCTCTCATAATAATTTCCAATATATCTGATAAATAAGTAAATATTAGCTTTTTTTCCTGATTGCTTTGGATTGTAATATGAAATACAGCACACATTTCTGTGTTTTCTTGTTGAAAAAATGAGATGAAGATAAGATAGTTCTGATAATATGTATTTACTGGCTACATTATAAAGACACAATACTATATTTGATATTCTGAAGCTAGACAGGTCTTACATATGTGGTTTAGTTGCCTAAATACCATATTACTAGTTCTGTTTGTAAAGAATAGGACAAGAAATGTTGAGTAGTCCAGCAATGTAAGGAAAAAACCCAAACAAACAAAATGGAAACAACCTCACCCTCTTCATTAAACATACTATGTAAAAATTTATGGAGCTTGTAAATAGTGGGGTTTTTTTTGATGGATTTCATTTTGTTCTAGTCTCTATGAAATTCCAAGTGTGTCATTATCAAGTTTTGGAGAGGATTTTGGCAAACTGTTAGATGAAACAGATGAAATGGACAGCATCCATGATGTGACTTTTCAGATTGGCACAAGAACTTACCCCGTGCACAAATACATCTTGGCTGTACGCTCTGACTTCTTCAGGAAGCTGTTTGTTCCCAGTGACAACCAGCTAGACTCTCCAGACATCTACCGTAAAGATGAAGATGCTGTTGGATGTGATCTTTATGTAATAGAGAAAGTTCATCCAGATCTGTTTGCATACCTTCTGCAGTTCATATACACTGATACTTGTGATCTTTTGACTCATGGTTATAAACCAAAAATCCTGCATAAAGGAAAATCGGAAGAATATCAAGATACTTTAATTTCTAACCTGAGCAAAATGAGTTTTGATGAAAATGTTAATGGAAAGTCTGCATTTGAGATTTACAGAAATAATCAAGTGCAAGTTATAAATGAAAAACAGAAGAGCAAATCTAAAAAAGGCAAAGTTGTTGGTGAAGAAGCTAACCTCATAAAAATGTTGCAAAGCACTGCAAAGAAGTTTGGACTCAGCAATTTAAGTGGAAGGTAGGTGAAAAGAAATGCATTTATTTTCTGGCAAGCTCTTCACAGAGCGTTTTTACGTAAGCTGATATAACTTTAGTTGTTATTAAAGTAGAAGGATAGTTGGGGTTGATACGTTTGCCTTTTTTTTTTTTTTGGCTTGTTTTATTGTTTGTAAGTATAAAAGTTCATGGCATACGCCACATCATCTCTTTAAAGCAACATCAGTTTGTTCTGATGCTCTTCGCTTAGAGAAAGCATGTATGACCTTTTCAAGTAATGTCAGAAGCAGACTTTTGTAGCATGATTATGTACTTAAAGCATCATTTTTCAATAGGCTTCTATATGATGGTAGTGTGCGGTTGGCCCTTATTGTGTCCTAGAACGTCTTGGACATTTGTATTTAAAACATCTGTCCTGTGTATCTGTTAAGGCATGAGCAATCTGAGGCTTGACATCTGATGCAAATCATCTGGCTTTCCAGAATGACTGTCATAAAATATCAATGCTTGTTTTGTTAGAGACAGCTGATCTAATTGAGTTTTAGATTGATGAATTTCTATGCTGTGGTCTGTAGTCTATCAGTTTTTCCATAGACAGTGAACATATTTAGCATAAAACAACACAAAGCAAAGTTAAATTCTTGTTTAACTGATGCTTTTTAACATTATGTGGTGAAACTAATGGAACTGAGACCAAATGTCTCTGTGGAACTGTATTACTCAGTTGTTTGGGTTTTTTTTCTGCATTTGTCTTTTCCTTTCAAAGGAGGGAATGAGCCTTTTCAGGGCAGTTTTCTTCACTGTATTTTTTGCAAACACTAAAATTAATCAGCAAAGATGTGAAGCTGCTGCAGAAACTGAGTTCCTGAGTAAAATTGCCACATTAAAGCACATTCCCTTTGAAAGTGTATTGTTTTGTAATCCACAAGCAGCATTCCGATGTCTTTACCATTCTGTTCACAAGCCTTCTTGATGAATTAGGGTGCTAAAGAAGCCTGTGCTGAAACGTGCATCTCTTCCAAACCACTGTCTTTGCTCAGATAACTGACTGGTAGCAGTATGTATAACTCCTAGATTTTTGACCCTGTGGTGTTGGACTTTGGCCTTTACTATAGCAGTATAGCTTTCATCTAAGATAATAAATAAGAGAGCTAAGATGTGGAAAGAATGTCAGCTACACTTTGTATCTGCAGTGAAGACTTTCAAGTAACAACTGGCCCTTTCTAGTTTTCTGTGATGAATTATTTTGATCCTTTTTCATATTCACAATATGAGCCCACTGAAGTGCTGTTACTTTGTGAAATCGTTCTTAATGGTTTGGACTGTATACTAATTGTATTACTTATTAGTAATGTTAATGATTTGCAGGTTGGATGGAGTCAGGTTAGAAAATGGAAAAATTAATGTTGTCAACAAGAAGAATGGGAACAAACCAAAGTTAAATCAGAAGAAATGGTAAACTTTTTAAATCAAGCTTCCCCTACCCCCACCATCTTCCTCTTATGTCATCTCTTTAACTGTTAAGTGTAAGCTAAGGTTGATAAGTTGTATTTTAACTTCTAGTGTATACTTGTTTCTTTCACAGTAACTCACGTTTGGAAGTTCTCTGTAGATGCTTATAGAGTGATATATGAATTAGTAATCTGGGATAGATTATGTACAGTATATTTTTGCTTCTTTTTGATGTACATTAATGTGTTCTGTGGATTAACTGTGTCATAGAATACAAATGCCAGGAGAAATGTTGTGGGTAATCCAGTCAAAAGCAGTTTGACTTCAGCAAATATGCTTGCTGTGACAATAAGACGACATGGTTTGGAAATAAACAAATGTATAATATTTTTTCTAATTAAGAAAAATCTCTGGAATATGTTTCAATAGAAAAATTCTTTATGCTTTTATCAAAGTGATGTTTGTTTTTTAATTCCATTGGTGTGATCGAGTAATTTATACCTAAAGGCTTGAATAGTCTACTTAACGTAGTAAAAGCTACATTGCATGAAAGTGTCTTTTTCACATAATTTGGATTACTTCACTCTGAAAATGCATTGTCAAAGTTTATAGCAGCTACTGATGTGAAAGAAATAACTAACTTAACATAGACCATTTAAGATTGACTAAAGTTATCCATAATTAATTTATTTGGTCATAGCAGTTTTAAAACAGTAATTGACTATGTTTTGAAGGAAGTACTTCAGATGGAATTTTGAGAGCTCAACTTTGGACAAAAGAATTCTCTATTGAAACTATTGTGCCTGTACTTTTAGGTTCACTTTATACGATATTATTAAAGTTCAGCTGTATTTTATTTTAAAGGATAAATCCTAACTTGCTAGAGTAAGCATTTATTTGTAGAGTTTACAACTTGTAGCTCTTCTGAGTAGTCACAGTTCTGATCCTATTAAATATCTTCTAGTTCATACCTCTGCGACGTGACCCTGAAATCTTTAGATGGAAAGGAATTCCCATGTCATAAGTGTGTACTTTGTGCAAGACTCGGTATGTGTGTGTATTTTTTCATATATATATATATATATAATAGAAGTCATATTGTCTTTTTTTTAACTGAAATTTTATTGCATCTTGAACTGAAATGCCTTTCTTTACAGATTATTTTCACAGCATGTTAAGCAGCTCATGGATAGAGGTAAGCTTGCCAATAAACATGTGTGGTGGTATGTTTTGTTGCATCAAGTAAGTGACAGCTTTTCAGTTTTTCCTAGAATAACATACCCTAAATACTGGGGAAAAGGAAAAGCTGGATTCTTGGATCCTGTTTGCAAGAAGAAACACCCCACATTTTTGGTTACATTTTTGTGTATTAAATGAAAGTAATAAATGTAATAATGTATATCAAAGAAAATTAAAACGTTTTGGTTTTGAGGTTTATTTTGAGCTAGTTCATGGATTTATAAAAGCTGCTGGACTGTTCTTACGGGATACTGCTTTGGATGAATTTTCATTTTCTTGCTGTAAAAGGTCTTAAAAGTTAAATGATATGCAGTATGAAATAGCTTTTCATTTGTACTGAGTGAAAGATACAGCAGAATCGAGAGTCAATGTGCAGAATCTCTGGTTGACTTTTACTGTTAATGAAATAGAGGATATCAAGGACTATTTCACTTAGTGACCAGCTGCTGCTTCAAATGGTGCAGATCTTTTATTTGTTTTGGTTCGTATTTGCTAGCTGTGTGTCAACACCCTGGTTTTTCCTGGACATTGTAATTTCACTAAATGCCTCTGTTCAAGTATCTGAATACTATTGATAATGCTTGTTGAAAGCAAGGAAAGGTGTAAATGGAGAGGCATTTTTCAGAGACTGGAAGCTGAAGCAGTGTGCAAGAGTTTTCCTCAACTTTTGTAGCTTTTTGGCAATGTGTAAATCTAAGAACCTGGCAAAGTACTGGCAGTTCTCTTCTGCTGTGTGACAGAACTTTATCTGTCCTCTAAGTTACTGTCCTGCCTTTTCCTCAGTCATCCCTGAGGAAACATATCTGAAACACGGTGAGACAAGCGATTGAATTTTTTTTTTTTTGTGTTGAATGTGCATTTGTATTGTTGATTTCTATATCAGTTGTATGTAGTTCTTAAGTGATCTATTATTTTGGAAGTAAATCTAAATCAGAAATTCATAAGTAAGTATTTGTGAATAAAGTGCTCCAGATGTTGTATAAAAATCCTAGTGTCTGTAAGAGGTTTTTAAATTTCAGACAGGAAATATGTCAGTACCAGTAGCATGTTCTAAAGCAAAAAAACCTTTTCGCGTAAAGCTTTGCTTCAGTACCACTTGAAATAAACTAAAGTTATTAAACAGTGATGTTGCAGGAGCTTGAATGGTGACAGCTAATGGTTTAATGGCTAATGTTTGCTCGTACAAAAGCTTTGCCTTAATGGTTAAGATGGTTCTTCAGAGGGAGGGTTTGTTGAGGACCTTGTTTTCTGAGGGATTAACAGTAATGGCTACTTTCATTTTATTCTTGCAGAGGAAGTTGTGATTTCATTAGATCTTTTACCTTGAAAAGAAAGCAGTTCAGTATTTGCATAGGGGATTCCTGTAGTTCTAGTTTTAGACAATTGTGGGTAAAGTAATATAATCAAGGAGGATTGTTAGAGAAGACGCTCAAACTGATGAAACACTGGACTGTTTCATGGATATTTATTCAGAAGTTTGGTCAGATTTTAATTGGTCTGCTACGATCAATTCTTAATTGAGAACTTGCACAGATTTTGTGCAAATGCTTAAGTAATTGTTTAACTTTGAAAATGTGACCCTCAGTCTGAGTAATTTGCTAAATGTAATTGCTGTCTTAATTTTGTATTTTATTCCAAGTAGTCAGCTTCTTTTACTCTTTTTGTTTTGTGTTTTTTTTTTTTTTTGTAATCCTTTTGCCTTTTAGGCTTCCTGTTGTACAGCTCTGGAAATGCCTATCCATTCTGACATACTACAGATAATTGTAGATTACCTGTATACAGATGAAGCTCTTGCGATAAAAGGTGCCATTAATATATTTTTCAGTTCAAGCTGTAGCTCTTGCAATTTTTGTATTTTCAAAAGAGAAATTCAATATGTAATATGCTTGCTTTGAAGTTTTCTGTAGAAAATCCAAATTTTTGTGACTCTTGCTTTAGATTTTGAGGTGATAGCTGTACCCCAGGCCTTTTTGTACCTTTTCTTTAGTTTGTCAAACTGCAGTTTTCCTTTTCCTTTCTTCTCTTCCTTCAAAAAAATGACTGTGCTCTTCTAAGCTATTCCTCATGCTGTGAAAATCCCATAAAAATTTGCAAAGCCATTACATTTGTCCTTTAGTGAAATCTCATTGAAGCTGTATGTGTTATAGTTGCTTTTGACTTGCCCACAGTATTCATGTGATGCTTTGTTTTCCAGATTCTCAAAATGTGGAATTCATATGTAAAGTTCTTGTGGTAGCAGACCAACTTCTTATATCCAGACTCAAAGAAATCTGTGAAGTAGCCATTGCAGAAAAACGTGAGTTCTTCCACTTGTTTTATAAAGGGTTAGAGAATAAAAAAAGCTTTTTTTAGATGTTAATGTTCTTGCTTATTTCAGCACAGAATTATTTGCTTATATTCCTTTGCTCTGATTACCTTTTGCTGTTCATTGCATAGCTGTTAGCAGTTGCTTCTTTAGTCTGGGGGATGCTCTAGGTTAACATAATCTTCCATTCCTTATGCATCGTCTTCATCTCACGCTCTTTAATAAAAGGGAAAAAAAAGTAAAGCAAGCAAAAAGCTAAAAAAAACCCATCCCGAACCAGTACAACAAATAAACCAAACTTTTATAAAACCTCTATTTCACTGCATTCAAACTTCTTGCTTTTAAAACACGATAAAATGAATTCTGTGTTTCTATTTCTGTCCTTGTATTTAGTTCTGCTAGCTCTTCTGTTGTTTGTTTGACACACTGCTGTTTCTGTATGGCTATGAAGATCTGTCTCTTCTAGAAAACACTAAGTGTTGTTGCTTACCTTCATACAAGAAGTCAGCATCCGATTTTTGCTTGGCATTTCTTAGTGACTTCCATCTGTCTCTCCCCCCCGCCCTCAGCCTCTTCACCCACCTTTCTTTATTTTCTCCCTGATAAAGGAACATCTGGAGCTTTAAGGACTGTTTATGCTGTATATGAAACTTGCTGGTTTTAACTTTCTTTTTCCTTTGTCCTTTGCTTTGGACTGCTGAGTTTCAGTATGTTGAAACCGATACATTTGTAGGTAGGGCCTTTCTATGCCTGTGAAGCAGCCATTGCATTCAAGCTGCTACAAAGTTATGTGGAGCTTGCTGTAGTTTATGGCTGTTTGAGCGTTAGCATTTTTTGTAGGAATGGAGAAGTATATGATAGGTTTCCATAACTAGATCATGCTGTGCAGTAAGTCTTAAAAACTGCTGCATAATATTGCAGCATGTTACCCAATTTAGTTTGTTGTGTTTCTTCTTTGCAGTTACTTTAAAGAATGCTGCCGAGCTGTTGGAGTTCTCAGCAATGTATAATGCTGAACAGTTAAAACTGTCCTGCTTGCAGTTCATAGGACTCAACATGGCAGCTTTGCTTGAAGCAAGGTAAGGAGGAATGCAAATGTGTTCATGTACTAGCTGTTGAATTCAAACATCCCAAAAAGGCAGAATGGTTGGAAGAACAAATAGGAGCCAGTTAAATGTTAAAATGCAACTGAATGATGCTAGTTTAAGGGGAGACTCATTTTGCCAAACAGGGAGAGAGAAATTAGTTAAATATCTGTACATACTGTACCAGTTTTATAGTACAAAACCCTATGTTACAATCCGGCATGAAGAGCCTGGATTCAGGGGAAGAACCTCTCTTGAATTCAGTGGGCTTTGACATTAGGCCTTTTCTTGTTTGGGTTTTTTAAACTGTTTTTGAAGATACATAAAACTGCTGTGGGTTTTTTGTTGCTTGTTTTTCTTTTTTTTTTTTTTTTTTAAAACATGATAGTTACTTTGCAAATTGAATTTATTTTAAGTAGGTTTATTATAGCTGGTGTGTTTTCCAAAGAAGATGGGCCTGCCTTCTGGTAGTCTCTTTGTTTTAACTGTCTGCAGTGAGGGCTGAACAAATTTATTAATTACCCTTGCGTTCCACAATGATTCAGCTAGGGTTCTAACAGGCTGAAGGTGTGCTCTGGCCTTGCTTCTCTTGATGCTTTTGGAAGCAACTTGAAGCCCTGTCCAGAGTACATCCCATCTTCTCAGAGTGAGCCTTATCAGCATTGATTGAACTTCTTCTAAGCAAAGACTTAAAAAAATTGCCAAAACCCAGAAAAACACACCTCTATTACTCGTCCATTCCTAGCCTTTTTGTCATGCTTCTTTTTACCTATAGAAGTTCTTAGAGATCTGAACCAGTTCAGAATGCCAGCAGTTCATTGCTATGTCACACAGATGCTCCTCTTGTATCACAGATACAGGAATTAATTCATATTAGCAATTTCTTCTTCACATCTTCATAAACATTTTAACCTTTGATTTTGGAGAGAAGAGTAAAAATCTAGTAACATTTTCTTAAGTAGTATTCTGAATTCAGATTTGTTTCATCTTAAGATTACTACAGTTAAGACTGTATCTGTGTTTCAGTGAAAATCTGAAAATGTCATTACTGAGTAGCAAGACTTTTAATCTGAGACACCTGAGACAGAACTTAGTTGTGACAGCTTTGTGCAAGGAGAGCTGCTCATGCAGGCAAGACAGTTCTGTTGAGTAAAGTTTGTTGCTGTAGGATTATTTTTTGGTGTAAATGTCAAGGGGTGTTGTGGCTGAGTTTTATAGAAGAATTTGCATAGACTTGGAGTATTAGATACATGTCAAGAAGACTTGAAAGTATGCAGAAATAGGTAAAGTGATGACCAGTTCATGGTAATTTAACTATGTAGGTCTATATTGGCTGTGGCCTTAAGTAAAAGTAGGCTATCTAGAAAGGTTGTGGGTTTAATCCTGCCTTACAGCAGGGGCATTGGCTAGTTTATGTTTTGTGTTCATTTTCTTCCTTCTGACTTTGTGACCACCATGAATAGGTAATAATGCCTGTAGGTGAGATTCATCTAAAATGTTCGTTTGAATTTTTCATTAAAGTGATTTTTTTTTTTCTTTTAAGCTGGTAAGATAAATTTGTATGTATTTTTTTAGGACTCTGGATGTCTTAAGTGATGAAGTTGTAAAGGATCTTTCTGTTTATTACAGGAAAATGGTAAGTTGTACAACTTGAGTGTAAACTGCTTAGGTTTAAAATGAGAACAGATGAGTAATAAGTACATACCTGCAGGGTCTGTAGATGACAGACTGGATGTGGAACTTCTGACTCAAAAGCTAAGGTTAACTGCTGCTATTATCACTCTCATGGAGCTCATTTCATTATTCACTAGCTGCTGCTGCAACAGTATTGTGTCCTTTAAATTAATTATACACATTAAACATACTAATGTTTAACAAATTAACAATTGTTGTGTGAAAAAACATAAGCAAAACCTATGGAAAAGAGCATCTGTTACTTAGAAGAAAGGAGAAGAAAGAAAATTTGACTTCTCCAGTGTAAAGTTCAGAGTGATCATACAGATCTTAAAAGAAGTAAGAAAAATAATGTGCAAGTTGAACTTCAATCCAAAGGGAACAACCAAGGCACATTATAATCCAGTATTCTTTACCTGTATAGTAGTAAAAGACAATGTTTGCAAAACCTTGAAGCATTTTTTTGTCAGGAGTTATAGGCAGCTGAAACATATGCATTCTGAGTCTGTCACTTAAAATAATTCTTCTTCTGTTTTGCTTAAAGATGTGACTTAAGTTTCTAAGCTGGTTAAATAATTAATTACTTGATCTGTAAAAGTGTTTTAAATGATAGTTGGTTTTGGTCCTTTTGCAAGAGAGCATATATTTGCTAGCATACAACTTAAGAGAAACTTAGTGTAATGGCTTTTGCAACTACAGATTCCAGCTATGGTCAGAAGAGTAATTACTCCATATCCAGATGGACCTGACATAAGTTCTTTTGAGCCTGAAGATGGAGAGAACTTTGTCTTTTTAAGGGAAGAAATGAATACAGAACAAAATTCTCAGTAAGTATTTATCTTTCATGAACATTTTAACTAGGTGAGCTGTGTATGGTATTTATCCCCCTTTGGATAGTGCCTGACTCCCTTTGGGTTCAGAATTGAAATATGAAGAAATAGGAGAAATGGAGATTTCAAAGACTGTTCTCAGTTCAGTTAAGTATTTTAAAATGTTACAGAACTGCAATTTTTTCAATTCATAAGTAGCATGTGAGTAAAGGTAACAAAACAAGCATTCACAGTAATGTTTGGGAGTTGTGCGTGTGATGAGAGTATCTGTGTACGTATGAGACCAGCTGTGGAGTTCATTGAACCTCACTGAATTAGGAGAAACCGAAAGATAAAACCCCAGACTTTAGTGCACCATAGATCTATCTGGAAAATTGTGGTAATCTGCATTTCTTAATATTAACAGAATTGTCATGTGAAATACGAAGTTTTGTAGCAAGAGTTTTTAATCTGTCAGTTTAAAGTGGTTACTTTAATCTGGCTGTAGAATAACAAAACAAGTGACCTGTGTTTAAGAGGTGTTAGAAAACATGATCCAAACAACTGTAGATCAGGTAGTTTGGCCTTGGTGGTTTTGTGGACTTCTGGTATTCTGTCTTTGAACATTTGTTCTGAAGACACAGAGGCGAGAGCAATAGAGTCTGCAAAGTCTTGTCAGACTAGCTTCGTATGCTGCTCTTCTCTGACGAGCAAATAATAAAATTACAGCTGCTTTTTCTGGTACAGTTTTTAAACTGGAGAAATTGACTATGACATCAGAAGTATGAAAACTTAATTTGACAGGATGAGTTGGTAACATGCTTCCAAATAGTGAAATATGATGTCACTGTGCAGATGAGACCTCATGTTATTGTGTACTATTCTGACCACTTGTGTCAAGAAAAGTTATGTTAAATTAGCTAGTACAGATAAGGAGATGCAGGGAACTGAGAGGCTGTTTTGTATTAGACTTCAAGCCTTTCAGTGTTTTTAAAGGTGATGGCCTTTAGGGAGTAGGGAAGCCCAAGGATTAAAAAAAGCCTCAAGCCTTGTAAGGTTACGGTATTGATGCAGGAATGAATAAGTATGTATATAGTTATTCCACAAAAAGCTTCTCAAAGAAGCTTTTTGAAATAGGGTTACTGTAGCTGTGATTCATATAATTCTGAATTTCTAGTAGTTTTGTTAAAATGAAGGATGCCTTTTATTTGATTCCACTCTCCCTAATATCATATATAGGAACACGTCACATTTTGGTAACATGACCATATACCTGCTTCATTGTAGAAGTAGTATTATCTTGGTGGCAATATTTGTGTTGGGGAAAAATGAGACCCAACTGTGGAGTTTATTAAACTTCACTAATTTAGGAGAAATCAAGAGAGAAAAAAGTGGAGACTTGGATGTAGTTTGCTTTATGTTGGTTGCTGCAATGTGTAGCAGGTTTAATCTGACCTAGGTGGCACTGCCAGCCTATGTAGCTGTTGTATCTTCCACTGGCTCAGCAGAAGTCTTTGTGCAGTGTACTAGACCAGAGACTAGACCTAGACTTGAAAGAATTTTTTCTCTTCCTCCTGGACTTACCCCGTCGTCCCCCCTCCCCAATCGTTTACTACATAGTTGTGCCAGTGCATAAGGAGAGCAGGACCAAGCAGCTAGTGACAGCTGGTGGGACGGGGTATTACTGCTTGAAGTGTAACCACTGGTGCTGACTGAAAGACGACATTGACACTGATAGTTCTGAGGCTCAATTTCTTTGGCTTTAATCCATCTTGGTGTTTTGGGTTTGTTTGTTTGTTTTTTTTTTTTTAAATAGGGAAGCCCTTTTCAAAAGAGCGAAAACTAAGGCAAAAAAGAAGGCACGAAAACGGTCTGACAGCTCTGGAGGATATAATCTATCAGATATTATTCAGAGTCCAGCTTCTACAGGTCAGTGAGAAAGAGGTTCCTTGCAAGTATAAAACCAGAACATAACATTTAGTTTATCGCAATGCAGTGTGATTTCTATACTTCAGTGAGGACATCTTGCAAATATAGTGAACACCATAGTTGAATAGTGAATTCTTAATCTTAAGTTTTGTTTGAAAGGATGTTTGTCATATTAAGCTTGTGCCCAAAGTTCAGATTCTGTAAAAGCATGTATTTTATCAAATAAAATTAATGGATGCTTTCCCATGTGGTTTTAATAAGTGGAATATGTCTGCTAATGTGGGTTTCTTTTTTTCTGGAATATAAAAAATAAATTAGTCAATATTTATTGAAAAGATGGTAGAAGCCTTCATTTTCAAAAGAAAAGTGTCTATGTTACTTCCTAAAACTGTATATTGTGAGACAGAGAAAGGAGATGGAGTAATCTTATTCTGAAAAAATATTTAAGATAGTCTTAAATTTGTTTATACTTTTTACAGTCTAGTATACTGGACTAGGTAAACTTCTGGTTATTTTGTATTCATCATATGGAGTGAATAACACTTGGGGTTTTTTAAACATTTTTTAGTCTGGCTCTCACGATTTAATAGTCCTACTCTTGTTTCTTATTTCTTAGGCTCAGTAAAACTGGATAAAAGTAACTCTGTAGAATCACTTCCAGAACTCTTAACATCTGACTCTGAAGGTAGTTATGCAGGAGTGGGTAGCCCCAGAGACTTGCAGTCCCCTGACTTCATGAAAGGATTTCATCCAGAGAGGACTGAGGTTGGATTTCTTTGTTCCTAGCAATTTATTTGTTTGTGTTTATCTAGTCCATCAAAAGCAGAGTTTGTATTTTGGAGTGTTTCTGAGAAGCTGTTGTCCTTAAAATGGAGTCGACAACTTTAAGTAATTATTGTTTGTCTGATAAAGCAAATAAAAATGAGTATTCCTTATTAAATCTTCTGAGGGTAATTTATTTACATGGTACCATAGTAAGAATTTTTATATGCTGTAGTGTTCAGAAAATTTCAAATCAAAAGAGCAATTACATTAAGTCTTTATCTACTTCATTTAAAATGCAAAGCAAATCTGAAGTTCAGAAGCCAAAAAAACCAAAAACAGAAGCCAAAAAACTCCAGGAAAATCCTGCTGTTCTTCGACTACTGTAGTTGGACGGAAGTATGGTCTAGGATAACTGAGGCATAACTGGCAAAGACAAATAAGTTTGAGAGAATTGTGCCTATGTTAAGTGTTAAAGCTTTAGAAGTGAACATCTCTGAGTGAATTTTCCACTATCAAGATGCATATTTGGACTTAACTGATTCAGGGTGAAGCATGAAGGTGGGGGGGATGGTACAGGTAGCAGACTGATCAGGGATTCACTATGTTATTGCTATTTTTGAGGTATCCTTTAAAATCTTTTCACTTACATGTCATTGAAGTTCTTTGTAGCATCGCTTGTTTTTCTAAATGAGAAGATGTGAGAATATTTATTCAGCATTCTTCTGTCTTTTTTAGATGAAGGACAAAGCATGCAATCAGGGTATGAAACTCTCTCAACCTAACAAGGAGGTGAAGTCATACAAGGGATCATCAGCATTGACACAGTCTGTTCCACAGTCCATTCCCAGTGCCAAAAACAATTCTGCAAGCCCTCCCAACTGGGTAGCAAGCAGTTTCAGGTGGAGTACTAGTTGTGGTGCCTACCTAACTTACAATCACTGTCCTACACTTGGTAGTGAATGTTAATAATATTTTATTCATACTAAAAAGCTATCTGCTCTTCAAAATGATCATCTGCTACTTGACATGTGAATTAAAGATTTGGGTAGTTTAATAAAACTGGTACATTTTTTAATTATTCTTTGAGAAAAGCAATTGCTAGATATTTTTTTCTTTTTTAAAGTGCTACCAGTCTGGACTTCTAATATGTTTTTTCAGAAGACCTACTTGGTTAACACTTTGTAAAATAATTAGCAGTTTTTTGGTAGAATCAGACCATGCTTGAAGCCCCATTGTACTTTGACATTTTTAAGGCATGCCTTTAGACTTAAATGGTCTGTGAAAATCAACACCTCATGTTTAACTGATACAGTAATAAAAAAATTATTATTTCTATCTGTAGCACTATCTGCATATGAAAAAGGACCAGCACTGTGATAGACTGAAGTTCTGTCTTGCCTGGTGTCCTGTCTCTGACAGTTGTCAATAAAGGTTGGATAGAGAAGAGTTTAAGGATCTGGGGAATCGTATAGTGATAATTTCTCACAGTTTTCCCAGGCTCTGTTGGTTTGTGGCCGATGGACTTTGCTAATACAGGTGATACAGCTGTAGAAATTAAAAGCTGCAGCTCTGAAGTATATTGTTTGGTGAGCAGGGTCCATTAGGAATCTGTTTTGTCTCACTGTGTATTTGTGCAACCAACACTTTGGTCTTTAGACTGGTTGGAAGAAGCTCCACCTTCATCTGCTATCTTAGAGTTCTTTTTGAATGTTTTTTAGAGTGTTGCATGGAAGGGGAACAAATAAAACAGGACTGTTGTAATGTCACTGTACCTTTATGGGTTTCCCTTGTACTCTTTCTTCACTTTTTCTAGTATTGCTGGTATGATGTCAGGAAAAAGCAGGCAGTACTGTTGTGTAGAATGTTTAAAGGATTAATACTGTAGTGTATTTGGTTGAACTACTGTGGAGGAGCAGTGCCGACAGGGTTTGGTGTGACCTCCCAGTGCTTAATTCACTAGTTAGTCTATGGCAGTTGGGTTTATGTAGGGAGACACAGAGGGGTATTTTATTATATTATTATATTTTATTTCAAAGCCTGTCCTTGAATCTAGTTGTAACACAGCTTAGTTTACAAATGCCTTTAAGTACACAGGTTTTAATTTATAATTTATTATAATAATTTATTTACATCATTTTATGTAAAGCTTGGAAATGTCTGGATTTAATTCATGTTCATTTCTGTGGAAGTTTAAAATAAGGTCATTTATGAAAAAGAAACTGATTCCTAAAGTTTGAGAATGTTACTGGTGTTTGTACAGAGCTCTAACTTTGCAAAGAGAGTTCTGTTTGCCATGTGAAATAATTTTAATCCTGTTCTTCAAAAAAAAGATCTAATTCAGTCTTCATGAAAGAGCTGTGAGCAATGCCTTTCTAATACTTAGCATGAGCAGTTGACTACTAAATAAGTATCCTGGATTTAGGTATCTAATTTTTTTAAAGTAATCATAGTTCACATCTTTTTGTTTTGTAGTATAATGAGTCTTGAAAGTATTTTTATAGTGTGCTCTTAAATATGTATATATTTATAAAAGTTTTGTCAGAAACATTCTATTTGAGGTTTGCCATAATTGAGGAAACACACATAAATTATACATCCGGTTACCAATCTTACGTATGATTTAGAGGATTTCAGTGAAGGCTGGAACTGTGGAATGTAAGTAAAAATGAGTGCCTTGTAAGGTAACTTTTTATTTTTCATTTAGCCCTGCCAGCCCTCCTGCTATGGATCTAAGAACCATCATGGAAATTGAAGAAAGTATGCAGAAATGTGGAACCATGCCAAAGGCAAATTCAGGGTTGGTAAAAAACCAAAATCTATAAAAGAAAAGTGTGATAGACCAGGCTATTATGAATTTACTTAGTGGTTCAGGCAGTTCAGAGTTTTAAAAAAAGCAGGACAAAAGTTGTCCTATTTGTTTTTGAATGGCTTTGTTTACTTCAGTTCATTATGGTGTTTTTCTGTGAGCATACAAAATTTATCCCTTTATTGTTACTGTAGTCTTGTTTGGTCAACTACTGCAAAAGCATGTCTTAGCTGCTGCAATGTGAAAGAAAGGGCTAGTAAACCAGTATATTAAATCAGTGTCCTGCTCTGCTGAGCTTTCCTATTTCCAACCAGAAAGAATTAATTCTTCTCCCTAGCACTTTGGAAATTACTTGTGGACCAGTACTGTAATTGATCCTGAAGTCTGTTTCTTGTCTTGCATTCTCTGACTCCGCACCAGCACCCATGTGTTGATATTGACAATTCTTCCTCAGACAGAAGCAAGGGTGGTTCTTGCTCAGAGAAGCATCCTGAAGACACAGGGAGATAAATGTACTTTTTCAGGAGGCAGTGGATTAAACCTGGTGTTTCTTAACTGGCAACATGCGGAAGAGAACTGGAGATGACTTTCATGACCTTTGAAGTGTGGCATTCTTGTAAAGGAGAGCTAGGACAGTAGTCCTGGAGCCTAGTAAAGGGTTGCTGCCGAGGTAGATTCAGAAGCTGTGAACAAAACAGCCAAGTCTGAAGAATCCAAATAACTTAGAAAACAAATTATTACAAACAGAAAAAATGGCTGTATGCTGTTGTGTACGTTTCTTATGCATTAATATTTTTGGCTTAAGGGAGCTAAGCTTCTGACAGTCTCTAAAAAGTCGCAAAATTAGAAAATAGTCTTCATCTGGTGGTAGTCCATTTCTTTTGGAGACTTGATTCCTACTCTGCATGTTTTCATTTGTACTATGTGAAGAATAGTTTTATGATGCTGCTTTTTCCATCACTCTTGATATTCATTGATCCTCCTTTTGCTCCCCAGTCATCCAGCCCCTCCCCTGCCGTACCCCCCTTTTGGCGTTGTAGACAAGGTATTTTAGTCTAGGAAAGAAGTATTTCTTGGTTTAATTCACAAGATTAAAAGCAAGCCATCTCAAAGGACACTAGTCTTACATCATGTCTCTTTGCAATGTCAATTCACAGCAGAATGGTGTCTCATGGAATCAAACTTTCTCAGAAACAAAGGAAAATGATTGCCCTGGCAGCAAAAGATAATGGATCAGTAACTAGCAGCATGGAGCCTACTACACTAATAACCACACCACCCCCACCTACGAAAGTTGCAAAACTGGGGAATGCATGGTATGTTATAAATCAAATATCACTTCTTTTTCTTTGGAGGGTTTTTACATTGAATAGACTCTTAGAAGCAGTTTCTTAAATAACAATGGCCTAGGTTCTGTTCATTAAAAAGACTAGCATTGAACTATTTGTACCTACATTTGGTAGTAATCTAGTAATTCATAGGAGGCAGGGAAAAGCAGTGGTTGCAGTTTAACAGTTCTTTGAAATTTTGCTATAGTGAGTCAGAAGACTGCATCCCATCTGGTTCTTGCTTGTGTGTGATGTGGTATTTGCAGATGGTATCAACGTGAAGCATAGAAAAAGAAGG
The DNA here is from genome assembly GCF_030463565.1 of Pelecanus crispus. Taxonomy (NCBI): domain Eukaryota; kingdom Metazoa; phylum Chordata; class Aves; order Pelecaniformes; family Pelecanidae; genus Pelecanus; species Pelecanus crispus. The sequence goes on from NC_134645.1 coordinate 93,659,347, forward strand.
CTGAGCACAAGCTCTGAAACTTAGTCAGGAAGAGGTTGTTGAAAACCATTATGAATGCTGTTTTTTTCTATGTCAAAAACATAAAGAAAAATGTTAGCCCTTCCTGGGGGAAAGGGCTAGAATGACTTGGGAGTAGAGTGAAAATACAGTGAAATTATAGATAACAAAGTTATCTAGGTGTCTAGGAGCTGGAGAGAGTGACGGATGCTGCTAAGAATTCTTATGGTGGAAGGATGCATAATGGGTTTAAAATTACTTCTAATGCTGATTACACACAATTTAAATGTTCAAGTTAATATCACTGTATCAAATAGAAAAATGGCTTATCATCTGTTCAATGAACTAGGTTTACAACAATAAATGAATTGGGCTAGCACCTCATTACATGCTTTGTTCATCACATTTACAGTTGGTATTGGATGAAAGCATAAAGGCGTAACTGTAATAGTTGCAAATTATGTAAATTTAATGTGTTTAATTACTACAGAATAAATACCTGTCTGCATGCTTTTAACTTGAGGTAAATGTTGGGCAGTTCTCCCCTTTCCCTGTTCAAGAAGGTCTAGAATTTTGTTGCAGCTTGCTTCTGTACTGGTACCCTAGAAGAATTGTGAGTCAGTCTCCTCTCTCTAGAGCTTACCTGTTTGTGCCTCAGTGGGAACAAAGCTTGCTGCATACCCACCACAGTCGCGCTGTTTTAAATGAAGTCTTTTTTAGACAATTTACCTGTTTAAAATGCTATTGTATTAGTTTTCCTTTTGCATTGGATAGATTTCAAAATAAAATAGGAGTCTGTCTTTCAAGGGGTAGGTTTATTTTCCACAATTAGAGCTGTCTCCCTCTTGTGTCTTTTGGCTCTCTTTCCTTTGATCCTTTATGTCAATTGGTTGTTCCTTTCAGAAATAAGAGTAGTAAGCATATGCTGGAATCTTTGCCTTTCTGCTATGCTCCTGTAAGTTCAAAACAGGCATGTAGCCTGTTAGCTATTTAATGAGTGTATGGAAATTAAAAACAAATCGCATCGCTAGCTGGCTGAGGAGAAGGTAGGCTCCTTCCTGGCAGTAGTTGCTTCCCGAGAGGTGTTCTGTGTCAACAAGTTTAAGGTAATACTGAGAACTGCTTGCTTCTCTGCTCCATTTCATGGATCTGTTACCTCATCTTTCGTTTTTTGGATGACTGCTGTTATAATCAGCACCTTGAGTTTGAAGTGCCTTTAGATTTATTTGAGATTCCACATATGACTGTTGGTATGCTATTATCTTAGTTTAAGACCATAGTAATAACAGTAACATCCCAGAACATAAGAATGGTAAAACAGAGCTCCTGTTCAAAATATTTGTCAGTAATGTATGGGAAAAAATCTGAGAGTATGTTGTAATCATCCCCAAATCATGCATTATAAATCAGATAATAATTGATTCTAAAATGGTATTCTGCTTCCAGTTATGACACCAGAGCAAGCTTTGCTTCTCTAGCGGACACCATGCAGTATATTCAGCCTTATGGTTAAAGGGCTTTAGTATTTTACAGGGCCTGTCAAGGATCATGTCAGTCTGATCTGAAATGGGCAGTTGTTTGGTGAATTCAAGGTAGTGTGGCATGATGTGTCCTTCAGGTAGTGATTCTGATAGTGATGGCTGGGATTCCTCCAAGGGTCAGTGAAAGGAAGGACAGGAGATCTTCTCTGAAGGCTTCTGTATATCATGGGTTGATTATAACTAAAAAAAATAGTTATATGCCATGTATTTGTAGTGTCCGGCTTACAAGCTATAGAGGTATGTTACTATAGTAGTTATTTACAAAAATGAACTGCCTGAGATGACCTGGTTTTAAAAATATCCAGCACACAGTATTTCAAGTGAACCTAAGAAAAGGTTGAATTCTTTTGTTTTGGTTTATAAAAGCAGGACTTAAATATCTGTCTTCTCAATTTGTTTTCAACCATGTACACCTAATACCAAAATTTAGGATCTCGTTTACTCCCCTAGCCCCACAAAGTTATGCTGATACAACATTGGGCAAACCCCACAATTTTGTCTTAAAGAGCAAATAGAATGAGTTGTTTTGCATCTGAGAATTCAGACTCTACCGGACCTCTGAACTATAGTTGGGACCTTCACAATAGGAGAAACACGGTTTGTAAGATTTGTTTTCTGAATTCTAATGAGCGGATGAATTTCAGAGTCCTTAACACTGATCCTTTCAAATGCTCCAAAGAACACGCTACCTGCTTTACACAGGTGATACTGCAGGTCACACAACAGCTTAGCTATTTGGCTTAGCTAATGGAGGTGTCACAGGGCAATTATAGCTCTGAGGCTTAAAATTTGCTGGGAGAGACTGGCAGCTGAATCAGATGATGACCAGCATGGGAAGTACTGAGTTATGCTATCCTTTATTACATTTAAAAAAAAAAAATCCATCTACTGTTTTTAATTTTGCTACTAATGTTATAATTATGCATAAATAATATGTAACCTAACATCTACAGTGATGATGTACGCTGTCTTACATACACAAATCACAAGGGCTCATTCACACACTTGTTTATGCTTTGTTACAAACTGATCACCTTTCTACCCATCAGTGACTCAGCGTGGCAGCACCAGGGAAGCCATGCTCTTGTGCACTACCCGATGGGTAACACAGAGGGGTGCCCATGCTGATGTGGGAGGACAGCTACAGCTGGCCAGGGGGGCTGCTAGTGAGGTGGAGCGGGGCCTGCTTGAGTCAAGTCTTTTCCTCCGGCACCCAGCAAAGTCAAGGGCATTTCTGTGATGAGTGGGTCTTCTCTGGAGTCTTCATAGGAACTTCCCCATACCTGCCATGCCATGGCTTGGGCTGATGTTGGCGATCACTGATGTAGGCATTTCATGGGTATTTTCAACCAGTCATCTAAAATATCATCAGTTAATTTCCCTTTTTGTTTTACTAGCCATTTTCAAGCTGCAGTTTTATACACTTGTCTCTGACAAACTTTGGGTATCAATAGAAGGGGCTGTGAGAACTCTTCCACAGGGGGATGTTTGTATAGGGCGTCTGTCTTTCTCCAGCCTGGTCTTTCCCTTCTCCCCTTCATACACAACTTTTAGATTACAGTGAAGCCTGAAGTAGGTTTTGGAGGACATTGCGTAGCTTATCTAGTTATCTGGGCTTCTTCAGAAGGGTTTGTTTGTTTGGGTTTTGTTGTTGTTGTTGTTGTTGTTGTTGTTGTTGTTGTTGTTGTTCCTGAGGTCTTATTTCTCACTGTAAGATAAATGACTCTTTAGAAGGATTTGTACTGATTGACTTAAGCGCATGAGCTAGATGCCTTTAGTTAAATTATTTACTTCTTAATACAGGAAATAAAATACTAAGAGAAGCTCTGATATAAGTCATGTAAAAATATAGGGCATAACTTCCTTGATCCAACATCTGAATAGTTTGATTAGTCATGCTATTTGTCTACTCTCTGATAGATAATACTTTACGTATTGGGTGTTATTTAATTTTAAACCACCAACTGACTATGAAGTGTTCCATGCATTTAAAAAGCAAGGGTGAAGTGATTTTTGAATATGCGTAGATAACTGTCTCTAGAAAGTATATTGTGCTCTTAAGGTTCTGATTAAACAGCTTTTGAAAGTAGCTGGGCTCTACTGTGTTACACAAACCATCTTAAGTGGAAAGGCCAGAGTATACTTCAGTAGGATGGAATCCAGTCTAACGCTCATGTGGTCACCACACATGATTCTGTACGTTCCTCTGCAGCGTTCCTCTGGCTGCTGATCTGGAAAATGCCAGCAGCTCAAGAGTTCAAGCAAAAAAACAGTGGGAGGTATATGAATATTTAAAGTTATGCCTAGCTGCTGGAGGAGAGCATTTGTTGAATAAACTTTAAGCTGCTTTAGGCAAGCCAACAATTATTTGATTGCCCCTGCTAGTTGTTCAAAGTATTTTTGTATGTAAGGTGGAATGGTAAGTGTTACTCATCTGCTCTAATATTATATTTGCAAAGTTATATTCTGTAAATTCACAGTGGACTATTAGAGTGCATTTGGCAATAGAATAAGCTTTCCACGCATGCAATATAGTCAAAGCCATAGAACTTGTGTTCCAATGAAATAAGATATTCATCTTGGATGTGCAGTGAGCACGCTTGCCAGAAGGGTGTGGGACCTTCCGGCTCTTTTTTGGTTGATTAAAAGACAGAGTCTATCATACACAATGTCCTACCTTTTTCACCAAAAGAAACCTCCAGTTTCATAGTTTTTGGGGGACTGAACCTATGTTTCCTCCTTCGAAGAAAAGTGGAAATTAGAGGGGGGGGGTGGAAATCACACTAGTAATACTTGTGAGAGTATGTCATGCAAGAAGCTAGGTCTTAACTTTATTAGTTCTCCAAACCTACTTTGATTGAGGGAGGCGCGTGTTTGGTTTGGTTTCTATAAGCTCAGGAGAGCCTACAGCTTTTCAAGAGTGTAGGCATAAAGAAATTTGAAGTCTCTCTTGAGAATTAACAGTTGCGTATTTTAATGTCTAGGTTGTCAGTTTGTCAGTATTCCAGTATATACTGAAATATCAACAGCTGTTTTGGAACTTCATGCTTTGATGTTTTGCAGTTACAGCTTAACGAAACTTAGTCATATTCCACTTTTTTAAAAAAGATAAATTTGGGTTTTGTAATGCTACAAATGAGATAGAAGTGACAAAGTATCAGACAGGACAAGCTGAAATTCAGAGTCGTTACCATTAGGAAAATTTGTACCAGTTTAAGCCAAACCATTTTAAGCCACCAGTAGTTGTTTTTGATAGGTTCACAAGCTGAGAATGATGCAGGGCTGGGTTTTTTTGGGGAGGGTTGTTTGGGGGTTTGAGGAGTGTGGGGGTTGGTGCTGTGTTATAAATGGATCTGATTGCAGTACCGAATTTTCATGGAAATGGGTAGGCTACTTAAATTGTTAGTAGCAGAAGAAGCTTCTGTGACAGCACATCCTAAGGGAACCATTTGCCTACTCAGTATAATAAGTTTGGGGAAGTTCTGGTCAAACACTTGCCCAGACTCTTGTGTGCCAGCTGGTGGTAGGAGTAGGGGATGTGCAAAATGATTCTGAGGCCTTGCATCTGGAGGTTCCCATCCTGCTTCCTATGTCTTCTGCACTGCTCATGCAATACTAAAAAAAAGAAAAAAAACAAACCAACAAAAAAAACACCCCAAACTTAAGCCCGGGTGGTTTAGCATGGGGTTCAGACATCATATATAACTTTCAGATGCTTTTGTTGTAAGATTTCAGATACAATATTACGATGTTTTAATTCTCTGATGTTTGTTATCTTAAATTGTATACCGCATAGATGTAGTTTGAAAGTCTTTGGCTTCAAATGCTTCCCTTCTTATGGCAGCTGCACAGACAATTAGCATTGTATAGAAAGCTTGTTTTACTTCAGTAGTGCTTATAATTGATCTCTTATTTCTTTGAGTAGATAATGAGCAGAGCTATTCTCCTAATATGTATTTTGTATATTTGACAGTGAGCGGGACTGCTATGCTTAGTAAAGTTAAATGTAAGCAAATGCATGAAGAATTAATTCCAAAGTCTTGAAGGGTAAGGAAAAGACTAAGGGTAACTGCCTCGAACTCTGTAAATAAAAAGGCTTTTGGATCAGAAAGTGTTCAGAATAGCTATGATACTAAGTTGCTGTATTTTTGTACTGGCTTATTTTTGAAAGATAATATGCAAGCTCTAGTGCAGTAACAGTGCATGTTATGCTTGGGCAAAGCATATCAGTTTTACGACTTTCACTGTGGATTAAGTGGTTTATAGGGCCTCCAGCAGGTATGATTAACTCACTCAATATCTTGGGGAAAGAAGATCAGCTATACTTGACTTTCATGGTGGTAAACTACCAGTATTAGAACAAAAGTACTAGAGCATTGTGTGATTTGAGAGAATGCTTTTCAAGGAATAATGCAGTTGGAAAAGGTACAGAATGTCTAAGAGAAAGTGTCTGTGAAAATAAAATTGCTTTTTAAGAGGATGCATTAGGGGGGGATAGATGGAGGGGTGGTTTTTGGTTTGGTGTCCGTCCATCCCCCGCCCCCGCCCAATGAAATTTCCATGCTACTGGCTTCTTCTGTTCTCATAGGTACTTAATTGCTGATGTTTACCTGTTTGACCCATAGTGATTTATTTTAGCGAGTGGTGTCTAGCAGGTATAATGGTGAGATACAAAAGCTGAATAATATTGTATTTTATTTTTAGTAGCTGAAAAGGCCCTCTTTGCTGTAACAATATGGAGTCCTAGAAGGTACATGTATAAAATGAGTTTTGTTTGTGTTTTGGTTTTTTTTAAAGGTCATCTTCATTACAGGCTGCTTTGCCAAAGTCATTCCGTGATCTTGTAACGGAAGAAGAAAAATGTATGAGTGCGAATAATTCATCTGGTACTGGTATCAAAAGAGCAGGATATAAAGGAACTGAGGATTCATCAGTCCAAAACACCATAAGGTAAGAGAGGAGTCTTTTCTTAATTGATCAATCATTATACAAGAACCACAATAACCTGTTTAAATTCTGCTGAAATAAGAAAGGATAAAATTGTCATTTTAAACAAAAATAAATCCTGTAAGCATTCTTTTAATGATTCTGTTAATAGGATTTTATGAACAGAATACTCTTATGAATAGGAGGCTTATAAAGACTAAAGCAATTTAATGCCACTGCTAATATTTTGTTTGAGGTTCGAAGTGTTTGCGTCTGTGTGTGTGTGTGTATATATATATACACAGACACAAACATTTCAGGCTCCAAACAAATATGTGTATGTGTACATTTGTATATGTATGTATGTATAAAAATTATAAACCTGTGTTTTCTAACTTCCGAGGAAATTAGATATTCTTTAGCATTCAGATATGGCATGCATGAAACAGCGTTTGCTTAGGAGTATTTCTGTGTAACCACTGAGTGGACAAAATCAGTTTATTCGAACACAGTTCTGGCATTTCCTGATCTGAGTTTTGTTATTAGCGGACTTAATTGTTTAGGTGCAATTTTTCATGGGTTAAGGGGGCTTACCAAAATATTGATGCATTGGTTATGTCTGTGTATTTTAATTACCGGGGGACTACAATTCTAAGGACAAAAATAACTTGTTCTCAGGTGCATGTGAATTACATGTCTAGTTATTGGACAATATTGCTCTTTGGTCAAATCAGTTTAGCCACACATCCTCTTGGTACCTCCAATAACACCTCTGTTTGAGTTTAAAATAACTAAGCTGAGGAAAGAAATCTCAGCTTTATTCCTGAAGGTCTGTATGAGTGAGTTGCCCACGCACCTGCATCTCTTCCCCCTATCATCAGTAACTTTGAATGCTATGCATTTCAAATATATTTATGAGACAGAGGGCCTGAAAATCTTACAGACTTTCCCACCCACCGTCTGGAAGCAGCGCAGGCCAGCTGCCTCACGGTGGCAGGGGAGCCAAGGGTGACAGCAGGAGTGGCCATGTGGTGGCCTCCCTGGCAAGGGCACAGCCCCACTGTGCCGCGGTGAGGTGAGCAGGGCAGGCTCCGTGACAGAAATCAGGGTGGGCCACAGTCAGTGGGTGCAGACAGGTCCTTTGGGATGAGGCAGGGTCGAGGGTCAAACCTGCAAGTCAAGTCAGGGTCAGGAACAGCAAGGCTGGGCTTGGGCATAGCTGCAGCATAGCTCAAGAAAGGCCTAAGAGTGAGGGACTGAGCTTCAATGCAGCTCATGAATAAAGAGGGAGAGTCCCTGTGAGCCTTCGCACAGCTCTTCCGTACAGCTCAGCTCTGTTCATAGCAGCCTGACTCAAGTTTACACAGCTGCACTGAGGGAGAAGAGCTTGCAGAGCCTGTTGGTGCACAGGGACCCCATTGCCTTCCAGTTTTTCTTATGAACTCCTGTTCCATCCCCCTCCAAAAACTGTCCCCTCCATAAGGAAAAGAAAGTTTTACTAGGCCTCCCTCTTGGTTGCTCAGCTTGTATAGAAACTGGTGTTACCCTAGGACAGAAGTAGTATGTGTCCTGTTGGTAGATAAAGAACAAAATGAGGGTAGAAATATAGGAATATTGTGTGTGGGATGGTGTTAGAGGTAGGAGGGATTTGGAGAGTGTGTGTGATGGGTAGGCATTCCTTAGGAACAGAGGGATAAAGCTGAAGTTACTGTGGTGAGTGGAGATGTAGGAACACGAAGCACAAATCTGCAGAAACCCAGGTATCATTAATTTTGTTGCTAGCCAAATAATAAAGCTTTTTGTCATATGGGAGATGGCAAAGGCTGGTGATAAGGGAATTTGCACTGGATGCTATTATTAGCTTTGTCACACCTGCTGTGATCTTCATAAAGTAACTTCTTTTCCTTTTGTCTTGCTCTGTCTAGTCTGTGCAGTCCAGTCTGCACACTCTCAAAGTGGATTATTTGGGCTCAGTCCAGGCCTAATACGTTAGCTGTCTGAAAATGATACATTAAACCTGTGGGAGCCTAGATTACTAGATTGACTATAATCAGTTGGAAAAGACGGCACTTCCAGAGCTATTTCAGGTTGTTTTGAATTGTGTCTGAAGGTGCTTATTTTTCTCTAATAGGTGTAAAGAGCCTAGGTGACTAGTTCATCCATCTGAAAGTTAGGAGTTGAGTTTCTAGTTTGAGGTAATTTTATCCTTTGACTGTACAGTTCCTGTCACAGTAGGGTCTGATTTTTGCCTGCAGCATTCAAGGGGTATTTCTGTGAAGATTAATTATCCACACCCTTACCTCTTCCTTTTTAAGGAAAGGAAATTGCATGTGCGTAGAGCATAAGTAATCCTCATCTGTTGATGTCAGACTCACTGATGAGACACTGAAGATACTTGCATGGCTACTGTTCCTGCTTTGTCTTTTTTCTTTGGATAACTGTGCAGTAATTAAATTGACAACTTTCTTAAGTCTCTGGATGAGGGTTTTTTGGTGGTTGCATAAACACTCTTCCATATACTGTCACCTTCCAATTTATGCAACCCAGAAATTTTCTGTAGATGAACCATGTCATGAATGTGAAGATGAGAACTGGATTCAGTTCAAAGGGAGATCAGCCCAAAAGCTGGGCTGTGTGGATGTGGCTGCATTGTTTCCAGGGACAGCTCAGCCTTGGGAGTTATGCTGTGCAGCTGTGCATGTGTAGCTCATAGTCCAAGCTAAAAACATAGGCCTGACATGACTTAACTTTGTTGTGGCAGCCTGGGTTGTCTTCACTGTGTTACTCCAGGGAGCACTGAAGAGTCTTAGTGGAAACAAGTCTTTGTGGCTTCGCGTGGGAATGGCCTAGTTCTGGCATGGCTAATAATGAGCTAATAAGTAGTACATGACTCAAATGGTACAGCAAAACCCAAGAGGTTCTGCAGGAGACCAAGCTTTGTGTTCCTTTTCTGAGAGCAGTCATTAGATCAGGGAGGCACTGGACATGAACTGGCTTCAAATGAACAAATCCTCAAGAAGCGCTGGGGAGCGGAGTGCTGGGACATCTTGGTGGCTGTGCAGGAGTCATGGCAAGTTCAGCCAACTGAATTAATCAGGTTGGTTCAGTACTGATGATACTTGGATGGTTTGTTTCCATGCAGAACCACTTATGTCTGTGCATCAGTCTTTAATTTTCGAGACTTCCAGGTTTCCAAGTTCTATATTTTTGAGGCTTTTCCCATTTTTCTGTATATGCTAGCTTCCCATTTCCCGTCTGCTCCATTTCTCGTAGTTATTTTGATGCCAGCTGAAGAATTAATCTAGCATGTTGAAATATCTGCAGTTGATTTAATATCTGGAATGAGTGTCTTGCTAGCAAGAAACACAGATGTATGTATGTATGTACAAACAGCTTCAAAATATCTGAACTGCTTCCTGCATTTTAAAGCTACATTTAAATTGAGGGAGGTGACACAGGTATTTAAACTTATCTTTTAATTGATCACTAGAGTGTGCTGTGACACTGGAACTATTAATTCCAGTTTTTGGAAATTTCTCTTGTGGTTTTTTTGGCAGCTGTTTGGATTTTTTGGTTTGTTTGTTTAGAAGTCTTACTCTGGAAAGAACTTTTTATCTGTACTGAAACAGGTTTGTTCAGTATAACAATCTACTTGGATTCATTTATAGTAGTGCTGTGAGTTCTTTGGATTGTGAGTGGGAAGAAGAGCATAGCTGTCAAATGGGCTGAGTAGGTATTGTTTACTGTCCAATGTGCAGGAAGGTGAGCATTATTAAAGCAGGTGGAAAAAGATAAAGTTGAGAGATGACACCAGAATAAAGGCATTTAATAAGTTGTACTCTTAATTAAACAAACCAGCAAGCAAAATACTGCCTTCATCTCCTCTTCTTCCTTCCTTTTCTCTGGTTCTTTCCTGCCTTTTATATTATTATCTTTCTTAAGTGCAGTAAAAGCTGGAAGCTGATTTATCTAGACTTCAGCTAAAACGTAGTCCCCTGCTGTTGAGAATTGAAATTATTCTACGATTTCTAGTTCAGCCTCCTGCTCAAAATAGGTCAAACTAGATCATGTTGCTCAGGGCCTGGTCCAGTTGAGGTGACTGCTTCCAAGTATGAAGATACCCCAGCCTTTCTAGGCAACATGTTCCAGTGTATGATCATCCCCATCCCCCCCCTCCCCCCTTTTTTTTTCCTTATATCTAACTGGAATTTCCTATTTTGTGTATGTTGCCTCTTATTCTATCACTGTGTTCCTCTAAGAAGATTCTTGCTGCATCTTTTCTCTACTGTCCAGTTAGGTAGTTGAAGACAGCAATGAGATCTCCCCTTTGCCGCCACCTCTTTAGGATTAACAAAACGGAATTCTTCCTGTAGTGTGCTCCAGCCCCTAATCTTGGTGGCCCTCTGCTGGACTTGTTCCAGCCTGACAGCATTCTTCTTGTATGGAAGAGCCCAAAACTAGGTTTGATACTCTGTATGTAGACTAACAAATTGTTGTGGTTTAGCCCCAGCCAGCAACTAAGCACCACGCAGCCGCTCGCTCACTCCCCCTACCCCGATGGGATGGGGGAGAGAATCGGAGGAGTAAGAGTGAGAAACACTCCTGGGTTGAGATAAGAACAGTTTAATAATAGTAACAGTATAATAATGATAATAATAATAATGATACACGAAGCAAGTGATGCACAATGCAATTGCTCACCACCCGCCGACTGATACCCAGACAGTTCCCGAGCAGCGATCGCTGCTCCCTGGCCACCCCCCCCCCCCCCCCCCCCCACCCCCCCCCCCCCCCCCCCCCCCCCCCCCACCCCCCCCCCCCCCCCCCCCCCCCCCCCCCCCCAGTTTATATACTGAGCATGATGTCATATGGTATGGAATAGCCCTTTGGTCAGTTTGGATCAACTATTCTGGCTGTGCCCCCTCCCAGTTTCTTGTGCGCCTGGCAGAGCATGGGAAGCTGAAAAAAGTCCCTTGACTAGCATAAGCAGTACTCGGCAACAACTAAAAACATCAGCATGTTATCAACATTCTTCTCCTACTAAATCCAAAACACAGCACTATGCCTGCTGCTAGGAAGAAAATTAACTCTATCCCAGCCGAAACCAGGACACAAATACAGCATAGAGGGGAGGAATCACTTCTTTTGACTGCCTGGCTACACTCTTGCTAATACAGCCCCGTATGGAGTTGGCTGCCTTTGCTGCAAGGGCACGTGCCGATTCGTCTTCAACTTGCTGCCAGCCAGGTCTCTGCAGAGCTGCTTTCTAGCCAGTCAGCCCCTGGCCTGTACTGCTGCATGGGGCTATTCTCTTCGAAATACCACTGGCTGTCCTGTCAGTGTCTGATATGATCACCATTACTGAAAACGGAGGGGAAGGATCGTCTTGACAAACATGAAGTGTGCTTTCCTGGTGCAAACGCAGAAGCAGTGTGACCTGGCAAAAGGTGTATCTGCTGGGTTTGATTCAAGGGAGTGACACTGTAGAAAGCCTCTTTGAAGTCCAGTGTTATGCCCTGGCAGCTGTTGCTGCAGATACGTATATTTTAGCCTGAGCAGTTAAATTTTGTGTTCATTCTGTTCTTTGAGTAGTTGGCTGTTTGGAGGGCAAAATTATGTTTTGTGTCAAAAAGCTGGGCATGGTTCATTTAAATGCCATTTTAGATGATGGATGTTGCATTTCAGATTTTTTGAGATCTTGCCCTCATTGCTTAGTGGTAGGGATCATGGTTCTTGTTGTCCTTGGAATTGTGTTCTGAGGAAAATATTCCAGGCAGAGAACTTAGCAGTTACTGGAATTCGCTTAGCTTTCTATACGTTTTTCATCTTTTCCAAGAGTTTGTGGCCACTTACAGAGGATTACCAAAGCCTTAAAGAAAATTGAGACTGATTCATTGAAATACCAACACCATCCGAGTTTTTTACAATGCCGTAGAATAATTCAAAAAAGTCTGCTAGCATTTCATAGTATGCTGTAACACTTTTTTAGAGTTCTGGAGATTGCAAAAGTTGCCAAAGAGAGGTATTAAATAATGAGAATAGGTCCCTCTTTTCCTGCTGATGTAGGATTTCTCCGACAAATATACTTGTCTCTTAAGGCATACAATATACCAAATGTAACTTCTTTTTGTTGAGAGGTTAACATTTTGCAACTGAATTTGTTTTTTCTTCCAATTCTGTTAATTCTAGTTTTATGCCAGTATTATGAATGTGGGAGGTTGTTGCAGGATATGTACTGAAAATCCATAATTTCTGGGCTTACACTTGAGGAAATAATTCACTAGTGCTATTGTAGCACTGGTTCTTTTACGTAGAATGCTTAATTTGAATACAGGATAATTGTGTGGGGTTTTTTTTTTTTTATCTTGAAGCCATATTCTTTTAATTGCAAACATTTCTAGTCAGTGCTGTTAGTGTGTAACTCAGTTGACTATATTAAATATAAAAAAGACTTTTTTTTATAAAAAGTGCCTTTGTTCAAAAGCTCAAATGTTAGGAAATGCCAGAATTAACACCCGAGCTGAAAATCCATTAAGTTCTGGTAGTCAGAAAAGAGCATCAGTGTCTCCTCTAGTCACAATATCATGCTTGAAGACAAATTCAGCATTATATCTTAATGCCTTTCTTCTGGAAAAACCTTACGCATTTGTAGTTGCCTACTGTAAATTTGTACTTCACAGTATGATGTAGGAGAATGCTTTGTCTGTGACTTTCACTCTCCTTTCCTACCTTTTTCCAGGTACACCACTAGAAGTAGCCCAGGTCTGGAAGACCATGTTCTGGATTCTCCACAGCTGGAGAGTCATAAGTAAGTTTGATAGTGGCTTAGATTCTGGAGCTTGTTTTCTTTGTGTTGTGCTGACCTTGTTCTTGACGTTGCCTCATAATGTCATTTGGTTTTTTTGCAGTCCTTGGTTAGCAGCATCACCAACTAGCTCTCCCATGATAGCACCTGTCATGTTTTCAGCTATTGTAGAGGAAGAGCTCCAGCAAGAAGCTGCTCTTATTAGGAGCAGAGAAAAACCTTTGGCTTTGATCCAGGTAAAGTGCTAAGTTACTGCAGCTGTGAAGTAACACAAGGAATTTCCAACAGCCGTTTCGGAGATCAGTTTTTAGGTTTAATTATGTATTGTTACACTTAGTATCATTAAATATAATTTAACTATAACTTCACATCGCTGTTTGATAAGGAAGGCCTATATTAAAGTCAGGTTGACTACTGAGTCCGTGATTAATGCATTCACAGCATCAGGGAATGGTTGAGGTTGGAAGGAACCTCTGGGAATTGTCTAATCCAAACCCCTGCTAGAGCAGGGTCAGTTAGAGCAGGTTGCTCAAAGCCGTGTCCAGGCAGCTTTTGAATATCTGCAAGGATGGAGACTCCATGGCCTCTCTGGCAAACCTGTTCCAGTGTCTAACCACTCTCACAGTAAAAAAGATTTTTATATTAATGCAATTTTCTGTATTTCAGTCTGTGGCCATTGCCTCTTCTCTTGCCACTGGGCACCACTGAGAAGAGCATGGCTCAGTCGTCTTTATTCTCTCCCACCAGTTATTTATACACTTTAAGATCTCCCTAAGTCTTCTGTTCTCCACGCTAAACAATTGCAGTGTGCTCAGCATCTCCTCATGTGTCAGATGCTCCAAGCTCCTCATCATTTTTGTTGTCCCTTCACTGGACTGTCTCTGGTATGTCCATGTCTCTCTTGTACTGGGGAGTCCAGAAGTGGACCCAACACTCCAAACATGTCTCACCAGTGCTGAGTAAAGGGGAAGGATCACCTGTCTCAATCTGCTGGCAATGCTGTCCCTTGTAGAGCACAGGAGGCTGTCACCCTTCTTTGCCACGTGAGCATGTTGCTGGCTAATAGCCAACTTGTACACCAGCACCCCCAGATCCTTTCATGCTAAGCTGCTTTCCAGCCTGTTGGCCCCCAGTGTGTACTGGTGCTTGGGTTTATTCTTTCCAGGAGCTGGACTTTGCATTCCCCTTTGTTGAACTTTGTGAGGTTCCTCTTGGCCCGTTTCTCCAGCGTGTCTGGGTCCCTCTGAGTGGCAGCACAACCATCTGGCATACCAGCCACTCCTTCGAATTTTGTATTGTCTGCAACCTTGCTGAGGGTGCACTCTGTCGCATCATGTGGGTAATTAATGAAGATGTTAATACTGGCCCTAGTCTCAGTCTCGGTATTGGTGCTAGTGACTGGCCTCTAGCTGGACTTTGTGCCACTGATCACAACCGTTTGAGATCACCAGTTCAGCCAGTTTTCAGTCCATCTCACTGTCCATTTATATTGTCTGTACTTAAGCTTGTCCACTTAAGCTCTTAGTCTCTACTTAAGCTCTGCCACTTTCGTATGGATCAAGATGAGGGTGACTGGTAAGTAGTCACCCAGATATTCCTTGTTCTTCTTGAAGGTAGGAATGACATTTGCTTCCTTCTAGTCCTCAGGAACCAGCCCTTATTGCCACAACCTTTCAGAGATTTTTTTTGAGAGTGGGCTTGCAGTCATATTGGCCAGCTCTGATCTCAGGGGCCTGGGATTGCTGAATTGCCACTAAAGACCAAGATGAAGGAGGCTGTTAGTTCCCCAGCCTTTTCCATATCCTTTGTCATTCAGCAGTGGGCCCATGTCATCTTTTTGCTGCTGTAGAACCCTTTCTTGTTGCTCTTCCTGTCCCATGCCAGATTCAACTCCAGATGGGCTTTGACTTTCCTAGTTCTGTTCTTGTGTGCTCTGACAGTGTCTCTGTTTCCCTTCTGGGTCACCTTTCTCTGCTTCCACCTCTTGTATGCTTCCTTTTTGTTTGAGTTTTGTCAGGAGCTCTTTTTTCATCCATGCAGGCCTCCTGTCACTCTTGCTTGGATTCCTGCTCATTGGCATGGACTGTTCTTGAGCTTGGAGGAGGTGATCCTTAAAATCAACCAGCTGTCCTGGACCTCTCTTCTTTCCAGGGCCATATCCAATGAATTTTTTCCAAGCAGATCCCTGAACAGATCATAGTGCTCTCTTCTGAAGTCCCAGGTTGTTATCCTGCTGTTTGTCTTGTTCTCATCTCTCAGGATCCTGAGCTCCACCATCGCATAGTCGCTGCAGCCAAGGCTGCCCTTGGCCTTCTCATCCCCGACAAGTCCTTCTTTGTTAAGTATGAGATCCAGCAGAGTGTCTCCTTTCATCAGCTCCTTGATCATCTGTGTTAGAAAGTTTTCACCAATGCAAACCTCCTAGAGTGCCCATGCCCTGCTGTGTTGCCTTTCCAGCAGATATCAGGGTGGCTCAAGTTTCCCATGAGGAGCAAGGCCTGCAAACATGAGGTTTCTTCAAGCTGTCTGAAGAAGGCCTCATCTACTACTTCTTCCTGATTAGGAGGTCTGTAGCAGACATGCATACAGGACCAGTAAAGCCAGTTCATAACCGTGCTACTGGTGTAAATGTAGATCTGACACTGACATACATGTTCTTTTTTCCTTCCAGATCGAGGAGTGCGCTATTCAAGATTTATTAATCCACTATGAGGCTTTTGACAACCCTGATGAATTTGTGACTGTGGAAAGGGCTCCACAGGGACCTATAGCAGCACCTATGTGGAACAAGCACTAACTTGTACTCTTCACAGTCCATCTTGTATGTGCACTTCTGAAGTTCTAATTCTTGTTACAAGTAAAATGGGACTGGAAGAACAAGAATCATGTAATTTTTAACATCAGCATTAAAGCACTGCACATAATCACTAGGTATTTGTTAGAGAGAATGGAAATAATATGTTCACTGTGTCCTTTACCCACAGTATATATTGTATGTATGTTTTGAGAGAATTCTTTAACAAGACATATTATTAGTAATGTTACATGAAGCTGTGGATTGGAAATGCATTTGCTAATCTCAAATTGTGAGGGTTTTTTGTTAAATTCACAGGTGGCTGAAAAGCGAGTGCTTATTTTGTAATTTAATGTGGGATTGAATGTGCAAAATTACACATCTTTAAAGTTTCCGGGGGGGGGGGGGGGCGGGGGCGGGGGGGGGGCACTATATTCTTCAGAGCTTTCTGTCCAGTTGGGGATATTGGAAAAAGTTTGTGCTTGAACTTCATGTAAAAGTACACTTTGATAATGCAGTTTTCCTTAAGGTATGTGTCTAAGTACTGGTTCTCTGATTATGGCGGCCAGTACTTTTTACTGTCATGCTCCACGATGAACCTCTGTGCTGTACCTAAGTGCCCTGACATTGCCTGCTCTCAGTTCAGTTGTGCATGTTTTTTCACTTTTGTGAGACTGGCCTTTGAGCAGTCAGCTCTGTTGTGAAGTAAAGCACACAGTTGAATAGAACGTGGTGGCACTTAATTAGCTTATCTATAGTCTTATTCTGGTAAATATGGTACAGTTTTAGAACCACTGTGTTTAAGGTACAATTCACTTGAAGTGCTGAGGAAATAAAAGATATTTGTGTTCATTGTTAAAGCTATAGGAAGGAATGCTTGACTGTGGAATTTGCAAACACCTAACCTTCAAAGATTATCATAGGTGTCTTTCAGTATTGTGTGTTCCAAAGTTCTCTGTGCCTGGTTTAAACAAATTTATATATATATATACAAAAAAAAAGTAGCCTTATCTGCAATATTCTGTCTAGTTTGTCTGTTTGCATAGGTGTGTTTGAACTTGTACTTTTTCAGTAGTGTCAATACTCATGAACTCTGGAAAACTGGAATTGAGAGAGCTACAGAAAATGAATGTAGAGAATTGATCACTGTGTGATAAAAGAATCTTGAATAAACCTATGTAGATATGTCTAATGGTTTCAGGTCAAGCTACACCAAAAAATCCCCCACAGAAATTGTAAACAAATGCAATAAACCATAAAATCTTGATTTACACAAAGTTAGTATACTTTTATGTGCTGTCTATATATAATCAACGCTTCAGGTAACTATAGAGTAATCTAAAAGTATTTCCTTTGTGTGTGAAACAAGGCATTTTGAAGTTACACATACAAAGGAAGATGTGGCTTTTAATTCTATTTTAAATTCTTCTGGTGATTTATTCATTGTATTGATGAGAATAGTTGCATTAAGTGTTTTACTTGATGGACTGCAGGGCCTTAGGGCGTGCAGAAACTATCTTGAATTAAAAGAAAGCTTACATATTGTGAGAAATAGCTATAAAAGCAGTGGGCCTTTCCAGGTGTGAACACAATTTGTTCTCAAATATAAAATTATTGTAAAGTTGCTAATTTGCATTTTGATTTTTTTTTTCCTAATTTGATTAGATTATGCTGTTTAAAATGTCATTCTCCTGTCATTATAAGAGGATTCATGCTTCCATAGTGCTGAGGAGCTTGACTACTTTTAAGTTCTGGGTTTATTGCCACAGTTTGCTTTATGGATTGTCACTGGTTATACTTAATATTCACAAAACAAAGTGAAGAATGATCAGTGTATCATTCTTTTGAAATTGAGAACATTTTTTAAACTGTTATGCTAGAGCAGCTTAAGGCTAAAATGTGTCACAGAAAACTGTGTAAACTAACAGATTCCATTTTTATTTAACTTCCTTAAAACTTGGAAATTAACAGAGTTTAAAATGTCTGAAGCATGCTTAAAAAATTCAAATTATAGTGGAAACAGAAACCAAAATTTCTAAATCCCTGGATACACTCTGAGGATACCTTATGGTACACACGAAAACCCAAACAAAAATCCAGAACAAGGCAGCTGCATCAACAGATGTAAATGTCTTTCTATGGAAGTGGTAGAATTTTAAATTTTCTTCACTTGCATACCTTGCTTTGACTGGAAACTATCATTTCCCAGTATTTATGTGAGGTCAATCTGTATTTTGTTGTATAAACTTGACAATTGCATCATCATCGAGATTGAAAGCAACCTCTGGAGATTGCCCAGTCCAACTGTCCCGGCTCAAGCAGGCTCAGCCAGAGCAGGTTTCTGTCAGCTCAGGCCCTGTCCACTCAGGTTTTGAGTATCGCCAAGGACAAGCTGTCTG
Organism: Pelecanus crispus; assembly: GCF_030463565.1. Lineage (NCBI taxonomy): Eukaryota > Metazoa > Chordata > Aves > Pelecaniformes > Pelecanidae > Pelecanus > Pelecanus crispus. The sequence goes on from NC_134645.1 coordinate 93,677,809, forward strand.
GGCAACCTGTTCTAGTGTTTCACCATCCTCACAGTAAAAAGGCATTTTTCTGTTTAAACAGAATTTCCAGTATTCTGGTTTGTGCCCACCCTGGACTCTTGTCCTGTCACTGCGCATCACTGAGAAGAGCCTGTCTCCATCTTCTTCCCTGCCCCTCCATCAGGTACTTACACACATAGTAAGATCCCCCTGAACCTTCTCTTCTCCAGGCTGAACAGTCCCAGCTCTCTCAGCTTCTCCTCGTATGTTAATGCTCCAGTTATCTTTGCCATCCTTTGCTGAGCTCTCCAGTATGTCCATGCTCACCATGAGTGTTATTTTACCAGATGTCTTCTGGAAAAATATTTAGGGGTATTTTAAGAGTTTTAAAGCTTAAACAATTCTGTTTACCCCTGTTTACTATGTAGTAGTAGATCAGTATTCATCTAGTGAAATGAGTTGAGACTTGCAACTCACTTCATTCAATGGTAAATGGATGTCTACTGGTTCTAGTGACCTTTGGAAATGTACCTGTGGACATTAGGCTTTCAATGGTTTTTTATATGAGCTCCTTCAAAATGATGTCCCTTTTTTTTTTTTTTTTTTTAATACTTGTACTTTTTTGGTTTAGTCTATCAGAATTCCTAAGGCCAAAGAAGTAAGTATTAATAACTGTATAGGAAGATAAAAGTATAACCATTAATGTGGCTAGAGTTTTTATATGTCAGCTGAGTGAATATTTGTAGTTTGATTTCTTCTGGTTATTTTTCCTAGAAAAATAAAAATCCATCAGGGATATTTTTCTAGGTGTTGAAACTTGCTAAAATTGTTTTTACATGAAGCAGTGATATGCTGAAATCATAGTTTAAGTTGTTATTGTCAGGTATCCATACCCAACCTTTGCATATAAAGTGACATCACTTTTTAGTTGTGCGTGCAACTCCTCTTTTGCATCCACTCTGCATGAGGAAAATATTCAGGGTTTAGGCAACAGCATCCAGAAATTCAGCCACCAAGAGCATATGTTAACTTCGCATCAACACAAAAGATCTGGCATTTTGTAGCTCAGATGCCCAAGTTTGTGGCCTTTTGTGTAATGCTAAACATAAATTCTATCTTTGCTCAATTAGCTCTAACAATTGTCTTGTCATTCCTGGGCTTATTAGAATCATAGAATTCACTCCTTTAACTTGCACCAGTACAGTGTCTCTAACAAAACATGTTGTGAAGTCAAAGGTGGAATTCCCGGGTCCTAATGAACATAAAGCAACACCTCCGAGTTTGCAGTGAAAGCAATATTTAGCATATTGGTATATAATTTCAAGGAAATTATGTATTATAGCTAGCTGGCTTAAGAAATAGAATCATAGAATCGTTTGGGTTGGAAAAGACCTTTAAGATCATCCAGTACAACCATAGACCTAACATTACCAAGTCCACCACTAAACCAGTTAAGGGTAGAGTAGTAATTCCATGTTTCCTGGCTTGGTGGCTGGATTATTTTTTAATGAAAGTAAAAACTAGGAATCATTAAGGTTGGAAAGGATCTCTAAGATCATCAGTCCAACTGTCAACCCAACACCACCATGCCCACTAAACCACGTCCCAAAGTGCCACATCTACCCATTGTTTGAACACTTCCAGGGATGGTGACTCCACCACCTCTCTGGGCAGCCTGTTCTAATGCTTGACTACTCTTTCCGTGAAGAAATTTTTCCTAATATCCAATCTAAACCTCCCTGACGCAGCTTGAGACCATTTCTTCTCATCCTATCGCTAACTACTTGGGAGAAGAGCCCAACACAAAATTAACAAAATGCTTCTAGTGGTATTTATTGTATCTCAAAGGCAAACCAACCAACCTCCAAACCAGGTTTCTTGAACAACAGTAAGCATTTTGTCTTTTCTCCATCATTCATTATCTCAAACTTCAGTCACTTTTCAAAAAATGGAGAAGTAAAATTTGAAAATGTTTTCACATTAAAATGGAGACAAAATTACGTCTAATATTTTGATATTACTGCAGTGTCTTCACCTCTTGCCATTATAGGTACTGTGTCAAGTCATTTGAGGAATATATAACTTTTCTGTATTGTGTATTGAAATGAAAATGCAGGAAGAGTAAGTGACTTCAGTCAATTAGAGAACCCATAACTGCCTTTGTTCCGTAAGAGAGGCTATTTTTAGTGAATAAATTGACTGTAGGGTATCATTGGAATCTCTGTATAAGGACTGATTTTGCGACTTTTCATGGGAAAGCATTGACAAAAAATTACTAAATTACTAATTTATCTTGTGGTACAAATCTTGATGATACCTTCCTACCATCTGCATTTTAACTGATTACGCCTGCCCCTAATTGGTAAGTCATTTACAGTTGGCAACAGGAAATTTCAGTTACAGATTCTAAAATGAAAGTATTCACAAAGGCTCTAAGATAGTTTTCTGCTACAGTGAAATTACGGAACCGAACTTCTTTAAATGTTTTTGCACTTTAAATGATTTTGTGTCCCCCCTCTTTCCACACTTTTTTTTTAATGCTTACAGTAAGGAAATCATACAGAAAGTGACTCCTCAAGCTCTCTTGACAGTAGTCAAGTTGAGATGTTCATTGGTTGTTTTATTATTGCACTAATGTTCTGCAGCCCCTTAGCAATCTGAATTCTCCCTTGCCCAAAGAATTGCTTGCTCTAATGTAACAACAACTTAAGTCAGAACAGAACACTGGATTATTATATCTTACTCTAAATATAAAGGTAAAAGATTTATATTAGAATAAAGTAACTTTAGCCTTTAATCCTTGACTTGCATGATGTCATCAGAGAATGGCAAGGTCTTTTTGAAAACCTTTGTAGTAACAGGAAACTGGTTAATGAAGGTATCAAATGATCTCAGAATGGATTCCACCCATGGTACTCCCAAGAAAAGTCTGTAAAACTCCACCAAAGAGCCTGTAAGTTAAACTGAAGGGACGATTCTTCCCTAACATCTGATGTGTTTGGCCTGGTCAAGTGAGATGTTGATGAGGCATCCAAAAGGTGAGTCCCTTCTGTCAAGGTTCTAGCTGTGGCAAACCTCAAAAATGCCGAAAGGGAAGGGACTATGTTTGTAGGGTCGTTTTAGGTGTCTAATCTTGAGAAAGAACTTACTGTGGAAGGCCAACAAATTCACACAAATACTCTGATTTCAGGGTGTCCCTGTAATGGCTTGTGTGAGATTTTTCTTGGGTGGGAGAGTGGTGTCTGACACAAACTTTACCTCGAAAGTTCTTGCTCTTTGGCACCAAAAAAATGCCATTTTTGTAGCAGCTTTCAGACACCTGAACGGACTCACGTTGCGCTTAGCGCTACAGCACTAGGAGCCTCTAAGGCCTTGCATGGAGGAGGGGAGTTAGGTGTGAAGAAGTAAGAATCTCCTGGAAATGAAGCTACTCCTCAGGTGAGCTGTCTTTGTTCTTCCAGCAAGGATTCTGCCTTTTGTTTTTCCTGTTCTTCTCTCTTCTTTCTTCTTTCTTTTTCTTTTTTTTTTCCCCAGAAGCACATTTTATATATATGCACACATAAAGAATGCTATTTCTTTAGCGTGGCATGTCTTTTTCCCCTTTTTCCTCTCTCATCGCTTGAATACAATGAGAAAAGAAATCAAGCAAACTTTTGCAAGGGCTTCAGGTAAGGACTAGCAGTACCTAATACTAATACATAATGATAATACAAGTTGAAACTCTGCTCTGTAGGTCACCCTTGAAGAATTTACCCAAGTTTATCAAGGTGTTGTTTAAAACACATTTTATTTCCTGTAACTCAAGTGACTGAAATACTAACAGTTTTCTGTTTTGATGTGATGCGTGTAGATTTCAGCTAGAGCCTGAAACCTGAAATTGGGCCTCAGGGTAGGTGCTATGTGACTAAGCTGCTGTTATAGATAGCATCAGAGTTAAGCAATTGAGTCAAGGGAATGTGAAGATCCGGAGGACTGGTCAGTGGAGTTCTTTCCAGGTTCTGATGCCTGCCTTGGCTGGGTCTTCTCCAGCTCCATTCAGAGCACATGAAGGTGCCTGAATTTGCATGTCTCAACTTTGACAAAGACGGAGGAGAACTTGGTTCATGTTTTCATGGGAACACCATGAGTTTGTGAAAAGCGTAAGCTTGGTGCATTGTCTTTGGGTGACTCTTCTTGGAGAATGCTTTTCACTGGAAAAATCCAGTCAAAATCAAGCCCCTCTATAGGATCAGTGATCTCATGGAGTGGGAGAACAGTGTTCCTGTTCAACTGCAGCTAAGGGTTTTGAGGAGAAACATGACCCAGGAAGATCATGTGGTCTCAGTTAAGTGATGGTTCAGAACAGATAACCACACTTTCCTCCTTGATCTTGATTTAAATGAGTTATTTATTGATCTATAGAATCGCTTTAAAATACATTGTTTTAATATTAGGGGTCAATTCTTTCAAATCTTGCACGAGCTTTTCAGCTAACAAAGGTAGTGAAACTGTTAAAAGCCTGGCTGTGGTTTGTTTTGGTTTTTTTTTTTTTTCTTATTTTATTTGCACAAAGGATATCATGTGCATGAAAAACAGATAAGCAAGCAAGCAAACAAACAAATGAAAAGTAAGTTTATGTAAGAGCACACTTAAACAGGCTCCCACTGCATTTGTTCTGAAGTAATAATGTACAGCTGGGGGAAAGCCAAAAGTCAGTGCTCTCTCCTCTACTAGTAGAGAAAAAAAAAAAAATTCATCATTTTCATGAAACATTCTCAAATAAGAAAGTAAGCGGGGAAAATTGACCCAAAAGCTTTTTGTTATGGTTCTCAATACTTTAAGATTTCTTGCCTCTCTTCTTCCTCCCACCCCACCACCCCCCTCCCCCCCTCCTTTCCTGTCCCTTAAAAGTTTATTCCAGGAAGATACGGAGAATGCAACACCTGAGGCTGGATTCTCAACTAATTTCTCGCTATTGTAAACCATTTCTAGATCTCTGTCTCCTCAGAGTGAAGTGCCATTGAAGTAGAAGATGAGTCTTCCTCATCTAGTCATTTCACCGTCCTGTAATTCTGCAGGAGTACGTCACGTACGTTTGTCAGCCAATGAACCCTGACTACAAGGAAATAGCTGCCTGTCTCATAGATTATGTGGTTCGAGGTGGGAGGCTGCCAGGTGCCCTTTGCTTTAAGCCCGGCAGCTGTACCTGCTACGTGAGCCTGGCTATAATCACAGTACGGTAGGTGAAGAGGTCGTGAGAACTGCATGGGGAACACAAGCTACCTGCTCCTGCTCGGCTCTCTCCAGTCATTGTGATTCATCAGCTGTGACTGCCTTGCAGTGTGACTGAGCTTCTAGGGCTGGTTTTTGTCTAATGTTATAGGTTTGTTCTGAAAGGGACCCTACCACTTCTGCTAAATGTCATTGACGGCAGCACAGCGCTTCATTGTGAGAACTGTGCTCGTGCCATCTGGTGACACAACGTCCGGAACAAGTCATACATCAGCAAAAAGAAAAAAATACAAAAAAATGTATTAAGCATAAAGTTGTCTTGTGTTTTCCTTATGCACACATACGGATATTTTTGTTTATCCTGCCTTCTATATGCTGCCTTTATTGCAATAGAAGGGAAAAAATGCAGAATCTTAGTCCTTTTCCCACTGTATGTATTTTAAGATGTTTACAAGACACACTGCCCATATTTGTGCATACTGCAAAGATGGAATTGAGCTGTAAGGCTATGAGTGCAGTGAGGTTTTCAGGATCACATCTTTGTATTACACAAATAGCTGATAGCATCAAGACTGAAGGGGAATGTGTGTGCGTGCATGTGTGCGTAGCTGTAACTCTTCATTTGATTTGTTTGCAGTTGTAGGATTGAATTATATTGCACCACTTCAGCAAATAGAGTTAACGTTATCTTTTCTCTCCATCTGTACATACTGAGTGGTAGTGAACCTTTTCATCTGAACTTTATCTCTGAGCTTTGCAAATGTTAACAATTAAGCCTCGCTATATTTGTGGGGTGCAATAACTATGAACTGTTATCCAACTTTCACAAGTTGGAACATGCAACTAATAAGTTGGTTGGTCTAAGGTTAAGCAGTAAATTTGTGGTCATGTCCTGAAGGAGGATCTGGAAGTCTCTTCTTCCAGTTGTCCATTCCAGCCCTATGTAGAGCCTGTAGCTTTTCTGGGATCAGCTCTATGGAAATTCCTTTCAACCAGGACTTATTCCTCTCTTTCTCTGACCCTCCTTCTGAAGCGAGTGGCTCTGCTGCCAGAACATGCTCCTCTGGGCTGCCAGTCATTTGGTACTATCTGTTTGTTCCTGTTCTGAAGGGGCTGCAAGCCCTTCACAAGCTGGTCAGATCATATTTCTCTTTTTGTTTTGTTACCATGTTCATGAGCAATTGCTGGTCTTGTAAACTAGTGTTCTTGTAAAAAGCACTTGACCTGCTATTGGCAAGTCTGTGGTGATTGTTACCTATGAGTTTTAGTGCAATGATTTCACTCTAAATAGGGAAGCTTAACTAGTTGAACTGGTGGTGATGAATTCCTTGAGGGAAGGCACACTAATGTAAGGCAGGAGCTGCACTGAGTAGCATGTGCCACCTGCTTGGAGAAGTGATGGGCTGACTGTGAGCTGTCTAAAGGTGAGCTGCAAAGAGAAGAAAATTGAGCTTAACATCCTCTGCAGTTTCTTCTTGATGGCGTAGAAGTAGTTTCTAGTACATCTTTTATATATTTCTATGCTTTTTTTTTTTTTTTTGGCATTACAAGTTCATTCCATGTCTATGTTAAATATATTGTATTATCCTAGTACTATCAAGACAAGAAAAAAGCAAAGAGAAGGTGAAGATTTTATTCACAGCTTGTATTAACCTCAACATGGATATTTCCTTCCGGGTATTTAACAGGCAACATCTTTCAGCTAAGCTGTAAGAACAGGCAGTAAGTATCTTTTTGAGTCTCTAAAATCTAGGAAAGTTCTGACCTGAAATTCCTGTTATTTGAAGCAATAAAATCAAAATGATTCCCAGTAGTTAAGCTGGGGAGGAGGGAGGGGGGTAGCAGCATAGAGACAGGGAAATGGGAAAACAGTACAATAAAAATAAAAAAGCATGAGCCTAACTTGATTGCTTGTGAGAAAAAAGAAGTATATGGTTACTTTTCAAAGCACGTGATATTATTTGATGTGTGTGAGCTTTTAGAGCTTTCTATCAGGTCTGGGCAGTGACGCAGAGGTGGAAATTGCACTCCCAGGGTGCTCTGTCTTCTGGCTGATGGCATCAAAAAGGAAGTTTTGGCTGGAATTCTGAAGACTGGTTGTGAGTTGCAAGCTTCAATTGTTTATGCTGCCCTATATTCATCCTCATCTTATAATTTCCAACCTCTTCTTTCCTAGAAAAAGTAAAACCAGGTTTTCCTCAGTCCTTTTTTTCCCTGCTCCTTTGCAGCTTCAGAAGGAGCAGCAATAACTGAAGGCGTAGTATTGACAAAGCTTTGGCGGACAAGGAGAGGTGAAGATTTAGCTAATACTGTGCAGTGCAAACTTATTCTGTGAAGTGCTATTGGATATGTTAGAAATGCACCAACTGCTGCAGAAATTGTAAGGCTTTCACTTTAAGTGGCAATAACAAAATGCGTCTGCAATGTTTTGGGTTTTATTGAGGAGTGCACTTGGTATAAACAACACCCAAAGATTCCTAATTTTCCCACATAAAAGTCTTCCCTGCATAGCAGTCATTAGGCTGTGCATTTTTTTTTATGTTGTTCAGAGCCTGAAATTACCACCTTAATTTTGGTAATGTCCAAGTCCATGTAGTTCTGAAGCTGAATTTAATTTCTCCTGGGTTGTGTTTTTATACCTCATGTAACTTAGAGCATGAGCAAGTGTCCTGCTTTGATGATAAAAATTTAGCTCATTAAGGGGATGAGATTTAAAAAATTCCCCCAAAAAGGCGCTATATGGAGTAAGATTTACACTAAGTACTGAAAAGGCTTTATGAAAACACAGTAGTAAAAAAATGGCCTGATCAGAGGCATCGTAACTATGCACTGGCTCTCAAACGCGCCTTTCTCCTTGTGACTGTAGTGCTGATAGCCTTGGCACAACGGCTGCAGTGCCGGGTGTTTCAAATTGGCTCTGTTGATTTGTGAATATTTTAGTAGTTTTCTTCTGAAAACTATGATGCTTTCAATCTTAAATACAGGAGGTGCTTGCTGATTCTCACGGGACTGGGGCAAAGGGATCAACCAAGAAGCATGCTCATGTATCAAGGGGCAGCTCCTACCTTGGGTATAGTGGAGTCCATCCCCCCCCCAGCTTTATAAACCTAATATTTTTTTCTGTTTTCTTCTGTCTCAAGTGATATGCGGTAGTGGTGGCATACTGCCACAAAGGTTTTAAGTCCATTGTAAAATAAAAGTAACTACTGACCTGGTGCAAACTTTTTTACAATGTGAAGTCACTTTTTACAATGTGTTATCTCATAGATACAACTTTGCTAACACTTTAACACCTTGCAGAATGCTTGGGTATTTCTGTGCCTGTGCATGTACACACACGTGCAGACACAGAAACCTACCATGAAATTTCTAGTTGGGATCTCCACCTGCTGTAAGCTGAGCTATGATTAGAAATGCCATTGGAGGGTATGGGCAGGCTTAGAGCCACCACAGGTAGTATCAAAATGCTGTTGTTATTTGTGATATACTCATAGCTGCTACTCATCTTGGTATCGCAATGGTATTGAGTAAAATTACAGAATCACAGAGTGGTTGAGGTTGGAAGGCCCTTGGCTGGACTCTCTCCAGTATGTCCATGCCTCTCTTGTACTGGGAAGCCCAGAACTGGGCACAGCGCTCCAGGTGTGGCCTCACCAGTGCTGAGTGAGTAAAGGGGAAGGGTCACCTTCCCTCGACCTCCTGGCAACACTCTCCTTAATGCAGCCCAAGAAGCTGTCAGCCGCCTTTGCCACAAGGGCACATTGCTGGCTCATGTTCAACCTGAGGTCCACCAGGGCCCCCAGGTCATGGAATCGTAGAATACTTTGGGTTGCAGGGGACCTTTAGAGGTCAACTAGCCCAAGCCCCCTGCAGTGAGCAGGGACAGCTTTAACCAGATCAGGTTGCTCAGAGCCCCGTCCAACCTGACCTTGAAGGTCTCCAGGGATGGGACCTCCGCTACCTCTCTGGGCAACGTGTTCCAGTGCTTGACGACCCTCATTGTAAAAAATTTCTATCTTATGTCTAGTCTAAATCTATTATTCTTTAGTTTAAATCCATTATTCCTTGTCCTGTCACAGCAGGTCCTTTTCTGCAGAGCTGCCTTCTGGTCTGTCAGCCCCCAGCCTGTCCTGGTGCGTGGTGTTGTCCCTTCCCAGGGGCAGGACTTGCACTTCCCTGTGTTGAACCTCATGAGGTCCCTGTCAGCCCATTTCTCCAGCTTGTCGAGGTCGCTCTGGATGGCAGCACAACCCTCTGGTGCATCAGCCACTCCTCCCAGTGTTGTTACATCTGCAGCCTTGCTGAGGGTGCATTCTACCCCATCATCTGGGAACCTCAAAGTGAACCTCTCATTTGTCTTCTTTTTTCAGGTGTGTTGAACATTTCTGTGACCTTTGTGGAGATTGATTTTTGATTTTTTTTTTTTTTTTAATTGTAAGCTGAGTAATGAAAATGCCGTTGTTTGCATCTAAGCAAGAACTGAGGCCTCCAGACTCTATGTCTTGTCTTATTTTGCCAGTAGTCAGCATAGGGCTGTCTTCTCCTATCTGTCACATGGTGCTGGCAGTCACAACAGCCACATCTCTAGTCTAGGGGTCCATCTTGGCAAACTAGTTGTCTCACCAAAGGAAAATTAAATATCCATGCCTTTGGCCTGTCTAGGAACTCTTAAGGGGCAACATTTCAAGTTTGAGTGCTCAGAGGCTGCATTCAAATAGCGGGATCTTTGAAGGGGAATGGCCCTAAATTTGGGGAAATACACCAGTAGAACAGGTAAGTAGAATATAACTAATACCATTAGTCTTAGTTCATCTGAATCCTTTTCATTTGCTCAGGAGAGTGTTCCCTTTTCTCTCAATTTAGGGGATGTACCATCTTGCCATTTCCTTCCCCACAGTTTGGATTGGACAAAACTGATGTATCAAATGGGTCTTTACCGGTTGTATTCACCTGAGGCCTCATGACCTACTTGCCACTGTTTTTCTGTGTTAGTGAGATGTTAGTTAGAGGAAAAGCTGTCAGAGTTCACTTACTGCCTGTGGCTTTGCTTGCTTGTTTCAGCTGTTTCATGAGTGGGAAAGGAGCTTTCTCTGCTCACCACCTCCCCCCGGATCTGCATTTATATGTCCTTCTCAGCTTTGCTTAATGGACTTGTGGATAGGGAATGTCGACACCATCAGAATTATCCTTAAACAATAATTTAAAGCAGATTACCGTATCATTAATTGTATAATCTTGTAAAATATGTATTGCTATTACTGTGATTCTCTGTTTGCAGAGAGGTCTTGACCAGATTCTCAGAAGCCTTTACTGCAGAGACAGAAATACAAAAGTCCAGCAAGCTCTTAAAGCTTTGTTAGCACAAAATGTGTTGAATGTTAAATAGGAAAGGAAATTAATTTATGAGCTATTGAAGGCAATCTACTTTGGGAAGGACTTATTACTATTCTAAGATGGGTATACTGGAGATAAGGAGCTCTGAAAAGAGGATTACTGCATCAGCTATTTTTAGGCAAGGAAAACACAGGAACTTAATGCCGCTGTGTAGCCAATGTAAGGAGTTGGATGCCTTTGAAAGGAGCAATTTAGTGGACTGGAAATCAGTGCTTTGCTTTATCACACCTATATTTATTGCTGCTGCTTTGTAGGGCTTTCGGCTTTGCCTAACTGGCTTCTCCTGAAGGACTGTAAGGCTGTTTGTTTTAGTAGTTTCTGGCTGCAAAGTAAAGAAATATTTTGAAAAATCAATTTTTTTCGTAAAATAGTTCTCTGTAAAACCTAGCTCCTTTAGACTACTGTTTCACAAGCTTTTTGCATGGAAGAATCATGATCAGCTCCGACTTATGTGGTAGTCATGGTAGTCAACAAATATAAATTCTGCTATGTAACATGGACCTGTAAACTGTGGACTGCTTATCATGGCCAGAGAGAACAATGACATTCGCTAAACTATGATGTATGGATCATGACTTGTTTTTTGGGCTTCATGACCTGTTCTTTGTTTGTTTTGTTTTACTTTTTATTCTCCCCCTGCCCCCCCCCCCCCCCCCCCCCCCCGTTTTTTCCCCACCAGATGAAGTTACAGATGACAAATGAGAGGTACAGAGACGTCTGCACTGGTTAGGGTTGTGTATTGGCATATGAAAAGTCTTCCAACTTCAGTCGAAGGAAAAATTTGATTAACTTAAGTAGGAGTAGGATTGAGTTATGCCTTGCATTATTATTTGTACACTTATTTTCAGCAAGGATGATGGGATCAGGTAAAAAATGTTGGCAATGTCACTCTGTTTCATTTTTGTCAGTTCTAGCATTTGGGAAGAGACAGGAACAGTTCCATGTTTTTATTCTGGAAACATTACTAACAGCTCATAGCAGAGGATAGCACAGGAGAGTGCAAGCACGTTGCAACTGCAAGATTTATCATAGAATAAAAGCTGCTGATCTTTTATTTATTGAGAACTAATTAATAAATGTCCATTCTGGAAGAAGGAAGATTTTATGAATAGGTATTTAACATTTCTTTAATTAACTCATTAAAAGTGGCATCACTAAGCTCAGGGTTGGATGTTTGTTATGCTGCTTTGGACGCTGGAGCAATATGCTGACATCCAACAGACTCAAGAATTGGCTTTTTGACTTTTATTCTTGTCTAAGTATTTCTATCATTTTTAATAACATATTTAATAACAACTTTTTTGGATTCTACTGCTGACAGTGTAATGATGACTAATTTCAGTTACTGGATGTTAAATTCCTTTTACCCTTATTGAGCAGTTCATGAGGAAAGAATCTAAAGCTTAAGTTTTGTTTTGAGCTATACACATAGAGTATTTCTCTTGCAGCTTCCCAGATTGAAATCAGATACCAGCTTGCCAGCTCTATTTTCCTAAAAGTATCTGTGCCTTGCAAATCTTCTGAAATTATGGCTGCTTCTTCATGTGCTCTTCTGTGGTGATGCAGCTGTGATACGGTTCAGCCGCACTATGGCTGTAGGTGCAATATGTCAAGCTTCAGCCTTTGCAGCATTCCTGGCATTCTTCTATCAGTTTAACACATGTTGGATCAGGCTGAGAGGGAGAAAAAAATCAAGTTACATGTATTTTAATGCATTACACAAGACTGACTGAAACACTACCTTACAGTAATAACAACAATACCAAGGACTGGGTTAAGGTTGTCTGATGATGTTTTGATAGTAAGTGTAAATTCTATATGTTGTGGTACTAGATGGCCCCTGTCAGCCATCAAGCACCACACAGCTGCTCGCTCACCCTCCCCCTCCAGTGGGATGGGAGAGAGAATCGGAAGGGCAAAAGTAAGAAAAACTCATAGGTTGAGATAAGACCAGTTTAATAATGGAAATAAAATAATAACAACAATAATAATAATAGTAATAAAAATTGTAATGAAAAGGAGAACAATGAGAGAGAGAGAGAGAAACAAAACCTGGGGAGGGGAAAAAAAACACCACCAAGTGATGCAACCACTCACCACCCGCTGACCGGTGCCCAGCCAATTCCCCAAGCAGCAATTGGTGCTCCCCAGCCAGCTCTGCCCAGTTCATATACTGAGCATGACGTCATACGGTATGGAATAGCCCTTTGGTCAGTTTGGATCAGCTATTCTGGCTGTGCCCCCTCCCAGTTTCTTGTGCAACTGGCAGAGCATGGGAAGCTGAGAAGTCCTTAACTAGCGTAAGCAGTACTTAGCAACAACTAAACCATCAGCCTGTTATCAATATTCTTCTCATACTAAATCCAAAACACAGCACTCTGCCAGCTACTAGGAAGAAAATTAACTCTATCCCAGCTGAAACCAGGACAATATAGTACCAGAAAGCTTGCTTCAATAGAAAGGAAAAAAAAATCAGACTTATTTTCTCATTAAACAATTTTATGTTGACTTAAGCTCTGTAAGTGCATCCACTTTACAAAAGACTAAGGAACATTTAACTAGAATGAGCTAAAACCAAAGAAATGGAAAGAGGAAAGTCATATTCCACTTTATTATTTATACCAGCTCTTCGTCACCTGACATGGAGGTTACAGTAACTCCTAGGTAGTGGTATGGAGGTACAAGCAGCTAAGCATAAAAGGGCAGGATGGAGAGCAGACTGAAATCAGGAACCAATTCCCTTCTCATGTACCTTCACACACTCATGCCCATGATAGAAAATGCTTCCAAATGAGCACAGTAAATTCCAGGCAAAATTGACTTGATCTCCTGTGGCTAAAAGCATTTCAAACAGATAAATTATCCCATAGACTCTTTCACTTCCTTCTTGTTCCTTGTGAGACAAGTGTGAGACACAAGAGTGCAGTGTCCTGGTCCTGTTTCTTCTTGCACATGCACTGTCCTCATCAAGGAAAAAGTCCTGAAAGTTGTTTCCTGTTTCTTTATGTAAGATCATAGCACCCTGTATGGGGAGACTGTATAACTTGTCCTGCTGTCATATTTGAGTCAGTAAATTTAAAACCAAATAACATTGCATTAGGGTAGATTAGCTGACTTAATTTTGTATTGACAAACATATAATAATCTTTAACCTGAAAGAAACACAGCACTCTCCTTTCCAAACCGATGGTATCTCACTGAAGTACTCAGTCCTTCTACACTAAAAGAAAATTACAAAGAAGTTTGTCCACATGTGTAGCAACTTGTCTGTGAGAAAGATTGATGCTGACAAAGTGTTTGTGCTTCTAGCAGGCCTGGACTTCTTGGACACTGTAGATGATGACCTTTACAATCATCTCTCTTCTGAATGATCAGTTCTACTCTTTCTGTCTGTAGACATGCTGGAGCCAGTGAGCTCCAGAGATAACATGCATTTGTCTTGATATCATGTGTTGAAATAGTTTGGCATTAATGTTATTGAGGGAGAGTTTCTCAAACCAAAAGCACACTTTTTTTCTTTCAATTTAAAAAATGCATTCTTTGCGGTTGTAATAGAAAATCTGGTTTTCCTCCTTATGTGATGGTGATGTGTTGATAATGTGATATGCACATATTTCTACAAACTCACTGCGAGACAACAGCCATTTTGTGATACTGTTCCATTGAAATGCTGTTGGGTTTTTTTTCTTTTTTTTTCTTTTTCTTTATGCAAAGATTTATCTGGTACCATGTATTGGGTTTGCGTGGCAAGGTTTTGGGAGCGGGGGAGCTACAGGGGTGGCTTCTGTGAGAAGCTGCTAGAAGCTTCCCCTGTGTCCGGTAGAGCCAATGCCATCTGGCTACAGGACGGACCTGCCGCTGGCCAAGGCCGAGCCCATCACCAACAGTGGTAGCGGCTCTGGGATAACATATTTAAGAAGGCAGGGGGGACCAAACCCTGCACAACTGCAGCCGGAGAGAGTAGTGAGAATATGTGAGAGGAACAACTCTGCAGGCACCCAGGTCAGTGAAGAAGGAGGGGGAGGAGGTGCTCCAGGCGCCAGAGCAGAGATTCCCCTGCAGCCCCTGGTGCAGCCCATGGTGAGGCAGCTGTGCCCCTGCAGCCCAGGGAGGTCCATGGAGGAGCAGATATCCACCTGCAGCCCGGGGAGGGCCCCACGCCGGAGCAGGTGGATGTGCCCAAAGGAGGCTGTGACCCCATGGGAAGCCCATGCTGGAGCAGGCTCCTGGCAGGACCTGTGGACCCATGGAGAGAGAGGAGCCCACGCTGGAGCAGGTTTGCTGGCAGGACTTGTGACCCCGTGGGGGACCCACGCTGGAGCAGTCTGCTCCTGAAGGGCTGCACCCCATGGAGGGGACCCACACTGGAGCAGTTCGTGAAGAACTGCAGCCTGTGGGCAGGACCCACGTTGGAGAAGTTCATGGAGGACTGTCTCCCAGTGGAGGGGCCCCACACCGGAGCAGGGGAAGAGTGTGAGGAGTCCTCCCCTTAAGGAGGAAGGAGCGGCAGAGACAACGTGTGATGAACTGACCGCAACCCCATTCCCTGTCCCCCTGCACTGCTTGGGGGGAAGGAGGTAGAGAAATTGGGAGTGAAGGTGAGCCTAGGAAGAAGGGATGGGTGGGAGGAAGGTGTTTTAAGATTTAGTTTTTATTTCTCATTATCCTACTCTGATTTGATTGGTAATAAATTAAATTAATTTTTCCTCAAGTTGAGTCTGTTTTGCCTGTGACGGTAATTGCTGAGTGATCTCTCCCTGTCCTTATCTTGACCCATGACCTTTTTGTTATATTTTCTCTCCCCTGTCCAGCTGAGAAGGGGAGCGATAGAGCAGCTTTGGTGGGCACCTGGCGTCCAGCCAGGGTCAACCCACCATAGAGTAGCAATACTCTAAATTCTCAATTTTGAATATTGTTTCATATTATAAAGAAGTAGATCCATGTAATTTTACAGCAAAATCCCATTTCAGTTTTGTTCCATGACCTGCTGCTAGTGCTATGAGCTATCATTATCTCTTTGCCACCTAGCTTGACTTCTGCAAGTATCACGACAACTTACCCCAGTGTCCTTGGCTGAATTTGACAATTCTGGCTTTTCAGAAATAGCCTTCTTTCTGATGGTGGCTCTGACTTTTGGCAACATTTTTGTTCTTGATGATCCACTCTGCCTTTTAAGTAACACTTTCAGGCTGACTCAGCTTGTCTGTGCGGTTCTTGTCTTTATGGGCACAGAGAAGAATTCTTCCCCCTGAGGGGTCAGCCTGACAGAATAACAAATACAAGTGCTTGGATACCTCTGCTTTATTTTCCTGATTCCTTTTAGTGCCTGCCTTAAAATTCTCAATTAAGCAGGATGGCTGGCGCTTTGCATTTGATTGTGAGTTCAGTGTTCTTGTTCAGTTGATGTGTTTTCATATAGCAAGGCCACTCTGCCTCAGCAGTTAACTAGCTACCTCTTAGTCACTTTAGTGAAGTACCTGTTTTGATTATGATATTTTTTTTGTGAAAAACAAAGCAAACAAACAAAAAAATACACCCCAAAACTCCCACAACCCATTAATCAACCAAGTGGGGAAAAAAATAAAAAAAAAGCTTCTCCTCGCTGGCTATTATCTTTTGCTACTAGTTTTTACCTACTCTTAAAAATTCAGGCTAGACTTTTGTCAAGCAGACATTTGTTTTAAGATGTTATTTCCAAGTATTTTTTGACCATCTGCTGATAATGAAGCTGATGTGCAATCCAGCAGCTCACTGCCTTTTGCTGGAGTGGTACTTCTGCTCTGCCTGGCTGATCTCATGCCGTATGCTGATTGCATTTTCATTCACCACTTTATTTTTCAGGATGTGGTAGCTGGCTTCCAGCTCCTGTCAACATTCAAGTTACAGTGTGCTGAGGCAGTATCCTGTAGAAGCTTACTCCATTTGTTGTCTCAGGTGGTGAACGTACTTTGAGGTCTTTGAGAAAATATCAGATAGTTTAAAATCCTAGTGATTATTGCACTGATAACGCCAAGGATGGGTACCTACAGTAGCATTTTTACTTCTTCAGGGTCAGTGATAAACAAATGTCTCACTTCTGAACTTGTGACTGACTCATAGCCATCCTTTTTCTATTATTCTATTCAATTTTACATTTACTTGTTGTATGTCTTAACTAACTTGCACTAAATATATGCACTTTCTTTTAGTTGGAAGCTGTGACTTTTCTACCCGCTGTGAAATTTCAATCTTTTATACCTTTTCTTGTGTCTAACTGTTGTTTATAATAAAGATCCCAGTCTCATCTTATTGTACAGTTTTAATTTGCACTATTTAGTACTTTAGCATGGAAAAAAAGTGTTGATTTTCTCTTTGGCTTCTGACTTCCTGTCATTTACTGCTGTCTTGTTTTTTACTTGGGGCTGACAAATCTTTAATTTTTATGTTTGCATTTCATTAACGTCTTATGTGAGAAATCTCGAAGTCACTGACAGGTGAATTTGTTTCTGAAACCTTTGACATAATGATTCTATGTATAAGTTTTTTCCATTCAGTTTTCTACACAACATCACTGGTTTTCTTCTTGTATTCCCTCTGCATCTTGTACATTTGCAATTGATTGAGTGCTGGTTTATTTTCCATGTCGCTTGCTTGCCCCTTTCTCCTCAGTGTATTGTGTCTGCGCCTGTTTAATCTGTGACTTGTGTTTGCATACCAGCTTGTTTATCAGGTTTGTGCGAGTCTCTACTGTTTAGTAGAGTTTGCGTCAACCTTCTGTGCTTTCATCTCAGCTATTGCCTTTTCCATTTCTGTTACTAGTGCCATCTGTTCATCTCTGGAAATTGGGTAACTACACGAGCCTGTTGTGTTTTGCAGCTTGGCGAAATGTTATTGTGTGTGTCTCCTTCAACTTCTTCATTACACTGTTCAAAAACGTCTTTCATACATGTTCTATTTTGTGGATTTAAACTGCTTTTGGAGAATTCCCAGGATTTCCCTCCCTCACCCCTTGTAATCTTCTATTTTATTTAAATTCTCTGGCATTATGTAGCAGCATTTCTTAATTGAGGCTCCTTGTTCCCCTACACTTGGCTCCTCCGCCGCCCTTTTCCTCTCTTTTTACTGCAATTTCATAGTGTCTCTCATTATCTAAGGAAACCTTACTTGTTAAATATCTTCCCTTTAAAGCTCATCTGCTTAGAAACAAGAATTTGATCTACTAACACATTCTTATTGTCTATACTTTATTTACATATTCCTTTGCAATATTCATATTGTCTGATTTCATGCCTGTTTCTGGGACTTCCACAATGTTGTATCAGGACCTGTTTCTAGCTTTGCTTCATCGTGAAGCCAGAATCACCCTCCATTTTTTTTTTTTTTAGCCTTTTTAGTAGATATGGATGCAAACAGTTGTCTGTCTTTTTCAGCCTGTATTAATTTTTTTTTTTTTTTTTTTTGATACAATGTAGAAACCGTATATCCTGTGCATCTGCAGAGGTCTGTAAAACTGCAATCAGACACATCTCTCAAAACAGTTTTCTGTTCCCACAGTCTTTTTCCCACGATTATGTTAGCCAGCGCACTGGACAGTCAAAGCCATTTCATACCCACCTGGGATCCCCCTTATCTGACACACTTTAATGTACTATCTCATACATAAGTTTTCAGCAGTTAGTGCTCATGTTAGCTTAATTAAGTATCTGTGAAATCAAATTAAGAGAAGTCAATGAGAGTTGAGTAAGATAAGGTAAAACAATAGAGGGACTCTGCCAGCACAGGAAAATAAAATAATCTTTCAGCTACTTCTAGCAGCAAATCGCCAGTACCAAGCCTGATTCCAGCATCCTGACTCTTGTACAAACTGACATAATTTTGGAGAAAGGGGATGCAGATTTTTGTGAGCAGATGCTGGAGGAGCACGTGCAGAGCTTGCTGTGGGAAGAACAACAGCACGTTTCTGTCTCAGGAATGGTGTCTGGCCATGCCACATGCAGAAATTGGCAGTTTATAGGAAGGTGTCTGCTGAGTTGTCTCTTCTTGTGGGTCTGACTGCAAGACCATGGTATCAGAAGAGGCTTTCTCACATGCTGTGTAATGCTTCAGAGGAAGTCAGAAATGTTGCTTTGGGTGGTGTGTCAGCATGTTGTTCCAGTCCAAGAAGAAATAGAGAAGCACAGAGGACTGCAATAGGTGAATGAAAGGAGCACTAAAGAAGCTTTATTGGTTGTCAGCAAGGCTCATGTTTGATTTTGGTTTGTGCTATAGATGGAGGCTGGAGTCAAATCCTATAGTGCTTTTGTTTCCTCTCATCCCTGTTTTTTTAAACTATTCTCTACCAATTCAGTATTTTGGCATATGAAAACAATCCTACTTTTCTTATGATGAAAAAGACTGGAATTGAGCTTCTCAACTTGAAAATGTCAGTGGCTCTTCCAATACAAAACTTCGTGTTCTTACCTTTCTTTGTTGTTCTCAACAAAGAAAAATGTTGTATTGAAAATCAGACTGACAACAACCCAGTGAATGAAGGATTTCATTAACCTAATGAAGTCTTGACATAAATGTAGCTCCTTGACATTTAATGCACACAGTCTAGCACCCAAAAGTCAACTGACAGATCTATAGGTCCAGTGAAATACTCTGAGCAGTCTTGTCTCTTACACTAGTGGGTTGAATTGACTTTGAATCTTATTTCCTTAGTTTTAGCTTCCAATCATTTGTCTCAATACTGCTTTGTCTTCAGGACCTCAATGTATTTATAATCCCAAAGAATGTACTTGAGTAACTTTCTGAATTAAATATGCTGGATTCCTTTGATGCTTCTCATCTTTTAGTTATTTCAGCAGCTCTTGTTTGAAATTTTCTGGACTGTTCTTTTGCTTCTTAAAGTCCTCTTTGAAATGTGAATATTTGGGTGCCATGATCTGATACAGCACTCCACTGAAGTCATAGTAGAACCAAATGCTGAAATATATAAAGTTTCCCTGCTTTTCTCATCTGACTTGTTGATGTGCACAAAAATCACAGTAACCCTTCAACCTCATTGCATACTGAGTGCTTATGTTCATCTCATTATCCTTACTTTTTCCATCATCACTGTTCTCTTGGGTAATCTCTCATACTGACATGTGGCTTTACTTTTTAACTCTATATGTATGATTTTATATAAATGTATGGAGGCATGTATTAGGTGCTTACACACAAGGTGCTTGTTGCATTCAGAGGTCACAGTGGGCTTTTGGAGCATCTCCCGCTATGTCTCTGCGGTAAAATGATACCTATGAAAGTCAGCTGGACTTGCTTTCCTGGGTGGGTTTCTGGCTCAGACAGACACATTTCCTACCAAGAATCATTTCAGGTGTAGAAAATTTCACTCCTAAGGAAGGATTGGAAGTATTAAAATTGTTTAGCCTCAAGAAAAGAGTAGTAATGAATCTTCCAAAGCAATAGGAATATGCTGCACAGGGGAAAAAGTATCTCCACTTGCTGATGTCTATGGTGAATAAGGAAGAAATAAGCTGGACTGTGAAGGACTCAGCTTAAACACTCGAAAAATTATAATAGCAAATATGGTGAAGCCTTTCCATGACTTTCCTAGGCAGTCTTAATCACTGAAGTCTTTAAGAATAGGCTGGATGAAGGCAGGTGTAACTAATCCCAACTCAGGATAAGGTGAAATAGGTACCAATCCAACCCATTTCTTACATTGCTCATGCAGATACCCTCCTGCTTAGCAGTTCGACTGAAATTATGACCAGCATCCTCCTAAAAAGGAAGCACTTTCTGCCACTGCTGACATCTGCATGAAACAGAGACCTTTGCATAAAGGACAGTTATTATGAGAAAAGCTTCTGCATTAAAGGCTGTTATTACTGCAATGAACTTTTAGTATTTTTCATAAGGAGTTCTTATTAACAGTTGATATTCATGAATTATGCAGTTAAGCACTCAGACTTGCTACTTATTAAAAGCACTGACAATTTTTTCAGGACAAATTATTTTAGAGTAACTGATAACAACCCCAGAGAGCTATCATATCTCAACAAATCAATGCTTGAAGGAAAAACAATTAAAGAACTAATAGACATCAAAACATAAATCTCATGTGCCATGGCTGAATAACAGGATTTGACTGATTATGAACTTTTACTACTCTGAAATGACTTTTCTTTAAGCATAATGAGAATTTATTTTGATTATTTCAGTTTATTTCAGCAAGTGGCTTTTAATATGCATCTATGTACTTGAAGTGCCATTCAAAGCAGCTAGAGCTTGGTGTTGTCTCAATGAAAATAATGTACTAACACTACTGTGCCTGTGTGAATTTATATAAAACATCCATTTTTAAAACCCATTATGTTCTTAAAAAAAGGTGATTGTGATTTGGAAATTCTGGTAATTAAGAGAGCACCAATCAGTGCTTTTATCTTGGCAATCGGAAGGATTAAGTATAGCACATAAGTGCCTGGCTTTTAGCGGAGATGTACAATAGCAGTATGAATGTGCAGGTCTGTATGAAAAAGTAAAGCATGTTGGCGCAAATAGCTGATTGTATCTGCTCTATTTTACATAGTTTATAGTAACTGCATGATCTCTTTAGCCCTGATCTTCTTCACATTCTGTCCCTAACCCCCTCAATTACTGAACATTAATTACTGGAGACCTTTATAGCCCCTTCTTTTGTGTCAAATCACCTACAGAAGCAGAAATTAAGCCATTCTATGAAAAGTGTTCTGGAGTGCTGAACCTCTTAATTAGGGATAGTAACAGTGGGTTTCATGTTAAATTAATCTCACCCAAGTAAAACAGAGGGTATGAGACTGTTTTGGCAAGAAGCTGCGAGATCTTTCAGAGTTTAGACTTACAGAACATAATAGTTGACTTTCTAGTGACCTTTGCATGAAAACAAGCAATAAAAGAAAACCCTTTGTTTAAAACACAGTGATCGAGTCCCAATCAAAATGTATTGTGATATTTTTAGTTTAACTACATTTCTTGTGGTGATGGTTTCCCAAAGCTTTTTGTACTCGTTAGCAGTTATGGTTAGCTCAGTCAAAGTAACTGTAGCCTGGCTGATTTTATTCCCGCCCCCCCCCCCCCCCCCTCCCTTCACCCCCCCCCGGCCTTTTGGATGTCGTTAAGGAGGTACAAAAAGGAAGTCTAAGTGAAGGAAATGAATTGACATTTCTTGAGAAAAACAAGAGAAAAGCTGAGAAGGCATTGAAGAAATGTATTGTTTCAATTTGAGATTGCTTGGGCTAGACACTATTACAAGAGAGAAACAGTATGCAGCACCTGAATTTAGTGCCATAGACTCAGCTTGTACAATATGTACAATTAGCATTAGCCCAGCATTATGCGATCAACTTGTGCTTGATCTCAGTGTGGATGGGAGGATACTCATGTTGCAGTAAAGAGAGGACGTTTAGCCCTTTTACAGTGCAATGGAACATTGTGTTGGTCTATGGACAGGGCAAGTTTTGAATAATAGGAGTAGCTAAACAACATGCACAAGACAAAACAGTTTGGAATAAAAAGCAAAAGCTACTGTAAAAACATCCTCTCCACCTTGAGGAAAACTCTCTTACTGCCTTGACCCTCTTGTCCTTTCACCCCATTTATCTCCAGTACATTTGAACTTGCATCTTCCCACTAAGAGCATCTCCTGTGTCTGTAGACCTGTGGGTTTTTTTGGTTTTGGGTTTGTTTTTTTTTTTTTTTTCCCCTTTATTGTGAGAGTTATACCCACTGCCAACTCTGGAAAGATTTATTTATTTCCTGATTTATCAGATGAAGATATTTGTGAAGAGCAGTTAGAAGATGTGGTTCCTGTGGTGCCCCATCATATCTTTTGTGCGTCCTGTTCTTGTGAGGAGATTTAGTGGACCTCTGAATCAGGAGCTCCTTACCAGTGAGTTTTAGCTGTGAATTTGAAGGTAAACCACCGTATAAGATGAAGAAAAATTTGGGGCTGGGGCTGGGACTGGAGCAGAGATCCTGTGAAGCGTCTGAGTCAGTACCACTGAGACACACCAGTAGGACTGAGAAATCAGAATTTTCTTTTAAGCGGCCCCTTTCTCTTAAGCAAGGTTGCCTTGAAACCATAATGATTAAGCAGGGACTTTTTCAAACCAGCAAGTGGATCACACTTGCTCCTTGGCCTCCCAGTTCACAGTGCCATAGGACTTTTCCTCTGCTAATCATGACTACACAGCAAGTTTCTTGAAGCTACACCACTTTCTGACACCGGGAAGTAATATGAAAAACAAGAAGGCTTAAGGCTAGACATTTCAGAAAAGCCAAAGGTGAAAATCCCTGCCATAACACAACTGCTTTTTATGGCAATTTAGCGAGTGGAAAGGAGGAGGAGAGCCAAAAAGCCTTTAATAAGTTAGGTCTCCACAGACCATGAACAAGCAGTGTGTTCTTGGTCTGGAAACTGGAATAGAAAGTGGGTCAGAAAAGCCAGCCCAGAACAAGAGCTTGTTGCTGTGCTTTCCCTCATTATTCCTCCCCACCACACACACATATGCACGCGCCTCAGAAGTCACCACTGTAGTTAATGCCTGACCACTGGTAAAAGGTGCAGGCTTAATTCATAGCCATACCCTCTAAATCAGCAAAGGAAAGATCCCAGACAGTCTAGTAGTTAAGATGTGGGTAGCTGTGCAAGCCTTGTACAGAGGTAAGACTCTGTGTACTGCTATTAGAAACTGTTGGAAAGAAAGCTAGCAGTTTTGATTGTTGCGTATGAACAGGGTCTGAGCACATTTTACATCTATTTCTGTTTTAGACTGACCACAAACATTACCTCTGGAATTACCTCTCTCAGTTGCTTGCAATCTGAGTTATTGCTGTATTCCTTCCTTTTTCTTCTTGCTGTATTTTTTCTTGTCTCCTTCCTATGTGATGCCCTTTCTCTTACAATTTCTTGTCATCTCCTCATTGCATGAAATGCTTCTTCCTTGTTTTGTTTTCAGAAATGTGTTTTAGAGACAAAATATTCTGTAATTTTTGAAGGTCCCTCCTTGCTTCCTCCTTGCTGCTTTTCTGCTTGCTGTATCTCACACCTCGCATTTCCAGTCTCTCAGCAGATATGTTTAAGATCTTCATGTTTATTTGATATAACCAAAGTGTTTTTATGAAGTCTGAGGCAGTCATTTAGAACAATGAGGATTGCAGCAATTTTGTTATGTGTAGAGAGATTGATGGTAGTTGCTCTGGAAAACAACCTTATTCTCCACAGAGTGCCTAAGGGTATTCTTTCACAAAATGTACACCTACTGCAGAAATGTCAGGTCGTAGGGTAGCAGCTGGAAGCCGTAGCACGTTATGACTCTTTCTCTGCTCAGCTACTCTCTGACTGGCGTATAGGTGGGGGTTTGCAGATGCTTAGCTTACCATGAAGAACATATGGAGCAGTTTGAATGTCTAGAGGAGAAATGTTTCTTCTTAGCTTTTATTGCCAAATGGAGTGACAACATCTTCTGATTATGTTTATGTCAATTCATCCCCAGCTGTGGACTCAAGGTGAGCAGCAGCCTCTCTGCATCTGCTGATGACTGCATTTCTCAGAAGTGTGGAGCGGGCAGGGAAGGTCCCAGAAAAGGATGGACTTGTCTTTGGTGCATCCCTGGCATGATGTACTTAGCACCCTCATCACTAGATCTAGGCAGTAGCGGCCAAGTTTGGGTCTGAAGATAAAGCCAAATTTCTGGAATGTTGCGTGCCATATATTGACTTAAACCAAACCACACTGTGAATCCAAAAAGTACAGAATAAGAAAGTATTCCACAGATAAGGGCCAGGTCTGAAGTTCTGGTTGGTTCCCCTGGGCTGCTGAGATGAGGTGTGTAGCTCTGAGTTTATCTGTTACCTCTACCACATAAGGATCTGTTAGCTAGTTTCTGGTCCAGCTATCCTATTTACATCAACAAAGTAGTATCCTGTCAGTCACTTGTGTGGGCTTTTATTAAAATGTGCATTTCTGAAAAAATAAAAATACTGAATCATACCCACCTACAGCAGTCGTGTTCATAAACCACATTTTTTTTATTTAACTGAAGTTTATTTTCAGTGCCTTATAAATTGACTGATGAAAGCCTAAAGTTCAAGTAAGCTATGCAGTACAACTTTCTTTCCTTGCTACAATATTCCATGCAAATGAGTACTGAAACATGGTTGCCTGCTTTGGAGTCAGATTAATCTTGCTGAAACTCATACAGTAGCAAGCCATCAAGCTCTCTGCACGAAATCACTGTAGGATTTCTACTGCTTAAAGAGAAAAGCCGGAAGAAGAGCTTCACAATTTATGGGAGAGAATTTGTCCTCCCACATGGAAAGATTTGATTAATGTGGTAAGTATGCTTTGAGAGCATTTCTTCCTTATGGATATTAGCCTTACTTTAGTATGAAAGGTAAGAACACTACAGGCCATGTATTTGCAACCATTATCCCAGTTAATTAGCCATCCAAATGGAAACATTTAAAGACAATCCCAATTTTGTAATTAAAGATACTAATCTGTTTTTCTACTTTTCCTGCACAACACACAGACCCTAGATTACTTTGAACTTTCTTCCTAGGTCTCTGTGACACAATTTAAGAATCTCTTTTATTTCCATATCAGATTTGGTACTGTGTGGGGAAGTCTCTGTGGGTACATGGAGTGGGTGCTTTGCAGTTGGGTGAAAGTGTGCGATGATAAATTACAGTTCAGCGTTAATGTTGATAATGCTAGTGGAATGAGTACTGAAGGAGTAGTAATCTTTCCATATAAAAAAACCTAGTAGAGCCTGGGGAAAGGTGTGCCATTGGCAGACATGTATAGATAACATCTGCTAACCTCCTTTCCAGGCTGATTATAGTGTTCAACATTTGGTAGTGTCACATGGAACTGGACGTACCTTTACATTCTTCTTCCCCCATCAAGGATGTCTTAAACTTGGTTGTTTGACTCCTTTCTCATAAAGCTGGATTCCTCTAATGCCTCATATTCAGATGCCACCAAGTAACAGTTATTTTTATTGCATTTAAAAGGCCCTACCCACTGTCAGTATTATTAAGTAAAACACACTGTGAAATGCATATCATGCTTTACACTCAATAATGACCTTACTGTCCATTTGATATTTTGCCATTATCTGCAGAAGTGCTCACTTTATACTACATTATTCATTAGCTCATATCAGCGGTGACTGATTTAACATGATGAGATGGCAGTCAATGCTTTGCCTCCTACCAGCCAGCTCTACCACTTATGACTGCTAATAACAGCACTGTGAAGTGACTTGTGGAAGAGGGGCTTGTGTACAACCTTCATTGCTGCAGGCATCTCTGAAGTTATCATTTTTATGAGGTTGCTTAGGAAGCGATGAATTTCAGATGCAAAGGATATTTTACAGGGCATTGCTACTAAAGTGTGCTATAAGATATTTGTGACTCTCCTGATTGCTTTAGGGCTACATCTAATATCACGAGTCACTAACTCTAGTGTAGAATGTTCTAATGGCATATTAACATTAATGAAAAAATACTGGGAGATTGGAAGACAGCCTGAGCACACCAGTAATTCTTCTACTTGTAATTTTGATGAAGTAATGGCTAACTGGACTTTGAAAGAGTACCAATGAGACAGTAAAATTCTCTTTCAAGGAGTAAAAGGTCTGATTTATTGGACTCTTTCTGTAATTTACATTTTTTTTTAAATAAGTAGATCCTATTTATTCACTCATTATTTTATATTCTCATTTTGATCTGAATACCTCTATATTCTTCTAAAGACTAGTAAGTCTTTGCAGCAAAATAGAGAACTTCTAAAAAAATCTATCTTATTATTAGAAAATTATTTAAACACAATTACTGGAGATGTAACAAGGTATTTGTCATAGAATATACTCAGCCTCTTGCCTGAGACCCCAAACCTGGAAGACTGACCCTGTTTTTATTCTTAACTTAGATCATGCTGCTATTCAGTGCAACTGTGGTATGCAGGATCTCATAGAGTTTATAGCTTGGTTGTGTAAGCTAATTAGGATGTTCCTTCTCATTTCTGTGAACTTTCTTCTGATTATGATCATGATCTTATTGATGCCACTGCCAGCAATAGATGCCCAGAGGCTGGAGAAGGATCAGAGGTCAGCAGGAGAGCACCTGAAGAGCAACACAAAGGAATTCCAGCCAGTAGGTCAGCTTCATCAGGGGCCCAATTGAAATGCCTCTATGCAAATGCACGTAGCACAGGGAATAAACAAGAGGAGTTAGAGATGTGCACATGCCTGTAGGGCTATGATCTTATCTGTATCATGGAGAGGTGGTAGGGATGGCTCCTATAACTGGAGTGTTGGAATGCAAGTATATGGGTTCTTTAGGAAGGACAGGCAGGGGAGCTGAGGAGGGGGTGTCACCCTCTATGTCAATGACCAGCTGGAGTTCATGGAGCTGCACTTGGGGATCGATGAGGAGCTGACCGAGAGCTTATGGGTCAGGATTAAAGGGAGGACAGAGACAGGTAACATTTTAGTGGGGGTTTGCTACAGGCCACCTGACAGGAAGAGCGAGCAGATGAGGCCCTCTATAGACATATAGGAGCATCCTCATGTTCAGAAGCCCTGGTCCTCATGGAGGACTTCAACCACACCAATATCTGTTGGAGAGACAACACAGCAGGGCATAAGCCATCCAGGAGGTTCCTGAGGTTCCTGGAATGCATTGATGATAACTTCCTTCTCCAAGTGATAGATGAGCCAATGAGGAGAGGTGCTACGCTGGACCTTGTTCTCACCAACAAGGAGGGGCTGGTGGGGAATGTGAAGCTCAAGGGCAGCCTTGGCTGCAGAGACCATGAAATGGTGGAGTTCAAGATCCTTAGGGCACCAAGGAGGGTGCAGAGCAAGCTCACTACCCTGGACTTCAGGAGAGCAGACTTTGGCTTCTTCAGGGATCTGCTTGGTAGAGTACCATGGGATAAAGCCCTGCAGGGAAGAGGGGCCCAGGAAAGCTGGTTAATATTCAAGGATCACCTCCTCCAAGCTCAGGAATGATGCATCCCAACAAAGAGGAAGTCAGACAAAAACACCAGGAGGCCTGCATGGATGAACAAGGAGCTCCTGGACAAACTCAAACACAAAAAGGAAGTCTACAGAGGGCAGAAGCAAGGACAGGTAGCCTGGGAGGAATACAGAGAAATTGTCCAAGCAGCCAGGGATGAGGTTAGGAAAGCTAAAGCCCTGATAGAATTAAATCTGGTGAGGGATGTCAAGGGCAACAAGAAAAGCTTCTATGAGTATGTTGGTAATAAAAGGAGGACTAGGGAAAATGTGGGCCCTCTCCAGAAGGAAACAGGAGACCTGGTTACCCAGGATATGGAGAAGGCTGAGGTACTCAATGACTCTTTTTGCCTTGGTCTTCACCGGCAAATGCTCCAGCCACACTGCCCACATCGCAGAAGGCAAAGGCAGGGACTGCAGGGAGAATGAAGAACTACCCACTATGGGACAAGATCAGGTTCGAGATCATCTAAGGAACCTGAAGGTGCACAAGCCCATGGGACCTGATGAGATGCATCCACGGGTCCTGAGGGAACCAGCAGATGAAGTTGCTAAGCCACTATATCATATTTGAGAAGTCGTGGCAGTCCAGTCAAGTTCCCACTGACTGGAAAAGGGAAAACATAACCCCCATTTTTAAAAAGGGAAAAAAAGAAGACCCGGGGAACCACAGGCCAGCCAGTCTCACCTCTGTGCCCAGCAAGATCATGGAGCAGATCCTCCTGGAAACTATGCTAAGGCATATGGAAAATAAGGAGGTGATTGCTGACAGCCAACATGGCTTCACTAAAGGCAAATCATGCCTGACAAATCTGGTGGCCGCCTATGACAGGGTTACAGCATTGGTGGATAAGGGAAGAGCAACTGACATCACTGACCTGGAGTTGTGCAAAGCATTTGACACTGTACCCCACAACATCCTTGTCTCTAAATTGGAGAGACATGGAGTTGACGGATGGACCACTCGGTGGATAAGGAATTGGCTGGATGGTCACACTCAAAGAGTTGCAGTCGATGCAGGCTTGATATCCAAGTGGAGACCAGTGATGAGCAGTGTTCCTCAGGGGTCGGTATTGGGACCGGTGCTGTTTAACATCTTTGCCAGTGACATGGACAATGGGATTGAGCACACCCTCAGCAAGTTTGCTGAGGACACCAAGCTGTGCAGTGCAGTCGACACGCTGGAGGGAAGGGATGCCATCCAGAGGGACTTTGACAGGCCTGAGAGGTAAACCTGTGCAAACCTCATGAAGTTCAACAAGGCCAAGTGCAAAGTCCTGCACATGGGTCAGGACAATCCCAAGCACAAACACAGGCTGGGCAGAGAATGGATTGAGAGCAGCCCTGATGAGAAGGACTTGGGGGTGTTGGTTGATGAGAAGCTCAACATGACCGGGCAATGTGCGCTTGCAGCCCAGAAAGCCAGACATATCCTGGGCTGCATCAAAAGAAGCGTGACCAGCAGGTGGAGGGAGGTGATTCTGCCGCACTACTCCACTCTCATGAGACCCCACCTGGAGTACGGCGTCCAGCTCTGGGGCCCCCAATATAAGAAGGACATGGACCTGTTGGAGCGCATCCAGAGGAGGGCCATGAAGATGATCAGAGGGCTGGAGCACCTCTCCTATGAAGACAGGCTGAGAGAGTTGGGGTTGTTCAGCCTGGAGAACCTCTCCTGCTCCCAGGACACCTTAGAGCAGCCTTCCAGTACCTGAAGGGGGCTTACAAGAAAGCTGGAGAGGGACTTTTTACAAGGGCATGTAGCG
Source organism: Pelecanus crispus (assembly GCF_030463565.1). Taxonomy (NCBI): domain Eukaryota; kingdom Metazoa; phylum Chordata; class Aves; order Pelecaniformes; family Pelecanidae; genus Pelecanus; species Pelecanus crispus. Next base: position 93,707,189 of record NC_134645.1, read on the forward strand.
ACAGGACAAAGGGTAATGGTTTTAAACTGAAGGAGGGCAGTTTTAGAATAGCTATAAGGAAGAAATTTTTTATGGTGAGGGTGGTGGAGGCACTGAAACAGGTTGCCCAGAGAAGCTGTGGATGCCCCATCCCTGGAAGTGTTCAAGGCTGGACTGGATGGGGCTTTGAGCAACCTGGTCTAGTGGAAGGTGTCCCTGCCCATGGTCGGGGTGTTGGAACTAGATGATCTTTAAGGTCCCTTCCAACCCAAACCATTCTATGATTCTATGATTTTCATATTCTACATATAGTATCCTTTAAAACTTCTACCTAGATCTATCTGTATTTTAAAAAATCTCTATAATAAATGGGGAGTTGAAAATGTTTTTCAAATAAGGGTATAGACTTTCTTCAATGGCCTGTCAGCATCCGAGACCTAAAACCTATCTGCCTAGCAAGTGAACTTCCCTGCCTATCTGAAGAGATACCAGCACTAAGAGGCAATGGCACAGGAAGACATTGCATCAAAGATGAAGAGGAACTCTGTTTTGGAGGCTGATGGCTCTGAAATTGGTGTTTTCTTGGTATTCAGAACATTCTGGCAAATCAAACTTGTCAGGCAGAACAAACATATTAAAAAATGGGTGTATCTTTTGTAGAGCATCAGTTGCCTGTTTTGAAAAACAACTAGATTTCTGAAATTTCCAAAGCACCTGTGTGGGTCTTGGTCCATATTCTGAATGCTCCTTATGTGGCCTGGTCTTCTAGATTGGATGCCCATTTCAGAAGATCATGTTTAAGGAAACCTTCATGCACTTGGTGTTATGCATTACTATAATTGGTAGGTGGGATCCATGTGGATAACTGCTGAAATAATATAGAAGGGCTACTTACCCTACAGCAAGCAGGCTTTTTGAGAAGCTTTGTTTGCATGGATTAGTAACTCTTTTCCCTGGTGTTAAATCCCTATGCTTCTGGGCTCCTTGTATCCTGGTAGAATAGGGGTAGATAAGGTATTCATATGGGGCAGGACACTCCTCTGGGCAATGCCAAAAGAGCCCAATCTTACCTGAGCTGAATAAGCCCCAAAGGGTAAAATCCAAGTTAACAATTCACCTTAAAGTTACAGAGTTACTATGAGGTAGACAATTATTCTTTTTCTTTTTCTCTTTTTTTTTTTTAATTTTATTTTAATTTTAAACGCCAAAAGGTTCCATGGCAAAGGAGTAGAGGCTGGACTGCTTATGAAAGCTGTCAGGGCCATGTTAGTCTTTGAGCCTGTGAAGTGTACCTGGGATTCTGTCAGGGCCATGGTGCTACTGTACAGCATCTGTGTGTGGCTAGAGGACTCTACATCATGTACAGTGCGGGCCCCCATCTCAGTCCACATGCAGCACAAAATCCTCTGAAAATTTGCACACACAGCACCCAGGACCTTCTTGTTGATGCTTGGAGAACTTTACCCATTGTGCCAAAAATGAATGGTGGTAACAAAAAAACCCTCTTGGGTCACTGCAAGTGCCGGGAAAGGGCAAGATTTGGTCTGTCACCATGATTGCTGGCTGAATAGACTCAGTGAAGTTACGAGTCTAGCAGAGGCCATAACTTTTGGAGAATCAGATTTTCTCTGGATTTTCCAAAAGTTTCTAATTTCAGAAATGCTTGTGGGTATTTATTTAGGTAGAATCACCTGTTCCTGCCATTGCATCCATCTGCATCTAGGTACATATTTTTAAAATACAAGTCAAACAATTCAGAGGCTAGAAATCCTGGTCAGAGTTGACATCTGTGTAAAAGACTTCATTCAGGCTGTGGAAGAACATACACCATTTTGGTTTAATCATCAGTTTTTATTGTGGTGCAAAAGCTGTGTTTGTTCTGCCTTTCTCAGTTCCGCTGGTAGCAGTGGTCTTTGGTGCCTGCGAGTCTGGGACATCAGGCAATTACGTTAATATGACACACTTCCTATTGAGATGTATTCGTTTATTATGTTGGTTGGTTTTTTTTTTTTTTCTGAAGAGCTGTAATAATTGTCTATTAAATAGCCAGCAACCATATCTGGCTAATATTCTTTGACTTTAATCAAGAAAGGTAATCTTGGTGCAGGGAAAAAAAAAGTCATCCCTGGTCCTCTGTGTTGGTCCTCACTACTGCTATGGATTGCCTATAATTTTGTTTTTTTCTTAGGATTTTGAACTTTAAGAAAAGAGTAACATAAAACATTGCATGTCCTTCTTTGTGAAGATACATGAGAAAAATTAAATATAGTTAGTATTTTCTTGCTTATTGGGATCAAATATCTAAGATTATAATACAGGAAAATGTTCTATGAAGAGTCCATCTGAACAGAAAAACATTTCTGTTTAAAAACAGTGCAGCCATTCATTCATAAGAAAATTTATAATGGCCTCATAGCCTCATTAGAAAAGCTTTGTCTCTAACCAGAATGCTGAATTCATCTAATGTAAACATAGTTTATGATGACAAAAGACCATTTTTGCTGGCAGAAATTCATGGCATTGCAATTATACACTAAGGAATCCATAACTGAAGTACTTCGCCCCTCATGATATAACTGAAAAATCATTATGGTTTTGTCACTTAAAAAAGAAATAGATCATCCCACCCACACCCTGCAGTACAAAACTGGTAAAAATTTCTAGTGCAGACTTGGGATCATACAGTTAAAGGACAACAGCTCCACAGTACAGAGGCAGATATACTAGTAATAAAAATACTCTTTTGCCTGTATAAGCCACAAAACCCCCCTCTTTATATAGCTTTAAAAACATACAGGCAAGAAAAAAGGCTTCTTAATTTTCTTTCTTTTTTTTTTTTTTTTGAAAAAAGCTGTATCTAAACTAGTTTGATCTATAGCCAATTCTTTGAAAGCACTGACAAAGATGTGAGTGTTTTTGCTGAAAGATATTTGGGACAGCCATTACTTGATCAGGCTTAGTGGACCAGAGAAAGCTTTTCAGCATGTACCAGGCAGGATCAAACTGAGATCATTAAGGAATCTTTGTGTTACCCATAAGCCAAAGCATAATGAGGTGAAATGTGCGTGTGTCTATATTTATTTAGCACTGTTGCATGGTTCAAAGAAAGGCCCAAATAATGTTTTCCCTTGTCTAAGAGGTAGCTTTATTGTCCTCCATTGGAAAGTTCACGTTGGTCCAGGAAGCAGGATTTGGACTTTGTTTTGTTAGAAAAACATGTTTTATTGCATTCTGAGGAATTTCCGTTGGCAAAAATTATGCTTTTGAAAAAAGGGTAAATAATGCTCTGTGGAGCTTCAGCACCTTTCAGGGGAAACCTATCTCTCTTCATTAACTTATGAAAACGTAAAACTAGGAAATGCATCTGTTGTTTATGTGTGGATTGTTGAGTTATTGTGAGTACAGATGCCAGCTGTAGCTCTTAACAACTATCAGCTTATCTCTGTTGATTTATGTTGATATACCACCACGCTTTGGCCACTGAAACATTGAGATGGGGTTTGAAGTGAACTACTACTCTGTGTCAAAACAGGAATTAGCAGATTAAAGAGGGAGTAAATCCAGAGAGGAGAAATGGGTTGAGCAATGCAGTCATCGCTTGAGTCTGTGAGAGGGTCTGTTGTAGGCTCCCTGAGATCCCCAGCTCCCATTGGGAAGACAGAGAAGACAACTCAGCCTATACTGGGATAACATTTTCACATGAGTTATAGATGTGTTGCTTTAATGTGTCAAGCACTGGTATCACTGTTTGTACTAGCTCGTCTTGTGTTTACTATTGCATACATCTCATAATGCTATGTAAGAATAAGGTTGCTTGTTCTCCTCTGAAGACCCCCATTCCTCTACAGAAGGAAACAAATTAGAGATGAAATGATTGTTGAAATATTTAACAAAGTCCTGTGGCAGGAATAAGTGTGAGATGTATGTATCTGGCTCGTGACACTACATACCCTGCACAGCATGGAAAATATTTTTTTATTAAAAAGTGGGAATTGGCAGAAAGTTACAAGCACCCAAAACCAGGGGTTTAGGTTTTAAATAGGTTAGCTACTGTGAAGCATTAATTGTTGATGACAATTTCCATTGCTGGTCAACTATTTTCTTTCAAAGTTAATGAGTGAGTCTGACAATAGAATAGTTTCTTCCCTATTAGAAAATGTGTAAGTTTTGGAGATTATTATTTATGCAGTGTTGGGCTCTTTGGAAAGTTGCATCTGTTCAACGCTTTTGGGTGGATTTGTTCATTTTGAGTGTATTTTTTGAGTGGATTTGTTGCTCATGGTAGATGATGATGGTTGTTCCAGTGGACAAATTCAATGTGATACTTAAGTCTATGCCTTCTCCACAGTAGGGATCTTGTCTTATTTTGCTTGACCACAGGTGAGCAGGTATATCGTCTGAGCTATCTGCTGAGTTTTGTATGCAGGTATACGTGTTTTAAAATAAATTAAGTGAACAAGGAACATAATCTCTGTGAAGCTGTGTCTTCCTTGGTGACTCAACCAGTATCTGGAATGCAGTTTAAGCCAAATATCTGTAGGGATGTCCCTGAATGCAAAATATGGGCTACCAGGACATGGGCCCTTGTTGTTGTGTCTGTTCAGAAAGCTGTGGACAAGCCAGCTGCATACTTTTGCATACTAATGGCTAGCTGGCTTGGAGAATTGTGGTTAATTAGCAAGTACATCATTACTTGGGTTTTGAGACTGTTGAGACTTAAGATGCAAGAGTGCTTTGCCCAGCAGATAGAAATGTTGGAGCCTCACAGGATTCTGACAGTGGATTTGTGATGCTAACAAATCACTATACAGGGAATAAGTAAGAAAAGAACAACAAAAATGGTCACTAAGAAGTCACATGTTGAAGGGTTTCTATTGGACTTGATGGACCTGGTGTGCTCCCTGGCTGTTCCTGTTATGCTGTGTGACAATTTTTAGAAAAGTCCTCCGCTCCCTACCTGTTAAAATGGATGTAGCGCCTAAGGTATTTGTAGGGTATCCGCAGGTAGGTGATGGGCAGGGAGACGGATGGTAGCATTGTGTACATTCTGGGAGATCTACCCTCTGCCAGCGCACTGGCATAACAAGTTAACAGTAAACACCTGAGTCACTGTAACTATTAATGTGAGTACTATAAGCCCACAGTAAGCATAAGGTAGTACAGTGTACCTAATGGAAGAGTTTTTTAATATAACTTGCATGACTTTCTGCAGGACTGTAGAAAATCCCTGAGCATGCAATAACCTAAATCGTGTGTCTCAGCTGCATCATTTCATTTGGGAAAAAAAAAAAAAAAAAAGAATGTAAGTAGTGAAAACAAAGCATGTTCTCAGTATTACTTGCACAGATGGGAGCAGCAGCACAAAGGACAGCATCCCAAATCCGAAGGCATTGCCAGGTATAACTCTTGCTACCACAGGTGCCATCCATACAGCATTGACTTCAGTGGGACCTTTGGTGATTGCAACACATCAGGATTTCACTGTTTGTTCTTGCTCTGGTCCACACCCATTTGAAAGTTAAATAGATAAACACTTGAATGCACCCACTAAATTCAACAGCTCTATCTATGTGTGTAACCTTAAGTGTGTGCTGAGCTGGGATTGTCTCTTCTGAGTGTTGCTGCAGCACTCACTGTGTAGCACTGTTTTGTATCGAACTGCATAGTCTTCTTGTTCACAGGCTCCTGAATTTCAGCGCAGATGTTCAAATGACTATTCAGATGCAATAACTTCATCTGGAGTCAAAATGAGCTATTACTATCAATAGTACGAACGAAGTCACAATCCACTTTTTTGGGGGCTGAGTTTATTGTTCAGCCAGCTGAACATGAGCCAGCAGTGTGCCTAGGTGGCCAAGAAGGCCAACAGTATCCTGGCTTGTATCAGGAATAGTGTGGCCAGCAGCAGCAGGGAGGTGATTGTCCCCCTGTACTCAGCGCTGGTGAGGCCACACCTGGAATACTGTGTCCAGTTTTGGGCCCGTCACTACAAGAAAGACATTGAGGTGCTGGAGTGTGTTCAGAGACGGGCAACAAGGCTGGTGAAGGGTCTGGAGCACAGGCCTTATGAGGAGCGGCTGAGGGAACTGGGGTTGTTTAGCCTGGAGAAGAGGAGGCTGAGGGGAGACCTTATCGCTCTCTACAACCACCTGAAAGGAGGTTGTAGTGAGGTGGCTGTTGGTCTCTTCTCCCAGGTAGTTAGCGATAGGACGAGAGGAAATGGGCTCAAGCTGCGCCAGGGGAGGTTTAGGTTGGAAATTAGGAAAAATTTCTTTACGGAAAGGGAGGTCAAGCATTGGAACAGGCTACCCAGAGAGGTGGTGGAGTCACCATCCCTGGAAGTGTTCAAAAAACGGGTAGATGTGGCACTTCGGGACACGGTTTAGTCTAGTCTACCCTTGATTGGTTTAGTGTGGACTTGGTAGTGTAGGTTAATGGTTGGACTGGATGATCTTAAAGGTCTTTTCCAACCTAAATGATTCTATGATTCTATGATTGGGATGGACTGTGAAGACAGTCTTACCTTCATGAAAGAGCTGACCTAGTTTAAATCAGTTGAGAAAGTTTGTTTAGTCAAATGTATTCCATCCTCTGAGTGGATACTGCATATAAAATTAAGGGCTTTCATGGCAGATTTTGCAGCATCATCAAACCAGTTTTTAAACTCAAGGACACAAGACAGGCTGGCCTGATGGTTGGAGAACTACCCTGAGACCTGATGGCATTGAATTTAATTCCCTGCTCTACTCTCAGGCTTCTTATAGGAATTTGAGGTATGCTTCAAACCCGACTATTTAATTTTTGCCCAAGCTGAGGATTGCAATGCTGTGGCTACTCTGGAACTAGAAGCAACCTCCATTTACCCTCAGCATTGTTGGTGCTTATGCTTGTATTTCCAGAATGGGGATAACAGCACTTCCTAGCTCACAGGGGTCTTGTAATGAGACATACATTACCAGTAGCAAGCAGCCCAGATACTGCAAAACTAATCACCATATGAGTGTTGAAGACAGTTAAATGTGTGCATTTAGCTCAGATGGACCTAACCACTGCGTGACAAGAAGATCTCTGAGTTAATGAGAAGGCCTGATGGACTTTGTTTAGCTTTGCCCTTTTTTTTCCCTGCTATCTCTTTCAGGGGCAAAACTGCCCAGTGTTTGTCTGTCAGCAGTTTTGTCTTTCACCTCTTACTTTTGTGAGCTCTTGCAATCCTAGTTGTCTATCCATGCACAAGTCAGGCCATGATGGGTGACTTGCTCAGGCATGATGGTGGGCTTATGGAAAATTCAAAACTCAGACCAAAGTTCAAGGAAGTTTTTGTTTGTAAACTTGTTGGGCATCTTTCTGTAAGAAAGAGCAGAATCTCTGCCAGCACGTTGTTGCTAATGGTCTACATAAAATCTAAATTACACTAGGAAGTTTAAAGAAGAAATAAGGAGGGAAATGATTAAGTGTGGGCAAATTAAAGAAGGCAGGATGTTGGTCACCTTCATAAGAGGAAAGTTTGAATTTTTTTCCAGCTCACGTATGAGAATTTTGTGACGTTATTCTCTTGTGCATTCAGTACCTTTAAAAAAAAAAAAGAGGGACTGGGGGTTCAGCAGAGCTCCACCATGGTCATTGCCACTAGTTCTTACTTGTGGCTCCAGAAAAGGAAATATGTCAAGCATTGTTTAATCTAAGACAAAGCTTATCTGTAATCCTTCATATTGTCTCACTCTCTGTACATACTGCCAATAGGAAAGGAGGCTGTGTTAACTGCAGAATAAAGACTTGTTGTATGTGTTGGCAAAGGAAATTCATAATTATCCTCTCTGTTCTGCTTTGGGATTCTGTTTCTGAGGCGAGCTCCAGTTCTTGGAACTTTATGGGCTTTCTTGGAGGAAAACTAATGGCTTGAGATTTCAAGCCCACCACTTGGACGAGAACATGTAGGTCTGCATGTCAAACAAAAGACCTGCCTCTTATCTGTTATGCTGGACAGGAATTATTGCTTTGGAGAAATAAGTTGCTGCCCATCCAATTCTCTTGAAATAGCGGCATTCCTAAGCTCGCCTGTTGACACCAGCCAAGCAGATGCCAGGAAACTTGTAACGTTTGTAGAGGCACAAGGTATTTGCTTTGAATTTCCTGCAGAAAATCTTGAAAAAAATCCTCCCTGTGATTTACTGGTCTGAAAATTTAACTTTGTGTAGCAGGTTGTATCTTCAAATAGGTGATTAAAGAAAAAGAAAAGCCTTTGCTGTTTCTAAGGTGGAGTTATTTTTTTAGTAGTCATATTAAACTATGGCTTGTGTATAACTACAGATGTTACCAAAAGTGACTAAATTCTGAACAGCATCTTTCCAGCTGTTTTCTTTCCTCTGAAAATGGTTCTCCTACATCTTGAAGGCCTGTGTCCAGCTTGTGAAAATATATGAATTTTGATAAACAGTATCTGTCATTGTTCCATGCACTGTACTTCCATCAAATCAATAAGAGAACTTGAAAAGCTTGGGATGGGATATTGCCAAGGATGTGGTCCCAAGATATACAATAAACTGGAAATATGACCATATAAATTCCCTTTTCTCCCAGTCTCCCAGCCTTATGAACCTTTGTGCTTTTCAGAACATTACATTTAATGTAAATGATCAAGAAATGTCTACCGTGAAATGCTGGAGTGATGGAGATTTGGTTTTTTTAAGATGTATATTTTTTCTTTAAGGACAAAACACCCGTTCTAAAGAGGCTTTTAGCACTTCATCATTCCCACAGTCTTTATTCTTTCCTTTTGCTCCTGGGATGCTGACAGGAAAAATACTGAACTATAAAATGCATTTTCACTTCCTGCATTTCATTGTTTAGTGGTTATAGTGCTATGTGTTCCAGTTTTGGAAGGTCTTTATGGTAGCATCTAATTCTGAGCATATATGTAGCCTCACGTTGCTGTGTTGCAATGTGCTTATTTGTCTTGCTGAATTACAGTCAGAATGCTCAGAAATAAATCCTTGAATATATATATAGCCCACCCCTACAACTTCTTCCCCCCAAACTTGGCCCACCTCTCCCAGTGTATATTTTCAGTAATCTTGAGGAAATTGCGGAAACTATATGAGAAATGCAAAATGACAGTGACTTCCAGTCTCCCAGTCATCAATGTTTTGAGGTCTCCAAAGAGACACAAGTTCATTAGCCACCTAATATTTAGAGGCATACTTCAACAGCAAGAACAGGATACTGATGATTGGGTCAATAAAAATTAAATATATGTAGGTTGCTGCCTGGATTCACTGGTCACTTGCTCCTCTGCAACCCATAAAGTCTTTATAAAATGAAGCAATTTGCTTCTCCCAGTGTGGTAGCTGGCTGTGCTTGGAAAAGTGGAATCAAGAAAAAGTACAAACTGTGATGCTTGTATTTCAGTTTTCTGCAGAAGCATCCCATGCACGTGCATATGACAACATCTGTCTCCCCAGGTATGAGCTGAAACAAAGGGGCATACCACTACTGTGAGTTCAAAGCTGAGCATCCTCTATTCTTGCTGTCTGGTGACCTGAGCTAGATGGTATGCTAGTTTTTCAAAATATATGGAGTATATCTAGCATGTAAAACAGTGAAAAATGCAGCCAAACAGAGAACATTCAGAATTGTTCCCCAAAAGCTGTGAAGGCCTTGTGTGGGCTGGGCACCATTAAATTGCTGCACATTGATGAGAGCTGAGGATGCCTCAGCAGCTTCCCCTCCTTCCTCAGAGAGCTGCCTTTCGGCTGGGACTCTCAGCCTCATCCTTGCCCAAGCTGCCCCACAAGTATGTCCATGTCCCTGGCTGACCTGCTGATGGGATTTCCTGGTCTGACTGTGGATGGCCCCATGGTTATGGACTGGCCTGGTGGCAGTGGGATCTGGGCTGAGCCCATTACAGCCCCATCCTGGCCCCACAGGTGCATAGTGGGTCTGCTCTTGGACTTCCTGATGGGGATGTGACTGGGATCTGCAGCTTGTTCCTCGAGTGAGCAGTCTTGTGCCATCTGGATAAGTTAACAGGAGCTCTTCAACACATGGTTATTCTGGTGGAAGAGGCTGCCATTAGTCATAGCAATTTCTGCTTTTGAAATTGAGGGGTTGTTTAACATTTGTTCACTGACTAACAGAGATTCTGTTACAAAATACATATGTGTGCAAGCGAGTGTGTTCTCTGGTGCTGATGCCAAAATCCTTGGTGTGGTGTACGAGTTACTGACTTGTGGCTAGACTGGCCACTGAGTCACCTTAGCAGCCTTCCAAACCAAGGATCCCAGGAACTGGCAGAGCTATACTGATTTGCTTTAATTCCCCTACAGAGGACAAAATGGGAAATATTGCAGCACCCTCAGCAGACCAGCTTGATTTTTGGTTTTAGTTATTGGTAAGGCTCAGATGACTGACTGTGCTGTGTTTTCGGAGCAGATTACTACTCCCCCTCCCCAAGAGAGAAATCATGACATTTCCATTGGTTGTATTGTGTCATTGAGGGGCGTTCCAGGTATAATGAAAAGAGCAGAGATGATCTGAGCTTCACAAGTAAAAAAAGCACATATCCAAAGGCATCAGTTGTGAGCTGCCCTGCAGTCACCAGGGAGAGAAGAGCCTTCTTGGCAGGCAGAAAGGGCAGAGACAGCCTGAAAGAGGAGAAGGAAAAGAAGGAGACCTTTCCAGTGGTATTGTAGTCCAAATTCCTCTCCCCTCCATCCTACCAGGCTGTTGTTAATTAATCATTTGTTGGGAAACATTGCATTCCCATAAGAATCATAGAATCATAGAATGCTTTGGGTTGGAAGGGACCTTTAGATGTCATCTAGCCCACCCCCCCTGCAGTGAGCAGGGACAGCTTTAACTAGATCAGGTTGCTCAGAGCCCCGTCCAACCTGACCTTGAATGTTGCCAGGGATGGGGCCTCCACTACTTCTCTGGGCAACCTGTTCCAGTGCTTGGCCACCCTCACTGTAAAAAATTTCTTTCTTATGTCTAGTCTAAATCTATTCTTCTTTAGTTTAAATCCATTATTCCTTGTCCTGTCACAACAAGCCTTGTTAAAAAGATTCTCCCCATCTTTCCTGTAGGCCCCCTTTAAGTACTGGAAGGTCTCAATAAGGTCTCCTCGCAGCCTTCTCTTCTCCAGGCTGAACAATCCCAACTCTCTCAGCCTGGCCTCACAGGAGAGGTGCTCCAGTCCTCGGATCATTTTTGTGGCCCTCCTCTGGACCCGCTCCAACAGGTCCATGTCCTCCTTGTGCTGAGGGCCCCAGAGCTGGACGCAGTACTGCAGGTGAGGTCTCACCACAGCAGAGCAGAGGGGCAGAATCCCCTCCCTCGACCTGCTGGCCACGCTGCTTTTGATGCAGCCCAGGATGCGGTTGGCTTTCTGGGCTGCAAGCGCACATTGCCGGCTCATGTCCAGCTTTTCATCTACCAGTACCCCCAAGTCCTTCTCTGCAGGGCTGCTCTCAATCTCTTCATCCCCCAGCCTGTACTGATACCGGGGGTTGCCCCATCCCAGGTGCAGGACCCTGCACTTGGCCTTGTTGAACCTCATGAGGTTCACACAGGCCCACCTCTCCAGCTTGTCCAGGTCCCTCTGGATGACATCTTGTCCTCCTGGTGTGTCAATGTCACCACTCAGCTTGGTGTCATCTGCAAACTTGCTGAGGGTGCACTCGATCCCGCTGTCTATGTCATTGATGAAGATGTTAAATAGCACCGGTCCCAGTACGGACCCCTGAGGGACCCCATTTGTCACCGGTGTCAGTGTCACCCTTGTCCCTTGTTGTTTTCTAGTAGCTACTTTCTGGGTTTCTCCGGACAGTTGTTGCTTGCCTCTCAATTTTATAGATGAGAGAGCTGCAACATGAACATCTGATTAGTGGGATGTTAAGTCTCACCCTAGAGTAAGCTGAAGGACCTGGTGAAGCACAGGCTTTGGGAAGCTTGGCAGAGAACAGTGCCACCAGTGCCCACATCCCTGCATCTGGATGGGGAAGTCATTACACAGAGGCTGCTCAGATAGCCCCGAGGGATGAGATGTGCCACAGAGGAAGTACAGGGCTGGAAAAAGTCCTGAATGTTGAAGCCAGGCCTATTAGCTAAATAGATAAACCAGGTGATCCTCAGAGTTCCCAGAGTCAACAGCTGGCACCTCTACCATCTTCTGAGTTGCTCTTCTGTGCTTGGGTGGAGAGATGATTACTCCTTGCCTGCTCCATCCCCCACAAATACACACACCTGGGCATTCATGTCATGGGCTGAAGTGGTGTAACTTGAACTTGAACCTGTTAGTTCAGAGCTGCAAACATGCTGAGCTCAGGGCTTTCCTATTCCCTGCTTAACTTGTAAATGCCAAGGAAGATACAGATTTGCAGATCTTTTCACTAGAGGGACTGCCTAACCTGACCCCGCTATATGCAAATTAATTGCTTTGCATAGGAAATGACTAAAAGCCTAAATTGTACATATAACCTCATTAAAAAAAAAAAAAAATCATGAGGCTTTGAGCTACAACTTCTTTCCTCAATCTCTGCTCCCTCTGGCAGAGATCAGGGATACAGTGAGAGGGGTGGTGTGTTCTCACCCACTCACAGGACCCGAAGTGGCTCGGGAGGAGCATGAGGAAAAGAATGGTTGTAGCTCTGTCAGAAGTGGGGTTCTTCTTTGTCTGCTCCTGGTGACCTCTGTCATTTCCTCTATGGCTCTACAGGCAACATCACAATGACATAAATGACCCCTTACAATCCTACCAGTCTGGGTAGATGAAATCCAGAGAACTGGATATTTCGTCTGCTTTATTTCTGGTGCTTTGAGTGTTGCATAGCAATCTTGGAGTCAGACAGTAGAAAACTAGGAACTGGAAAACATCATTTATTTGCAGAAGAGAAAATTGATCCTCATACCCCTAGTGTTACCGCAGGATCCTCTTCCAAATTTTGCTTTTGTTATTGCATCCAAAGTTTGGAGATCCATTGACTGTAGGTAAGTTTATTATAAGATGGCCTGATAGCTGTGCTTCTCCTCTTCCACAGTATAGCCCTAAATAGAGTTCTAATATAAACATGTATTTTAAGGTATTAATATATACATATTTAGTCTAATATAATTCCTCAGTTTCACCAGTTTGCTGTTAGAAACTGTAGACTGTAAGAAACAGTAGATATTTCCTCTTTTCCTCTGCACTCCTGTTGCTCTGCTGTATGTAGCTGTGTTCCTCCTAACATACATTGTATTAGGAATGAGCCTCCTTGCAGGTATTGAAGGCCTTGCCAATGTCATTTGTCACCCCCAAGGAAGTGCAGCCCAGCCCTCTGTGTCCTAGCAGGCTTTGGGAAGAAAATAAACTTCAAGCAAAAGGTCAAGAAGGAGCAGCTGCAGTAGGCTGATAGCCAGCTGCGATAAGAGATCAAACACAGCTGAACAAATGCAAACATCCAAACAGTGTGGAAGCAGCAGGTCATGGTAAATCATGTACAGTAGCAGAGACTCCTTCTGTCCTGAAAATTTACTTGATCTTGACAGTAGTCTTTAATTCTTTTCCCAAAATTGTCAAGTTTAAGATCTGTCATTTTCTGTAACAATCATATGCTTTTCAGAGCTGTTTCCAAAGGAATAGAAAGGTAAAATTACTGTGTCAGGAGGGAGCTCTAGAATCACATGAAGGAAAAATCAAACCAACAACCAAGGAACGTACAAACCGATCATTCCATTAAAAAAGCAGCTGTGAGTTGTGCCAAAGTTTAGTGTAGAGATGTAAATCTCAAATATACCTTGAAAACGCTTTGCTTCCTCTGCTTGGAACATGGCCACGACATTTGCTTTGAAAGCTTTCCTTTCCTTTCCAAGGAATTCACAAAAAGTCACCATATGGAATGGCAGCATTTATAGAGTGCCATGGAAATGGAAACTCCAGTGCTTTTTTGTCTTCACAATGCTTGTCTTTCCTTTTTATTCCCACAGAAATACTAAAAGCTTAAAATTCAAAACAGAACTTACTGTTGTAAGATAATGTATATAACTTCTAGAAGTATGCTTTCTGTGTTTTTCCTCAAATATCTCAAACAGCTGGTTAAAGATGCTGGCTAGCAAGCTTAGACTTGTGGATGTAACCACACTGTTCCTGGCTGCACAGTTTCTTAGAAGCAGGAGCCCAAACTTAATCTCTGTCCCCAAAGGGTCTTTTGGCCAAGTGCACCTTTTTGACATGTTTTTTCTTTATGGAGTATGTGCTAACTGAGTAGTATTTTATTTATTATTGAAATTTTGAAGGTGTGAACACACTGTTTTGTTTTAATAATCTTATTCCACATTAACACAGCTTCTGAATGAATGAACTGGAGCCTCAAGCCAAAGCTGAGATGAAACCTGGACCCTCCTGAAGGGCGGAGGGCAGTACACTTTGACACCTAATGATGAGAAGTGAGGAGTACTATAGCTGGTCTTCATGAGACTTTCGTCCCATTTTTTTCTGCTTAAGTCTATATGGGCAGGTGAGGGGAGGGCTGGGCCACAGGTTAGAGCACTGTCCTTTGATCATGTAATTGGTAGCATCCTCCCAGGCATGGTTTTGGTCAATGGCAACTAGTGGGTGTCCAGGTAGTGCTTTGACATGATTCAAGCACAACATGGCCCAGGATTATTCCTAATAAGCAGTTTGGACAGGAATATTCTTTTATGTGAGAGCAGAGAGGCAGATGGGGTATGGGAGAGGGATGCAAACCAAGGTATAAAATCTGAGCCAGAAAATGCAGTTCTGCTCTATTTGCTTGTGTAGTTGCAGCCTTTGATCATCAGGTTTGTGTGAAAGTATCTTGTTGGCTTTAGTGAGGGACAGGTCAGACTCTGAGTTGCATCTTTGCTTAAAGAGGCTTCATCAGGCAACTGTCTATTATCTACAACCACTTCCCTTTACTTTCTTCTAATTCTTCTAATTTTTCTAGAGCTGTAGGTTCTTTCCATGAACCTCCGTTCCCTGAATTGCTGTGAAGCATTTGCCTTCTTGTCCTTGACTGTACCTGCATCACTAAACAGCAATAAGCTGGTTTACAAAATTAGCAAGGACCTTCAAAGATACATTGGACCTGCAGCATGGGCCAGTCCCCTTCTCAACAGCCATGGCAAACTGTTAACATCAGTGACAGTGTATTGGCCTAGAGTTACCAACAAGGGAACTGGACTGTTTCTTAAAGCAAACATAGCCACAGAAACCAAGAAGTTTCACCATCTCTGCGTTAGGGTGTAATGGTCAACTCCTGTTGACATCAGTGGAAAGATTCTTGTTTTTGAAAGAACCACTGAATTGGACCATTACTCAGAAGGAAAAGTCACACTTATTAAGTCACCCACACTTCTTCTTATGTTTTCCTTGGACATCTGAACTATCAGACCTTCTGAGAGCAGATCACATCTTGAGACGATGGAAGAAGACAGTGTAACCCAGTGACTGGCTGGCTGGTATACCTGCCATCTGCTGCCAGTGTTGCTTAATTCTATGACAGAGTGCTAGCAATGCCGTTCCATGTGTTTTATACAGCAGGTCTAGTACACAGCACTGTTTACACTTAGGGCACTATGCAGATGTAATTTTGGGATAGTTATAAAATTACAAATTCTTTTCCAAAGATTAAGTTTCTTCTGAGGTGGCAACTGTAATTTGCTGTCCACCTACATCTCTAGCAACTAGTTTTCAAGTGCTAATCTGTTTTGCTGGATCCTATCTAAGCACGACAGTTGTGGTGAGAACTGAGTCAGATTCTCTGGTGGCTCTGAAATTTGTCATCAGATGTGTCAGAGCTCTACCACAATATCCCTCACTTCTCAGAATAAGCTTCTGATGGTCTCTCTCAGGGTCACACCCCTGTTTGAATCCCAGTGGTCAGGCCTCCACACCGCATTTCTGTAACACTAGATCTCATGCTAGATTTCCATTATTTTCCCACAAATATAGCAGGAGGAAGGAATGAGATGCTAAGCACTATGTTGTTGAAATGTTGTTTTCTCTTTTAGTTGCATGAACTTCCATCAGCTTTACTGAGAGATGTAGCAGAGGCAATTGGTAAAAACTGTTAAAATGCAACGACAAAGACAAGCTGTAACCCTCTCCCAGGCAAGAACAGCCAGGTCAGCAGCAGAGCTCTGCTTTTCCAGCTAGTTTAATTAAAAAACATAAACTACCATGGCTCGCTCACTCCATCCCAAAGCCTTTGCTATAAAATCAGACAGCCTAGGCTTCCCAGGAGCAGCATTTTCCCCTTTGCCAGTACTGTGTTAAATAAAAGACCATAAAAGAACAGGTATTTACTGAAGGAGGAAGAAAGCAGAAAAGCTACAGTGCAATTTGGAAAAACTGAATAACCTATGCACTATCCTTTTCCCCTGAACTAGAGTGCGCTGACCATCTCTAAGGGCTGTGGGGCCCTGCTGCAGTAGTCAGTTGTTACTCTTCCTGCCCAAATGAGCCCTACGTGGAGCCTGTTGGCTGCCTCGGAGAATTTTGATAGGTAAGAAAGGATCAGGCTTTCTGGAGCCTCTACAGCTCCCTCTGGACAGGAGGAGTCATTGTTCTCCACTTGGAGACAAAGGTCTCTGTGAATTATTGTTGAACTGTAGTTGAATAGGAAGTGATACTCTTGCTTGCATGGCTTTTTTCTAGCCATTACAGCTAGCTGGGGCTGCCACTGGGCTGTGTTAGCCCTCAGCTTGCATTGGTATTTAGTGGGTTTCAGCTCCTTTGGACGGGGTGGAATAACAAAAGGGATCTGCAGAGTCTGTCACAGAAAGAATGGTTCCAAAACAGGTTTTTTATTCCCTTTGGAATAAATGCTGGTGAGGGGAAGTGAGGTTTGGGAAACCTCCAAACCTTCTTTGCACAAGAAAGTTTCTTTTTCACAACATTGATCAAGTTGGTACCTATCCTTTGGTCTTTCAGTGTGTTTGGGTTTCTGGTGGTTGTCTTTATATTTTTATTAACTTCACAGCTCCCTTATTTGTAAAATGTAGCTGATGTTAATGGAAAAAGCCACCAGTCTTTGCTAAGCATAGATATAAAGCAACCACATTTAGTTTGGTCTTTGCCAGTCTGCTTTCCTTGTTTTCAATAGCGCTTTCCCCTGCTGGGATTCTGTCTTTCTGGAGATCTATGGAGGGCTTAATCCTTTTCTTCAAGCTTTAAGCAACCAGGCTCTTCTCCTAAGGCAGTGACTGCAGTGGTTTTTGAACTTAAAAGGGCAAAACTGTGGGTCAAATATCCATGACGAATCACTATAGTCTTTAGAAAATGAGACATCAGTGGGAGCTTTTGATTTTGGCAAGTTTGCAAAATGAGGCATTTTTTTTCATCAGTAACCCAGCTGTTACCCTTAATCTAATTTCTCTGGGATGTTCTGTGCAGCAGTCCCTGCTATCTGAGAACCTGGACTGAGATTTTTTATAGCAAAAACTCTTCCAAGGGCCTATGTCATAAGACAGTTTTTCTATTGCAATTGAAATTAGTGTAACAGCGGTTTTTACATTGGGTTGAGGGTGTCTTCACTGTATTGCCTTAATTCAGTTTCCCAGTGACAAAGTCAGGCAGGTTTCTTTGTTTTAAAATATCTATCTGAATTTGTTTAAGGAGTGTCCAGCTTTGATAGTATCTTCAGCAGCATTTAAAACTAGATAAACGTTTCGGTATGATGACAATTTATGGTGATGTAATAATCATTTAAGAGCCTACATCTCCCACCCCTGCAACAATCAGCCAGTAGGAAGAAGACGGTGAGAAATCCTATGGATATTTTTACTGGTATGTATTTGTAATCAGGTGGAATCCATTTTATTGCCAGATCTATGATTAACAGTAGCAGGTAAAATCAAAAGGATACAGATGTGGCTGTTGAAGGTGTGCCAGTGGAAGCTGAGTGGTGGGATGGGTGCTTGATGCGATGGATATGGGAAAATCCACGACAACTAGTTTGAACTAGATCTGAGTAACTTTTTACCCCACACTGCGGCAGGATTAATGGCAACAGCCATAAACCAAACAGTTCCTTGTTCTTTTTATTATAAGTGGTAATAATAAGAAGACATAATTACATGTGGGGCACATATGGACTAGAGAATATGTGTGTATACACAAACACATATACACAGGTTGAGGTGAGAGATTACTTAGCAAATCTATGGCAAACGTAAGCCAGTGTCCAGAAGCCTTAGTCTGTGAGTCCTCCTGAGAGAATATTCTGTTCTGAATCATCAGCAAGGCCTTTTGCTTCAGCAGTGTTTGTCAGCTCTCTCAGCTGATACTCCATGTCAGGTCTTGATCATCTGTTTGCGATAACAGGGGCGGAAACGCCAGAAGGAACAGATGAACTCCTCAGAAGCAAGTTTTCTATTTCTGTATAAATATCCCTTGCAATAAAGTGAAAGGAAGAGAAAATACAGCAAATCTGTTATACAGTACCAGCAAAACTGTTGCTAAATAGAATGTTTTTATGAGCAGTCAGCAGATTGCTGAGGCTCAGATATTAGCCTAGTGACCGTATAACAGACTATATTCATAATATAAGACTCAGTTCAGTTTCACCATGTTGTGCTTTTTTTAATGGTAAATAAAGACCTTCTGGCTTTTAGGTTGTTTGTTGGTTTTTTTTTTTTCTGGTGAAGAATTGTATTCGCTTTTTCTGGCATTCAGCAGACTGCAACTTAAGTCAAACTTAGAAGGCTTATAAAGACCTTATTATCTTCTTCCATTTTATTAGTGTGATTTTTGCCTTCTTTCCATACAGATAAGTCCCTTAAATCTCTTTGCAGACTTTTGTGTTTAGACTCCTCCAGGGCAACAGCTTACTGCACATAACATGTAGCTAACCTAAAGTTTACAATAAGTACCTTTCAGGATTTTTTTCTTTTGTACCCAGTGTAATTTTGGGGCTCTGTGTGTGTGTGTAATGGTCTTAACTAACCGATTCAAAAAGTGATGGTTATGCCTGAGGTCCAATTAATTTTCTACTGTCCAGTTCATGTCAAAGCAAGTTAGCTGCAAAACTTCCATAGGGCCCAGCAGAATTAACAAAACTCATATGGGTTACAGGGCGGAGAATAAAGTTATAGTTTGCATTTGCTTACAAAGCTGGGGGAGGAAAGCATACTCTCAGAGCTACTAAATGGAGTTCATGCCTGAACTGTTTCTGGTTTGAACTGTCAAGGGAGAACACGGAACACCGGCTACATGTGGATCTATTCATTGTCTGCAATAATCAAGATAGAGAGATTTTAGCCTTTCTGACAACTAAGCTCCTCTCCAGACAGCTAAAGGAGATAAAATAAGATCAGGAAAAGAGACATTTTTCTCTCATTAGCTCTAATTTTACAAGAACAGCTCTTTCTGATGAAGGGTCTATGCACCAGTGCTATCAGCTGAGAGATGTTCATGTTGAGCAGAGCTTTAACTGTGCTGTGGCCTATCTTCTATTTTAAAATGCTCTGGACTAACAACATTTGTGGCAAACTAAAGCAAACTGCAGAATGTTGCCTACAATGAGTAAGTACAGAGTGTCTCAGACTGTGGGGATCTGAAGTGTCTCATATTTATATATATTGCATGCCCTGCCCACATATATAATTTAATGTTAATAGAAATATTTCTTAGCACAGTAAAGATGGGATGCACCGATCAAGTTTTGGGGTTCAGCTTTCTGTTTTCACTTACAAGACACTCTTAAATGTAAAACACGCAGCTAAGTTTTTTAAGTTAATGATCTAGAAGTCCAGGAAAAGATGTGCAATAGATGGTTGGGTTTTTTGGTACTTCCCACACTCTGGTCACACCTCAAAAAGCATTGACATTTGAACAGTTGGAGAGCATCCATCTTCTCTTGCAAGGCTGCATTTCATCTGTAACATCTGGTGTAAATAAGGAAATTCCTTTTAGATGCTGAATTCTTGTTCTTTTGAAATACTTTGCAAATTTTCCAAGGTTGATTTTTTTTTTCCTTGCTTGTGGCTTATGATTGACTGCAGTTAATGAATATTGTGTGTTTGGGATGGAAATGCTCCCCTGTATTACCTGAATGGAAATTACCCCTATGTGTGTGCCTTTTCAGCATGAGGTAGTATATAACCATACAGCAAGTCTCCATAAAGCGTCCTACTAACACTTTTCCTGTTTTCCTTTTAATAACAAAACCCTGAAGAATACCTACAAATGTATTCAAATGCCTTTTAGCATTTAGATGAGTGGATGAGAGCTGCCAGCAGGGTTCTTGCAGCCCAGCTACAATCTCTTTCAGCCATTGCAACACTGGCAGGTCAAATTGTTTCAGAAACCAGCTTGGTTACTGCTGAGGCAAGAATGTGTTTAAACTTATTTTTCAACACAGGTCAGAAAAATCACGGCCTCTTGTGGGGAGGCCTCCTTACTTGAGAGGTCTACTGAGTTTTACAGCTGAGGTGCTACTCCATGGGCCATGACGTCAGAAGAAATCATACTGTTCACGGGGGATGTCTGAAAAAGAGCTCTGATCATCTTGTTGTCTGCCCTGCTCCCTCCTGAGCAGGGCTACCCTGCAACTGCCTGGGGCAGTTCTCTGATTTTGGGGCCTGTTCCTTAACATTTGTATGCTCATGGACTTTACTGCTTTGTTTGTTCAGTGGAACAGAGAACCCCATGAGCAATAAATAAATACTTGCACTCTGTTAACAGTTTGCTACGCTAGGAAAATTTAGGTAGAAGGCATCAGATGCATTCTCAGCAGGTGAAAACTGGCAAGGCTTAAATGAAGGGAAAGGAGCTTTGCTCTGCACCAGCTGAGGATTTGCTGCTGTATGTCCACTAGGATACTGAACATTAAATAAAATCCCAGAGTAAAAGTGAAGGCAAGTTTTTAGCTATCCTCTTGCCTCTCTCCGTTACTAGTGATAGATTTGGGAAAATGGATGAACTTTCAGGGCACATTCAGAGAAATGTTTTTGTGCTTGAAAACTTACCTATTGTCTAGTTGCTACAGTTAGTCCAATAAAAGACATTACTTCTCCTTTTGAGAATTTGCTTGCTTTTTGTATGCTAAAGCAAATAAAGCAGTGTTTGCTGTAGAAAAATTTCATGGAGCACCAAAGGTGAATTATCGTTTATGCATCTCCCTCTTCCACTTTGGATGTGGGAACAAACTCCCAGGCAATATTATCCCTAAATTAAAAGAAATGTAAATTGACAGGTGCAAATCAGGACTGTATAATTTAATGCTCATTGGAGACTATGCTTTTCACATGAATTTGTATGAAAACAGGTTTGGGAGCCTCAGTTCAGATTGATAATCAAGAATGAATTGCAAGTGATACTGGCTCAGTTAGAAATCATATTCATGGTTATCTGGTAAAGGTTGTCTGGCTTGGTTGATTGAAGTGTGTAGAGTAAATTGCTGGCTGCACAGTGCACAAAAATAGTCAGCATTTGGACTCATAATCAATGTTTCTACTGCTGTTGTTAGTTTGATCTGATCCTGTGAAATACTAAGCGCGTGCAGTCAATGATAATTGGGTGCACAGCAGACAGAAGTACAACCATATCAATAGGCTGAGGATTGTATATTGGTTTTGTCTCAGTGTTATTGAGAACAGCTTTTACCTGTTTTGACAACTTCTTGGATCTTGGATGCATCAAGTGGTGCTGAATAGTAGTGAAGAGTCAGGATTCTTCTGCCTCCAGCAATAATATCTGTACAAACCTGGATAAAATGAAAAAGTACCAGCTACAGGTATGTTGAAGGTGATATTTTTAAAGTAAAAGAGACAAAAAAAAAAAAAAAAACCCAAAACCTTTTGAATAATGTATTTTCCTCAGCCACTTTGAAACTTTCTAATGGAACACTTTTAAAGATCCACTTGTTTCTGTTGCCTTTTTGGCTTTTAATTTGTCTTTCAAATTATCAGTAAGGTCTGGAGATCTGTACCTTACAGCCTGAGCATGAAACTGCATCCTTCAGCTGCATATCAGGTACTCCTACCTGAAACCCAAACCAAGGATCTTTTTCCAGTTAGTTCTTTTTTTTTTTTATTATGAAGAAGGTGGGTACAAATTTGAACCTAGAAGACTTAGCTGATTTTCAAGATGATTTCCTTTACCTAATGGGCTCTCAGCAGCATCATGACATTTCCTTTTATCTTTTAGAAGGGTATCTGTGGTAAATAGTTATTGCTTTAAAAAATAATCATGCATTCTAAAGTAAATAACCTCCTCTGGTGGGTTGGCCCCAGCCAGCAGCCAAGCATCCACACAGCCACTCTCTCACCTCGCTTTATATTGTTGCAGGTTACACTCAGTTCTTTTGGCAGCATGGTGGGTGGCACAGGACGTTGAGGTCAATGGTTTCTTTCTGCCACTCCTTGCTCCTTACTCTTTTCTTTCTCTGTTCCTTCCTTCTTGCTCATTTTAGGATGAGAAGAAATGGGCTTAAGCTGCGCCAGGGGAGGTTTAGGTTGGATATTAGGAAAAATTTCTTCACGGAAAGGGTGGTCAAGAATTGGAAGAGGCTGCCCGGAGAGGTGGTGGAGTCACCATCCCTGGAAGTGTTCAAAAAACGGGTAGATGTGGCACTTCGGAACATGGTTTAGTCTAGTCTACCCTTGATTGGCTTAGAGTAGACTTGGTAGTGTAGGTTAATGGTTGGACTGGATGATCTTAAAGGTCTTTTCCAACCTAAATGATTCTATGATTCTATTTCCTTTGCTCCAGCATGGGTTGTTCCGGGGCTGCAGTCCCCTGGGGGTGTCACCAGCTCCGCAGTGGAGCACCTCCTACTGCTCTGACCTTGGAGGTCCTTTTTTTTCTTTTTCCCCTCAGCATTTACTGCCCTTTCTTAAATACACTTTCCCCGAGGCGCCACTATTGTAGGTGGCTGCGGGGCTCAGCCATGCCCTGCGGTGGGTCAGTTGGAGGTGGCTGGAACTGTCTATGTCTGGCACGGGGCAGCCCTAGCCTCTCCTCACAGAGGCTGCCCTGCAGCCCCCACTGCCAGCACCTTGCCATTTATACCCAATGCATCTCCCTACCTTCCTGGATTTTAGATCCTGATTGTTGACTTCCAAGGTCTGCTTTACAGAAATATTTACCTGTACAGGAATGTGTACTAAACAAACTTGTCACCCCAGCAGGGGACATTAATTTAGTCATAACTCATATCCTGTCTATTTAGATTCTGTCTAGGACTTCTAGACTTACCCTTCTGTCGAGACATCAAAAGCAGTTGTTTCTTTCCCGACACTTCTGGAGTATAAATTGTTTCAAAAGTGGCAAGAAGTGGAGGTCAACAGGGCTGGAGTTCAGCTCTCACTTTGCCTTTCTCAGTAGAGGGACATCTGCTCCCAGCTCTTCTCCAAGCCCCCGGTAAGACTCATCTGCAGTTTGCCAGGCGGTTCTGGGATAGGCAGTGAAGACCAGGGTTGAGGCAGGACAGATCTGCTGTCCTTCAGCACAGTTAGTAAGTGCCAGAATTTGATTTAGGTCCTGTGTTTTCAGTAGGTGGAAAAATAGATTTGAAAGTGCTATGGCTGCAAACAAAAATTAAGACCATCATTTTCAAGCATGGCCATTGCATGCCCATGTGCTTACAGCAGATTTTCAGAAGCATTCCACATTTCATGCTCTCCAAAGGGAGCAATGCTTATTAAATGAAACCACTCTTTCTAGCAGTCTTGTTCTGTAGCAGAAGGTGTAGCTTTTATGCCTGTATTTGTAAAGGCTGGAGTATAGATTTATCTGCACTGAATTCTGTAAGGTTTTCCCACATAGAGATTAGAGCCAGAGAAGGGTCCCAACCAAGACTGCTTGACTCGTATGTCTTCTCACTAAGGAGTTTGAAATCCAGGCGTCTACCAGATTTGTAGCAGCAATAAATGTAAAAACTTGTAATAGCATTTGATTCTTTCAAACCCAAATTTTGCCTAGGACTGAACCACAAGATAATAAGACATGTCACTAGAACTTACATGAAGGGAAGCAACGGAAAAGAGTAAGTGAGCTGCAGACTTTTCCCCAGGATTGCTATGACAGGCTTAAGCTGGTGCTAAGAATACAACAAGAATTTAAAGCCAACTCAAGGATCTTATTATGACCTGAAATTCAAACTAGCTTAATGCAATAGCAAACATTACTTTAGAAAATTAGCTTGTCAAATAAAAATTTTTGTAAAAACATCCTTTAGTGCTCAGGTTACTGCAATGGAAGTTCCTTTCCCAGATAAGTTTGGTTTGGTTCACAGTAAATATGAATGTTAATCAGCACACTAAAGCATAGCTGTTTAGAAGATTTGTTCTTACTTTGTAATTGAACATTTTCATGAAATGAGGAAAGGGAGCAGGAGGAGGGATCTCTAACCAAGGATTTGAAGGTAATTCTAACACAAAATCTGCATGGTTTTGCATCACTTGCAGCATCTGAATATCTTCCAGAACTTGTAGTTGTTTTTCATTTTAAATAATTTCCTGCATTCCATGAGATAAATGCCTTTGTGTGCTCTCAGGTCGTCTTTTATATCATTCTATTTTTGTGTGAGTGTGCAGTAAATAAATCCAATAGATGTTACCTTTAGATGTAAAACATCAGTTAAGAGGCTGGTTTCCTGTCCAAGATGGAAGTGATGTCTCTGGCCCTGGCAACTGTTTTCTGCCAAGCTGAAAAAGTGACATCACAGCAAAGGTGACAATAGTGATCCTGGTTTTTGAAACATAGGTAATTTATTGATCAGGTCAGTTAAGCCAATCTCTTGAAGGGCTTTGCATGTTAGGACCTGAATTTAAACTGAACTTTGATTCCTGATGTGGAGCTGTTGTGGAGAGAAGAGCCCTGGGAAATTGCATCCATACTGACCTCAGCTTTCCAGGTGTCCTGGTTCATTTCTGCTCTAAATCTTTCAAACGCTGTTTCTTCAGTAAGCTAGTGAAATCTGTTTCTGGAGGTATATGGGCATACACTACTAGAATTTAATCCAGACTAATATATGCACATTAATGGTGGATACTCTTTATCTGAAGTTCTGCATACTGTTTTCTAATGACTTCAGTTTGACATCTGAGAATAAAACATACTGGGAGGTGTTTGTTTCCCCATTACAACATGCTGGATGGCAGGTGAGCTTTCAATGTAGCATATATTACTTGGGAGGAAAACCTATATTTAAAGATAATGGCGCAGTAGGGAAAAAGACATTTCTGATGTTCCCTTCCTGAAAAAGCTGGTGTATCACTTTATCTTATAAATCTTATTTATAAACTGTCTGTGCAGTATACACTATAGAAACAATCCTCAGCATCACCATGCTCCAGGCACTGCTTATTCTTCCTATATCCCACAGTGAACATTATATTTTTCGGAAGGCTCAGAAAAACAGCATTTTTCTTTTTCTGCTTGCCCTGTAATATGTTTGTATAACTGCTCCTGACTTTTTTGCAAATGTGGCTGGAATGATGATCCTCCTCTTCTTTCACTTACCCTGCCAAAAGATAACTACCCAAAGCCACGTGAACTTACCAAGTGTCCTTGATTCTCAACTCATCCATTCAAAACACAACTGTATGCGTTTTGTCTAGCAAGGTCACCAAATTCATCTGGTACAATAATCACAGCTTTTATGACTGTCCTTGAAAACTACAGGCCTGTTCCTGTCAGTTTTGTACCCTTTTGAAAGAAAAGAGCTGCCAACTGAAAAAATTTTCATCCACATGAATATATCTGCACCTAAGAGAGCACTCCCCTTATTTTTTCTTGTGCAACATGCTACAACTTCTGAGAAGCCAGTATCATCTGTGGCTTCACTAGCCAGATGCATCTGCAATCTCAGAGTCAAATTTCCCACTTGTGAAAATGGGTAAAGGTTTGTTTAAATCAGTAGAGAAACACCTAATTGCACCATTTGATTATCTTACTCTGAAGATCTGACAAACTCAGCATCTTATTTCTCTTAAATACTAGTTATATCACTTAGTCACATATCTAGCCTTCCTTCCCTTTGACAGCCTTCTCCATTAAAGACAAATGCAGGTCATTTATTTCAGCAATTTTATTTTATCCTTTTTTTTTTTTTTTTTTTTCTTGTATTAGTTCCAGCAAAAATACAAGAAAGATCTTGATAAGTGAGTCCTTCAAAAACTGGCACTGCATCAGCCAATTTAAGTGCATTTGCTCAAATGCAAAGTCCATAAATGAACTTTAAATGATGTCTCATAGCAAGAAACTGAACTGTTGTCCTTGATAAATCCAAGTTTTGGTCATTCATTGTTTTAGAAATAATAAATGGAGTAAAAATGAGAGAGAATGAAAAGTTTAACAACATTTCTCCTGACAATTGAAACAAAACCTCACAGAACCTGGAGAAATAACATGCCTAGCCCTGAAAAGGGAAACAGGAGACTATCCAAATGCAGACATTTTTCAAAAAACTGTGCATTACTATTCATCATCTGAAAGGAATAATCCAGTACTTGCTGTTTTGGCATGTACTTTTCTTGGCGTGCCATGTATATCAGTATCAGAAGTTTTCGTAGAGGTATGCACAAAACCTGCACTGTAGAATGTTTTTCCTTCTGGAGAAGACCATTAATATCCTTAATGTAGGTGAACGAACTGATTATGGAGGAAGTTCTAACACAGTCAGCAGAACTTCTTGTTGATGAAGATGCTGTTTCTTTATAAGTATGGGTGCTGTAGTCAACTCTTTGATAAAGGGGATAAATAGACTTGATTTTATTTAACTTGCAGCTGAAAAAACAAATATTCCTTTTTTAAAAAAAAAAATCCGTCTGATTTTTTTTTTCAATGCAGTAGCTGAACATGGTAGAAATAAAAATTAATCTTCATAAAAATTCTATGAAGTGGGCAATCTGAATGCTTAGCTTTGAGCAAGAGAGCAAAAACATTGAAAACTTAAGTGTTATGCTCAAAATCACAAACATTGTCACAAAATCTGAAATCAAGACCTACTCTGTGTAACTGACTGCACTGAGACCCCACTACCCTCTCTTGGAAAAGAGACATAGAAAAGGTTTGTGAACTTGCAGGATATTCAAAATGAGTTGAGGCCCCAAGTTGCCAAGTTCACAACCCAAAAATGTCCAGGTTTGAGTCTTGCAATGTGAAGAATGAATGAACTGGGATCTGTATGAACAGAAATGATTTTGGTGTGGGTCTATCTGTTGCTCTGCTAGACTATAAATGACAATTGCTTTTCTGTGATCAGTGTTTCAGTGCCCTACTGACAAGTAAAAGCATACACAAGTAGTGAAGATTATTGCAAGTACAAATGAGCAACTGCAGAGAGATTATTCATTACACCCTGCCACAGCTCAATCACAGAATTAATTTGTTTCAGATGGTGAACAAAGGTTTTGAATTTTGTTCCAAAGAATCATGCTAGTGACTACTGACATGGGGAATAACTGCTGCCTCTGTGGGAGTGAACATTGCCTGAACAAATAAGTTCAGACTGACTTTTTTTTGCCATTTTTTATCCAGTTCATTAGCAAGGTAGCTAGGCGAGGGAATCCCATATGCCTGGGACTGTGCCACAGTCACTTTGCTTGTATCCTCTAACTATCAAAACTTAAAAGAGAAAAAGGCAATGGCTTTTGTTCAATGTTATGTGCAGTGCTATTTATCATAGACAGCTTCTCTGGTACTGACATCCTGGGTTAAGATCTTCATCAAGACATGTTGTAAGTTATTACCATAATGTCCATGGACTTTGAAACACTCAAAGAATTTGTAATGGAAATATATTGATATCAAAACTTCTTTTAAGCCTAGTTTCCACAAGAATCAGGTATAGCTGGCTGTATGTTATAAAAACAGTAGAAGAATATGATATTGTTGCCAAAAGGAGCAAACAATTTTACAGATTTTTGGAATCAATTTTTTTCCTTACACCCACACATGATCAAATTAATTTTAAAATAATATCACAATGATCATTCCTATTGGACAAAGAGCATATCAGAGTGAGAGAAATGGAAACTGGGAAGGTAACTGGGGAGGAATTGGACTAGAAAACTTTTGCAGAATCTTCTGTGGGTATCCAGTGAAATCCCCTGGACAGCATGGAGCCATTATTATACCTACAAATTCACTTTCTTGGACTTCTTGAATCTGTTTTAGGTTAGAGGCCAGCTGTGCTGAGGACAAACTTCATCATGTTTCCTGGGACAAGAACTCAAAGGTAGAGGGAAAATATCCTTATATTTGTAGATGGTTGGAAAGCGCTGTCTCTTGGCAACCTTCTGTGTGAGTGGCCTTTAGACATCACCTTGTTTCTGCCATTGGGAACTCTGGATTAGTTGTCAGGAAGCTGTGCAGGGTGTATATAGAGTAACTCACCTTGGAAAGAGCTTTGGATGCAGACTCCCTGTTGTGGTCCACAAAGGAAAAATGCCCCATGCTTAAAGCATGAAGGTTGTCTTGGTGTACGCAGAAAGAGAGGTCATTTTGTGAACTTCAACAACAAGGGGTTTATCATGCCCTGAAAAGACTTTAGAAAATGTAACATTTTGGATAACAGATGAGTTCACTTTATAAGATTTGAGGCAGAGTTGTGGTGAGAGGAGATAAAAATGGAGAAATTGTAGCTCTGTGACAAATGTTCTCCTGACAGAGCCAGGATTTCACCTGGCACATCCAGACCTGTTTCATCCAGCAGGGCCATGGAAAGCATCTCTCCTGCTGATGAAAGAAATTGCCTTCTATAGTATGTCTCCCCTTTGTGTAGTGGCCTATAAGATATCCTGTGCCTCAGACTGCATCACATGGAGGATTGCAGCTTACAAAGCCCCTATTGGATTAGTGTAAATATATGCAATGTGCAAACCAGGAAAGGAATGTAATGGGAGAAACAAAATAGTTACAACTTTTAAGGAGCATGAACACAGAAAGCAGCTAATTGAAAACTGACAGGAGCTAATGCAGTCATGAAAAAAAGAAAGAACAAGCAAATTAAATGGCAACATCAGGCAAAAAAAAGGAAAGGATTTCAGAAGGAACCTACAGGAACAGATAAACATATCAGAAGGACACTTACTGCTTTTCATTAGAAATAAATGTGTTCTGGAGTAAAGCTATGAGCTAGTGATGCTTTTAATTCTTTCTAGGACATTTGAAAATTATGTGTGATGTTACCTATGAGAAGCAGCACCCATTTTTTTTTTTCATATATCCTACAGACTAGACAGAAGAGACACAGTGATCTCTTGTGGAGATGCTACCTAATGCTTACCCTGACTTGACTCCAAACAAGCCATCCAAGTGAAAAGACGGCTCATCACTGGAAATTTTAAGTGGCCACACGTGCACCCATCTGATGTGAGGAGATAAGTGTGCCCTGTGCTTCTGTATGATGCATGGCCAAGAGCAATCCTTAGTGTCATAGCAAGCAAACCTTTCTACTGTGATTGCTATGGTGATCTGACATTTTAATAGCAGTTGAAGGAGTAACCAGCTCAAGACCCATGCCTGGGAATACAAACAGGCAAGTACCCGTCATGACAGGTTACTTTTTTTTCCCCATTTTATCAGCCTCTGGAGACTAAAGTCCTGAAAGTGCCATTGGTCAAACTGGCAGACAAGGGAGCTAATGGCTTTCAGCCATGGTAGCTGGTAGGATCCAAATGAGCAGTTGATGATGGTATGGTGATGATTTCCAGCTCTGTGAAGGAAAACTCCTGCTGATTTGGAAGTTCTCCTTGATGGACACCACATGTCTATACTGAACTTTCTCTCCTATTTATTTTAAATTTCCTATGAAAGCCATTTCTATGTGAAGGGATAAAGAAGCTACGTGCTTAAAAAGAAAATCAAACTGCGGTGCTTAGAAGTATGTTTATTCAACTGTGAAGTCCACTGTTGAAATAGGGATTGACAGATGTTAGCATATTTTATCACTACTCTCATGAATGCCAGGACTGGAAATGCTTAGAAGCAGCTGATGCCAACAGTAATCTGAGCCATCAGCCCTCAGTTGAAGATGTTCTGGGAAGATTTATTCTTGCTTTTTTTTTTTTTGTTATGCTTATTCCAGCCTTCTCACAGCAGATCTTTATGAAAAATATTCCAAATTTCAGTGGCAATTCCAAGTAACTGACTGAGATGGAGCAAAGTGCACGAAGAACTTGATTCAAGGAAGAGGGCATCTGAAATAGGACTTAGGAGAGAAGTAGGTGTTTGCTTCTAACATTACAAGACCTTCTCTCAGCTGCAACCTAATGCTGAACATGCTTAAAATGTGTTGGCATCCTAGTCTTTTACTTCCTAAGCAGCCAAAGTTTGTCTTCTGCTCTGTCCAGAACGACCTTCTATGTGGTAATGGTAATCACATAGCAACCGTCCCATGCCTAAAACCTAAGAGGATGCCAAATATCAGCAGCCTTCCTCTGCCTGCCTCGCTTGAAGGTATTAATACAGTAGGTGATGGGAAAAGGGCACACCTGCTCCAGGATGGTCTCATGCACAACATGAACCAGCAATGGCCTTTGTCCTCAGGCTGGCACCATGCCCCTTTAATGCAGCAGTCCAGTGAATGTATTGCTCAGCTGCTTGTGGGATACTTTGTGGGATGAGGGTGAGAACTGCAAGGCGAACCTATTTCAGGAAAGGAGCAAGCTTACCCTCTCTTCCTGAGACTATGTCACTTTGCCTAAAAATAATTTGAGACTCATTTTAGTGTGCGGGCTGTAAAATGCTCTTTAATTTCACCAGATGAGGATTAGCTAAACAGCCTACTAGCTCACATATGCCTCATGGCTCATGGTAAGGAAAATATCCAGGAGTGGTTCTTGAAAGTCAGAAGTGATTTTTCAGTTTTATGTCTCTTCCTGACCTATCTCTGGCATCTTAACATGAACACACACACACACACACACACTCATTTGATTAATAATCTTGAGAAGTCTTGAGAAAAGCACAAAGGCTTAAATATTCACTGCAGGTCAGTGCTATGTTCAGCTGCATAGGCTGTTTATATTCTCATCACATACTGTTCTGCCTCTGAAAAAGGAACAGACACAAAACCATCTGATTGATTAATGGGATGCAGTTACACACAGTGTTGTTACAAATATGTACAGTGAACTGTTCACAAACAGCATAATATCCAAACATTTTTTGTTAAAGGAATTTACAAATAACTTCTGCTAAAACCCTTTATTTCATAACTTCTCTGTCAAAGATTTGCAGACAGCAAGCGCAGGTGAAATTCACTGAAATAGTGATTTATTGCAATTACTTAGCTTGCTTTCAAATATATTTATGTGCATATATGTGCAGAGAGTACATGGGATTTTATGAAGGAGGGAGAAATAATTCAATGGTTTATTTGTTTCTATACAAAGAAAATCTCCGTGCAAGTTTTGTAGGTAGAGGAAAAAATAGAGCAGAGCTTTTATATTCTCCAGAAGTGTCCTGAGGTATCAGTCCTGATTTACTGCACCTCATAAGCACTTACAGGGGAGTTTAGAGATATTTTTTTTCCCACGAGGGAAAGCTGAATAGGGTTGCTGTGGAGTACTGCTTCAGCAGTACGCAGGAGAACGATGTTCACCGCAGCTGGGTGAGAGGTGCTCCTTCTGCCTGAGAGGTAAGGCTACATGCTTCTCCACTACTCTGGGCATCCTTGTGCCCTGGTGCATGAGCTTTGATCCAGAAATTATGAAAATCTGTTTCATAGCAGTGCAGAGAATGAGTTGCAGAGCCATTTATAACAGCCAAAATAATTCAGTTGTGACCTCTTTGTGTTTCCATAAAACTGTTTTTCCCTCGGCATCAGGGGATGAGTCAGCAGTAGTGATAACAAGAGCTAGAGAAAGACTGGAAAAAAGGAGTGTCCCAAGTACTTTGGCAGTGAATAATTAAGCTTCAAAGTGATTTCTTCATGGAACATTTTTTCTCTCTCCAGGACACCAAATTGACTGACTATTAAAGAAAGAAGAAAAAGAGTGAGAGAGAGAGAGAAAAGGCCTTGGATTATATTTCTCAATGTCTGCCAATATCTAACATGCTTTTTGGAAAAGTTGCGTAACACAACCTGCCAAGAGAGCCCTCTTTGAATAGAGGTTAGTAATCCTTTCTATTGGATGGTATGTTTGTGGTTTTGCAGAACTGATCCACAGGGCCTCATTTTCAACTGGTGTAACAAGCTGTATTGTTTGTTAAGCCTATAAGGATCAGGAAATTGTCCTCTGGATGCATCTTAACAGACCATGTGCCTGCCCAGAAATTACCATCAGGTTACCATCAGGTGTATCATTCTTCCTGTAGGACACTTTGAGTGATGGGAAACTGTAAATGTCCTCTACCTTGAAGGAGAATCTTTGCCTCTGGTGATCAAACATACAGGTAGGATGTCAGACAACTTGCAATATGAGGTCTTATCATTTAAATAAGGACTGTTGCAAAGATTTTTTTCTGGTTTGCAATGCTTTCAATGTAATTTCTTCAGATTTTTTAATCTACTCTGCATGATAAATTAAAAACAGTATTGCAAAAAGTTTTTCACTACAGACAAGAGTTAGTAATTCAAATTTTCAAATGGGGGGAATATTTAATTTTTTTAACTTTTAGTATTTAGCTACTTTTGTTTTCATGGCCTTTGGATAATGGTTATGAAGAAAAAGGCAAGGAAAAGGAAAGGAAATTAACTTATTTCCTTTTCATGAAATGTGTTGTAAAATAATTTCTTTGCCCCTTGTTTAAGACAATGAGAGACAAAACTGAAAAGGCACATTCCTATGTGTGAGGCAGTTTATGTCCAGTGAGTATGTGTATCCTAAAAGGACCTCTCCAAGCATCCAAGGCTGACACCAACACTGAAAACTGCTGCCTGAGCCTGGAGCAGGCAATCTGTGTTCTAAATAACAGTTTGGCAGTTTGACAGTGGGATGAAACATCATCTCCTTCATGAGGTTGGGGCCCTACCTGTCATCCAAAGCTACTGCTTTTACAGCTGCATTCATATAACAGACCCACCAGAGTCCCCTTGCACAGACATAGGTTGCACATGGTCATACCACACCTCTGACAAAGATCTTCTTTTGTCAGCTCAAGGCTTTTGTTGTCTGGGCTATGCGTGTTTGATGCTGGAGGAAAGTGCATGTATCGTCTCACATCCCTCTGGTGCAGAACTTTCCTAGGGTGGTGCTCTGTGTAGTTGGGACAAAGGAGGCTCTGTGGCACTTATTTGCAGAAATGCAGCTGCCCAGGGGACTTTCTTGGGATAAACAGAGGAAAGAAGGGGCTTTGGGCATGCTTAAAGGCAGGTAGCAGCCGAACTACTGTGTTGAGACTCTTAGGTGTCTAAATCCCTTTGTGGATTAGACCCTTGTGATTTTAAGCAGGACACTCCAGAAATATCCTTGCCTGTGTCCCTCCATAGCTGGCTGCTCAACAGATAGCTTGTATGCTTGGGGTATTTGAAAAGTGTAATGATGCACTGGTGAGGCAAGCTGTGTGCTGCTGTCTTTCCAGACTATGCCAGAATGCATGCCCAGAGGCGAGCAGCATCTACCTGGGGGTGTCATCCTTGTTTTGGAATTGGCTGTCTCTGAGGGTGAAAAATAGCCAATTTTAAACAATCTGCAGAAAATGTTTGTTGCTGTGACTCTAAAATGATGTTTACTGTAGTAATGAGTCTAAAAGGAGAAATGTGTTTCATAAGGTGTTTCTCAGGAACTTTGCCCTCAATATTTGCTACTTGAAACTTGTAAGTTAAAAAAAAAAAAAAAAAAGACTATTGTTACCTTGCTACTTTGTTTTATTGTTCTGTCTGGCACTGTCCTGTGCATACTGTTTGAGAATCTGACTCTGCACACCAGCAAAATCTTTGCCTTGATCCACTTCTCCTCATAGTCATAAAGACGCCTATCAAATTAGCTGGGATTTGGATGAAACCCACTGAGAGGACTATAACATTCCAGCTTTCTTCAACCTAGAGCTGTGAGAAATATTCACCGCAAAACCTACAACTTTTCAAGTGAGCTTAGGCTGAATATCAGATGTAGGGAGGGATTTACTGTTGGGTGGAAATCATGTAAAACTCTACTTTTGACATACTTTTGACCTGAAACCTGACAATGCTCAGATATTTTGACGGAAGTTACTTTGAGGCTACAAAGCCAAAAGTTAAAGAAAAACTCAGAAACTGCAAAGGTGGCATGAAGAGCTCAAACTTAACACAAACCTGCTTCAGCTTTCGTGCTGGATTGAGTTAGGTGCTGCTTAGCCTCTGTTTCCAAGTAAACAACAGGCATATTATTAAAGCATTGCAATCTATTGCAAGCATGAACACAGACTAATATACTGTCAAGCCTGAAAATAATCAAGTCAGTTTTGTATTCTCAAAAAAAGTCATGAACTATGGGGATAGGAGTGTTACTGGTGATTTTCCCAAAGATTTGTTCAAAGGCATTGTTTAGAATCCCATCTGAGATAGAGCTTTCCTGGATATTTAACCTGAGTTGTTCCTTGCTTGGTGTTGCTTTATCACTATCAGGCTGTCTCAAACTTTGATGATGAACAGCAACTTGGAAATAATCTTGTGCAGTGTATTTGTGTTGTCCCTTATTTTAAAAATAAATTATTTTTTCTCATCTCATATTGCATTAGGAATGACTACAGAAGATCAACACTCAGCAGCAAGTAAAAATAACAGCAGGATTCGTTTAGTTATTTTGCCCAGACTGAATGTAGTGGAAAACCACTATCAGATGGAGAAGAGGCTGTGTTGCATTTGCAGATGAGAATATTCTTGGGAGAAAAGAGCTTTTCTCCATAAAAGTGTTACTGCAGAGGATCAAACAAACATTTCCAGCTCTGAATAGTTTAAGTTCTGAGAGCTGCAGTTCCAACAGCCTCCAGGAAAGGAGTTGGTTGTGCACATGTATGTGAATTCTCTCACATGAATGCACAATAAAAGCAAAGAAACTTTTTGAGTTGCCAAATCCTAACTTTTTTGTCAGCATGGAATTTTCTGTCTGGAGAGAAAGAAAATCGTATTCTTTCCCCCGCTGCTTCTTGCTGCTTATGTTGCCTCCCTAATTAGAAGCTGCAGTATAGATGTGCAAAAAAGGATATTCTTTGAGCATACCTCAAGGGTGAGCTGTCTAACCAGGGAAGCAATTTCATCCTGTCTGTTGTGAGAAGAGCCTGGCTCAACAGAATGCCTATTTCATTGCTGAGCAGAGCAAAAGACGGCAAGGAGAAAAGACTCTGACAACTGAAACTGCAATACATTAATATTCATATTTTCTGTGTGCGGCTTTTTGTAGTCTGTTAGAGAATTATTTGCCTTTAATTTGGATAGCTGAAGTTCCAGAATTCTACTTTTATCACTGCTTCAGATTAAACCATACTTGAATCACTAAAGAAAGAAGACATTAAATTCCAAACTAGATCTGTTGCTTGCTGCAGAGCAGGCTATGCTTTTGAACATTTCCATCATACACCTTGCATTTTGCACTTACAGGTGCACAAATGGAATTAGCAGTTTTCCAAGAGCTTAGCAGTGCTCTCTGCAGGGGGACCATGAAGTGTGGCCTGTCCAAAGACCTACCCACCTGGATGTAGGTGGCACCTGCAACATCATAAGTGGCTGTGTTAAATCATGAATGTCATGGTGCTCCCAGGAGCCTATGTCTAAACTAACAAATTTTTAAGCCTGTTTCACCACCAGGAATGCCACAGCTGTACCAATGCTAAACTATTATTGCAAATGGGGCACAGCTTTAAGAAGTGTGATGGTCTTAATTCAGCAAATTTTAATATTAGAAATATCCCAGCTAAAGCCAGTGGAGTTATCCAGGTGTTTAAAATTAAGCATATGCATATTTTCTATGTAGTATTTTGGAAGGGTGTAAGTATAACTGAACCAGGCTCCAGATGCCCTGTTTTCATTGCTGACATTGTTTGGAAGTCGAGAGTAATATTCGTCATCAAAGACAAACAAATGGAGGATGACTCAGTCTCATCCTCACTCAGAGGGGAAGAATCCAAAGGGAATTGGATTTCCCTGTTTAGAGAAATCCACGCAAAGGGAAAGGAATTCACATTTGTCTGAAACAGTGAAATGCAATCCTGTTAAAAACTGTTTTTCTGTAGTTATTCAAAATTAGGTCTGAGGTTTTTAGGTCAAATGCAGCTGATTTCTCTCTCACAGAGAAAAGCTGAGGGAAAGGCTCGATATTATGGTGAACTTTTCCTTCTTGAAGAAACACACAATGATTCCAGTTTCACATGTGTTCCTTCTCAAATCAATGAAAAGTACTTTTCAGATACCAGCAACACATCAACCACAACTTTCTGCTACTTAAGCCAAGAGCAAAAGATAGGTCCCTTGAAAAGTCCACAGTGAATTCAGCACAGATAAAATAACTTTTTTATTAGCCCCCCCATCAAAACCACTGCTGTAATGCTGACAGCTTATTTTCCTTATTGCTTGGTGTCTTAGTTCTTATTACAGATAGTGAAATATAGGGAAAAAAAATACACTGACTGAAATGATTACAGAAAATTGGAAGATCTCATCAAATGCTCTCCTGGGTAAATGGAAGTTGAAAGGTTCAAGTACTGAGTTCATCAGAGTGTCTCAGAAATATCCTTCATTACTTTTTATTAACTATCTCACCTTCCCTTGTTAAAGCCCTGTTCATTTTGTTGAGTAAATGCATGAACAAAACTTGATGGATAGTGACAAATTAGCCATAAAGAACCTCTTAAGTAGCAAAGGGCCATTAATCTGGCATAGTTGGAGCTTCACTTTCAGCACAGTGAGTAGGAGAAGTTAGCTGTAATTAATATCAATGATCTTCTGATCATTGTCAAATAACTACTGGAAGGTGCATAGCTCTGAACTGTTTTCATGATGCTGAAACACCACCTTTTCTAAGACATGCCAGCAGTAAATTTTTATAGCTGTGTGATGGGATGCACTGAGCCTCTCCTATGTTATTCCGAGTTTCCCTGGGCAGAGAAAGTAGCACCGCTGTTAGTTCTCAGCACAAGAATTGCCATGGGGTTTCACCAGGAGGGAAACATAGTAGAGTTAAGCCGGATTAAGGGACTGAATACTGAAGGGGTTAAAAGAAGTGTGGGGATGATCCCCATGAACTTCTAGCCAGCAAGGGAGAGGGAAGGAGGGTAATACTCTGAAAGAAAACTTTTGAGTCACATTTTCTGAACTGCACAGCTGTGTGTAGTTTGTGGAAGGATAAGATTTAACTGCAGAAAACTTACGTGTGAAACAAGTCTGGACAAGAGGGCTGAGTACAGTGCCCACTTCAGTCATGTAAACCCTCATGGCGGGCTCTTATTTTCAGTACAAAAGTTGACTCAGAGGCATTCATCATAAACAGCACATAGAGAAAGGGTATTCAAAGAAAAGTTAAGCAATGCAATATTCAAACTGAATCTAAACAAAACATGCTTCAGTTAAATAACATATTTGAAATATATTGGACTCTTATTTGTGATTTTCCTCAGGGCAGTATTAGTGCAATAACAAAACAGATGAGGCTGACTACTTGATTTAAAAAGGTTGGGCCTTCAAGGCCTGATTTACTGTCCAGTGAAGCTCTGCAGGCTGGTCTTCCCAGGCGCAGCGGTTCCTGGGTTTGGAATGCTGAGATGAGAGCCTTGGAGCGCAAAGCAATCCGACTGCGGCTGAACATAAGGTCACAACCAGGAACATATGAGATGAATAAATCTTTATTGGGCAGGGCTGCAAAACATTAGGTAATGGGGCCAGTGACAAAAAAGAACTTTTTCTGAATCATACTCCAGAACGCTCACCAGAACAGGAGTTCAGGCCTCTAGCAAGGGGCAAAACTCATGTTTCTGATGTTCATAGGAAAAAAGGAAAGAAAAATCAAGCAACAAATTTCTTCTGCTTGTGTAAGTGCATGCGTTCTACACACCTACAGTGTTTCAGTCTAAGAACTCATGGCAGTTTCCTTAATTCAGACTGGATGCACAGTGCTAACACAATCCTTTGCATTTCTTTCCCAGCTTCCACTGCCGTATCTGTCTTCTGCCCTCTTCTCACCTTCCTTCTCACTTACAAATAGAGAAATCAAGGTGAGAAAAAACAGAAAAACAAAACCACCCAAACTCCTTATTTCTGGGCAAATGTTTCAGTACTTGTTTCCACTCTGAACTGGGGTGGAAAGCTGAAATATCTCTTCTCCCTCTCCCCATGAAAAAAAAGTTGTGAAAACTCTTTCCTCAGAATGAATGAAACACTTCATTGTGAATCATTTTGGAATTAATTTTTCTGTTGAATTGGATTGTGCCCAGGGGAGAGGATCACACAGCTGGGGGGCTTGCTGGGTGAAACCTGAGCTGTCCATCTATTCAGGTCAGATATCCAAGAGCCTGTGGGCTAGAAGTTTGGGGTCCTTCTTCAATTCATTTATTGAGACATACACCATGAGCTATTTCCTCCCTTGAGGGCAAGGACTGATCTCCTGTAAAGGAGGAGAGCTGCTAAAAGGTGGTGAGACCTTGAAGAAAAGGCAAGGATGTCAGAGTGAATCAATCCTGCAAACTAGATCCAGACCTCAGGTCCCTAGCTGATCCATTTTAATGATAGGTATTGTGACTACTGCTCTGTCCAGGATAGAGACTCATCCAGAAAGACTCTAGCTGCCCTGCTGAGAGGCCTGTGGCCACCTGTGAGATGCTTTGGCCTGTGCTTGGTCCTGCTTATGTCTGTTCCTGGGCCACCTTGTTCCAGAGGTCTGCACTGTATCTGAGCAACCCTGTTAGTCCTGCCTCCCTCTTCACATCAAGTGTAGCCTCTTCTGCTCTGGGCATGCAGCACTTCTCATCCCAGAAATGCTCTGAATTAGATCATGAACTTTTCAGGTCAGGACTGACTGGACTCTTTTTTCTTCTCTGTTCCAAACACTGCCACAAAGGAAGTGCAGTACAATACGGACAAGCAAAAAAACAAGAGACAATGGACCTGTACAGGGTGTGCAAAACTCATGAATAAACTGCTACTGAGAAAAACACATTTCAAAGAGGAATCTGAAGGAGAAGAAAGCAGGCATTCAGTCAACCACAGCTAAGTATTCTTCCAGTCTAGTGGACTGTCTAATGGTCTGTTGTCAGAGAGGAAGGGGTGTGAAACAGGTACTAACACATTTTTCTGCACTTGTTGCTGCAAGGAGAATAAGTAAGTTGTGCATTAAAATGAGATTTTTTTTAATAAGACTGAATGGTGCTGAAATTGAGATGGTGCAGTTTGCATGGAGTGGAATTCCAGTTCAGATATGAAGTCCTGCTCTCCCTTTTTCTATTTCTATGATGGTGCCTACGAGATGTCATCTGGTGGATTCAGTTGAGTCTGTAATGCTTCAAAAGGATTTAAAAACTAGTATTGTGAAAAAGGACTGTAAAGCACAGAGTAGTGTGTAAAGAGACATATAATAATCTCTGAATTTACATCAGACACAGAAATAAAGGAACATGAATTTAAAAAGAATGTAGCAAAACCAAAGGAAATCTCTTTCTGATAAAGCACAGAAGATATTTATGGAAAGATCTCTTACGTCTGCTCCCCACTGCTAAGGCTGTGCTGCCTTTGACAGCAAATGTTATCCAGTCTTGTCTTAATTGCTTTGGGCAGTGGTGCTACTGTTTTTCTCTAGGAAATGGTTCTAGCTTTAAGAAGCCTAAAGAAATGACCATTACAAAATGAGCTGAAACGTCTGAAATGCTTTGCAGCTAGACAGAAACAATTTGCAGTAATTTCAATCCTGGTTAAAGTGTAATCTGTTAATTTTGCATGGTTCAAGTGACCACACAGACTGAGTTTTGCTCAGTAGTGCACATTTTGTCTTTGAGCACCATTCCACCATGCATTGATCTCTTCTGAACAGCCTGTCTTGTTTGCTTTCTGCACTTCAGATGCAGGGAGAGGGTGTGCCTGGAATTGTCTCACTTGTAGAAATAATGGCGCTGCTTTCCTTTGATCTGAGTTTTCCTGAGGTAATTAGTGGGTGCTAGACCAAGGCGCTCCACAAAAATCTCTCTTCTCTCTCATGCTGTCCTATCATGCATGGGATCGATTTTCTGTCTCAAAGTCAGCATCCTCATCTTGTATATTGTCCCCCTGAAGACTCACCATTTATATCATGTGTGAGGAAAACTAGCTGTCATTTTAGTGAGTAATATAGTTGTATAGTACCTGTTTGCGTGGAGAGATTGGAGTCAACGCCAGAAGACTAGTATGAAAGAAATACAGGGAAGACAGACTGCAGGCTAATAAACATGTGTTCACCAAATACCTTCCTGTGCTGAGATGTCACTGTGTTGAAATAGATTATAATTTATGTTAATATTAAAAGCCGAAGGGGCTTATTTCCTTTGACAAGGTCAGGTTGGTTGGAGATAAACTGCATTTCAATGCAAGGTTTGAGTTACTGAATGCACCCAGAACAATACAGCCTGACTACTCTGCCTTCCCTGGCAGTGTTTCTTATCCTGGTTGGCTCCACCTGAAGTTTCATGCACATACCTAGAAAAATGATTGGTACCTCTCCAGTCTTCACAAGCAGCTGCCCAAGAGCTGCCCCCATGCTAGACTGGGCTGTAGGATGACACGATTTCATAGTGTGCACACAGCTACTTGGGCAACTGATAAAAGTTTTGTTGGGCCAGAAATAGGAGTCCTTCCTCACTGGCTGTAATCACTCATGACCAAAGATATTATTTCTTATGCAAGAAAGTAAACTAGTAAAGTTCATACCCTTTCTTCATGTTTATACCCTTCAAATGTTTACAGGAAAGATGGTTATCACGCCTTTTTCATAATTTAATCCATGCTTCGTCAGACAAGTGTGTTGTATTTATCTTATAAAACATCTCTTTGTACAGTAAGTCAGTCTCTCTAACCCCTTAATCATGTGTGTTGCTCTAATTGGAAATTCCCTCTCATTTGTTCATGGGATGGGTCTCTGCTTTATGCATGAAGCTCCCCAGGAGATGAGTAGGAAGGATTAGTATTCTGTGTGAAAGAGAAAAGGAGAAAGGAAGAATTTTGTAGGGTGAAAAAGCTGAGCAAAAACAGTGAGCACCCATTAGGTGGAATTCACTTCTGTTCATAGACTGACTCTTTTAGTGACCACTGGAGTTATCAATCTTTTCATTTGAGGGCTGAAGTGTGGCATTTATTTTAGGTTAAGGATGGTTAGGATGTTATTTTATGCTGCATGTGGGCCAGTTAGTAGGCTGCCTTTAAACCCCCATTGTGGATAGGGAAAAGGGAAAAAAGCTTCTGAAAACAGGCTAAGAGTGATATATGTTTTTCGAGCCATGGTCTGCTGGCTACTTCTAATGAATTTCCAAAATGTAACTAACAAAATTACAAGTTCAAATTTACTATACAGGGATCTGTAGCTCCATTGGATAGCTTTGAACAGATCTGAACATTGAAAAAGGTTGATCAAACACTGCTATAGCGAATAAGAACAATAAGAACAGTATGTTTTTCAGAAAAAAAAAAAAAAAGCTAGAATATTGCAAATATTGAACAGGCTTCACATGTTACTAATCTAGCAAATTAATTTAGTGCCCAGAAAATTTATGGGTTTCAAGACTGGCTGCACAGGGATCGCTGTCAAACATGAATGACATTTTTACATGAAGAGCTGTCACTGTCTGAAAAAATTTCTGTGCCAAGGGGTAAAATTAATACTGTTGGACCTCTATCTAACAGCAATTCAGGACATCTGAATGATATTAATGGTTGGAAACTCAGCTCTTGAAGAAAGGGTTGTGAACTGTAATGATGTTAATCCTAGACAATAAGATATGAGGTATGAACTCATGTACATAACTTGAAAACTGAGATTTACTTGAAATCTATACAACCTATTTTACTATGCATTACTGCCATGTAATTACTGTGCTTAGATCAACCCGAACAGAAGCTCCCATTCAGCTTAATATGGTTTGTACACTTCTATTCATGCAGCTTGACTTTTTTATTTTTCTATAACCAATTATAGGAATATGACTGACAAGAATATGCACATACACATCTGAACTTAATTTAGATTTAACCTTAAAGTAAGGCAAGTACCATCTAGATGAGCTGGGGAAGATCCTTCAGGGCAAAAGAAGGAGACCCATGTGCAGCAGGCTGGTCCTGTAGATGACTGCTTTTGAAATAATAGAGAACAATGAAATGTGTCTCTAACTGGATGCCTAAGTTGTTCTCCACCACTAACATTTTGTCCACTGTTGCTTTGTTGCTTGCACTGTTAATTAACCACTTGGACAGCTTCTGTAGCTCTCCTGCACAGTAATTTCAGTCTCTGGAATATTTGATTTTAGTTTGGCCAATATTAACTCAGCTTTCTTAAAGTTAGCTGTAGTTAAAGGAGCAATATACATGCATGTGTGATATGTCTCTTTTCTGTGCAAGATGACCTTGAATACCTTCACTGGGAATACTCCTATAACAGCAAGCGGCAGCAAGTTAGTCAAGTAGTAACGTATCAGTTAGTGGATTCACCCTGCTTTCTATGCACATTGGCTGGGTGTGTAATGTTCTCCTCTGATATGCAATTCACACATTGGGATTAAGATAGTGAACTCGTTCTCAGGAGGTGGGAACATGCAAAAGAGATGCTGGATTTCAAGACCTGGCCAATGCATTATTACTACTGGAATCTGTGAGGCTAACCCTTTCTTCCCAGGTATGAGAAAAGAGTTTGTAAAAGGCACTGAAGGCTCCCAGGGCAGGCAAGTCATGCAGGCAGGAGGAATGAGTGAGAGAGCAGGCCTCCTCCTGGCATGCCACAATGCATGTGGATGAGACCAGGGTAAAAAAACTCTCAGGGCAAAGAACCTGCTTTCCTTCCAGGTGCTTACACTGAGGTTCTGCTCTGTGGATCACTACAGACACATGATATACTGGGTGTTTCTCAGTCATAGCCCTGATTCACTCACTGGAGGCAAAACACGCCTATTTTAACTACTCAGGAGCCTTTAAGCAGGCTGGTACTGCACATGTTTGGGTGAAATAACTATATTTGAAGGTTGAAAGATACATCAATCACCAACTGATTTTTTTAACCCACCATCCCCTTTGGATACCTAACACCAAAACAAGCAGGACAACACACCATCTGTACA
This sequence comes from Pelecanus crispus, assembly GCF_030463565.1. Classification (NCBI taxonomy): domain Eukaryota; kingdom Metazoa; phylum Chordata; class Aves; order Pelecaniformes; family Pelecanidae; genus Pelecanus; species Pelecanus crispus. Next base: position 93,750,315 of record NC_134645.1, read on the forward strand.
GGGACTGGGAAGCCAAGTAAATTTACCAGCAAACACCTGCAGGAGCTTGGTGACAACAGGATTCCCAAAGGAAGAGCTATTAAGGTGGTAACAGAGAAATAAGATTAAAACTGAAACAGCACAAGACATTGAGGTGCTGGAGCATGTCCAGAGAAGGGCAACGAAGCTGGTGAAGGGTCTGGAGCACAGGCCTTATGAGGAGCGGCTGAGGGAACTGGGGGTGTTTAGCCTGGAGAAGAGGAGGCTGAGGGGAGACCTTATCGCTCTCTCCAACTGCCTGAAAGGAGGTTGTAGTGAGGTGGCTGTTGGTCTCTTCTCCCACGTAGTTAGCGATAGGACGAGAGAAAATGGGCTCAAGCTGCGCCAGGGGAGGTTTAGGTTGGAAATTAGGAAAAATTTCTTCACGGAAAGGGTGGTCAAGCATTGGAAGAGGCTGCCCGGAGAGGTGGTGGAGTCCCCATCCCTGGAAGTGTTCAAAAAATGGGTAGATGTGGCACTTCGGGGCATGGTTTAGTCTAGTCTACCCTTGATTGGTTTAGTGTGGATTTGGTAGTGTAGGTTAATGGTTGGACTGGATGACCTTAAAGGTCTTTTCCAACCTAAACGATTCTATGATTCTATGATTCTATGAAATACTTCTATTCATGTTTTACTCCAGCATATTGCATCAGTACAATATTAATGCAAGCTAGGGGTCTAGGAATGTAGAGCTAGAGTTTTTTGAAGAGTTTTTTGAAAGGTAAGACATCTGGTTTTCAAAAAACTCAAAAAACCAACCTCATTTTCTATTTAAACAACCCTGTTTTATTTCTTTATCTAAAAATATGTTTTCCCCTGCATAGAAAGCAAAGCACAGAATTGTAGCCAGTGTCTTACGATTTCCCTCCTTCTTTTAGAGGAAAGCATAGCCCCACACTCCTACCTCAGGGCAGTGCAGCATTAAGATATATGAACGATTTCTCCCTCCACCTTCCCCAAGGCCTGATGTGCCTTATGAGAGATTCTGACTCGTATTGATTGTGAGAGAAAACTCAAAGGTGGAAGATGATGCACCCACCTAAATTTAGACAAGATTTTGCATTGCAAGGTAGATGAGAGGAGGAAGTAAGTAGCTAGCATGTGCCATGCTGTGGGTGTTCCTTGACACATCCTTGCTGATTTTCTAGGGACTGATAAAATTATTAATGCCCTCTTGGGCTCTGCTCTTTGAAGTTTATTCATATCCCTGTGCTTGCCCACTTCATTCTACCTGACAGAAGTATTTGCTGTATGATTTCAGTTGTCAAAATCTCTAAAATCTCTAAAATATGTGGGTAGAAAACTAACTAGAATTTGTACCCTTGCATTTTGCTGATGTGAAAAAGGCAAAATCCCTTTTTACTTCTTTCACAGGTGTATGTCAACTGTAAAAAGTTCATATTGTTTCTATGCCATGGGATAGTTCCTTTTTGAAACTATCTGACCTGGCATAAAGCCTGTTTAAGAGGTGCTGCCCTTCCCCAGGCATTTGTTCCTACCTCTGTAATGCTGCCTCAGTGTTGCTACTAGCAAAAATGCATGTAGGACTATGCCTGTGGACTGGCATTTGCTTTGTTGAACAAGGCAAAAATTAATCTTGTTCCCAGGTTAGGAAAACTGGGAGGTCTGTGGAAGAAGGACACTTAGCTCATGGGAAGGAAACAATTCTGGTGGTTTGGTTCTGCAGCGGTCCTGTTGCTTGACATTCAGTACATATGTGAATGAAGGGCTTCCAAGAAAGTGTGCGGCATCCCTGTGAGAAGGAAGTTAAATCATCTGCTGGTAGATGTCAGCATTGGTCCTGGTATGTTGGCCTCTGTCTGCTGTTCATTGGTTTTGGTCCTGTTGCAAATACTACCTGTGGAAATGGAGTCTGAATGATGCAGTGTAAAGTGATCCCTGGAAGCTTTAATCTGGATGGCCCTACATGTTTTCAGTCAGTCAGTTTACTAGACTGTCAAACACAAGATTGTCACATTTAACAATAATGTTCAGTTGAACTGGAAAGCTCTATAATATTCTCATCTGCCAATGTTTTAATTACAGGATAGCATTCACTAAGGGAAACTAAAATTAGAAGTGGATGAATGGATTTTGATATGAAGGGGAAGATTTTCTTTCTTTTTTTTTCCTTTTTCTTTTTCCTTTCCCCAAGGAAATTACATTCTTGGGAGAACTGCAAAACCAGAGAGACCAAAATGGCCTCTCCTGAGCCATAGGGTGGAGAAGGCTTTGCAAACCAAAGGTCAGATACAAAAAGACATCTATTTATAAGTGAAAAAGCATAACAATAAAAAGGAGAAAGGGATGATGTGCAAGTGGGGAAGGGAATGAGGAGAGAGGGCAAGGAAAGCAAGGAAAATGTGATTTGTAGTTTTGTCAGTGATGAGTGGATGAACATTTGTGCAAAGTAGGTCAGAACAGAAGAAAACCGTAACAGTGGAAGGGTCCAGAGGTGTAATGCAGGGAAGGTTGTCGCAATTTGTAACTGATGGGATCAAGAGATGTCAGTGCTTCCATAGAGCTGGGTTTGGCAGGGAGGTCCTGGCATGCTGGAGTCTTCAACAGCTCCTTCTGAGAGCTGTTCCTAAACGAGCGCTGAGTTTCACGTTAGCTTACAGGGTGAGGACTGTAGCTTCCAAACCACAGGCGCATAAAGTGCTGTCAGGACAGAGAGGCCTGAATAAATGTGAGTACTTCAGGATGGGCACTCAACACTGTTAGGGAGTACACCTCCAAAATGGGAAGAAGAATCTCCCTTGTGCACAGCTCATAAGTAATCTCTGGTCTCTGTCTATTCGGCTGATTAATCTTTATTTTCTCTTGCAGTAATGCTTAGTCCTCTTTTTTTTGGACATGTATAGCTGCTCTGGGAAAGGGAATTGGAAATGAAGTTTGTTTTACTAAAAGAAATGAATGTTTAAGATACTGGACAGTAGTTTAATCATATAGGATGTCTAAATGGATTAATAATATGTATAATATGTTACTGTAGATATTCTACTGTTGTGACATATTTTTATTTTCAAATTACCAGGAGATAATATGGTATTAGTAACATAAAGTGTTTCTGTTTGGTAAACTACTGAATGTTCAGCAAAAGGGATTACTGTAAACATTCAGCAGAACCTGTGTGATTCTGCTGATGACAAAATCAGCTCCCATGATAGTTTTCCAAGGGCAGTTTTTCTCTGCAGACTTTCATCAAGTCTGTGCTGCTTCTATGCAGCAGCATCAGGAGCCAGTGGAAGTTTTGGGTGTGTGGGGAATGTGAGCTTGCACATCTCCACAGCAATGAAAATGACAAAAGTTCAAAACATTGCTCTTGTTTGGCACCTCTCAAATAGCTTAAGGTAACAATTTGTGCCTACAACATGCCATATTCCTCCAGACATTTGATACTTCACTATGTTTAAATTAAAAGAGAGGCACAAATCCAGTGCCTAGATCCAACCTGTTCCCTGGACTGTGGGAAGCATACTTTATGCAGAATACACAGCCTGAGAATCAAACTGGCATGTGACTTTGGGGTTTGAGGAGTTAATGCCATTGGCCCTTACACTTAACATTTCAAACGTAGGCATGCCTAGCACTCTACAAAACCAAATAAAGACAAATGTGAGAGAAGCAAATAGTTCATACCCTGAAGAGTTTACTGTTTAAGTTTCACAAGACTATTGAATAAATTTATGCACAAATCTGAGCACTCACTGAAGAGGTAGGGGACAGAAAACCAATGAAACTAACCATGAGCAGGAAAGCATGAAGAAAATAGTAAAGATAAATAATATAGTTATACTGGAAATCAATACAAATACCCAGGTGCATGTACAGGTTGGTGTTTATGTCTATTTTTATAAATAATATTATTTGTCTATTTTTATAAATAATATAAGACCATGATATTAAGAAGGGACACCAGAAGAAAACAAACTGCAAGGACTGCATCCGGTAGTCTCAGAAAGTAGCTGCTGGCAGGAAGCTAAATGGCACACAGATGTATATTAAGGAAAATTTAAGGAAAATCAGAAGAATCTGTGAACTGAGAGAAGAAATCATTTGCAGATATAGGGCCTATGTTTGATGGAAGTGGTGAAGGCTGCTTATGACAAAAAGTTAATTTGGATACCAGGCAGCCATGGCTTGTGATTTATGCAAAATTAGAAGGAACGTTGAAACTTAGCCCAAATACAGAGGCTGTTGTAATAGATGCACAGCTCTGGAAAGACAGCAAAACATAAATATAAAAGAACTGAAATGAGGTTAAGCGCCGGCATAATTGTAATAGTATTTCTGCCTGCGGTTTTACTAGAAAGCAGCATCCACAGTCAACAGCTCAGATGACTGACCCATGATACGTCTTACGTGATACGCATACACATGATATGCAATGTAGTAGTAAGCATACACAGATCAAGGGTACTTGCGCTACTTTGAAAATTTCTCAGCAATCTGGGTGGATGCATGGCTGCTAGAGGTATGGTTAGAGTCTAACTTCCAGTCCAATTTTTTTTTTTTTTTTTTTGCTTATAGCATTCACAAATAGATTGTTTTCAGCTGAAGCTTTCTCCATTGAGTGTTCATTTTGCCAGATCCTTTAAATTAAATCCATGAGGCTGCTTAAAGAGTTTTCAATCATGAAAAAAAAAAAAAAAAACAACCTTTTCTTTTACAATCTGCTAAGAGCACTTCAGCTTTAGAGGCAGAAGAACACATATCCATTGAGAATTGCAAGTCAATTGAATCTTAGAAAGTCAACTTATTAAACCTGTTGACTGATACCCATACTAAAGTAGTAGATTGAGATTCCTGTGGATTTTCATTCAGTGGTATTTGCTGCTGCAAAATATAAACATATAAAGACAAGGTCATAGCAGGGTCCAATCTGGGCATACTTCTCTATGAAATTCACCTGTGTTAACAAGGTTCTCAAGCAAAAAAATCTGGATTTTGTATGTTTTTCTTTACAGAAAAGTCAGTGACACAAATTGTTCTTATAATAAAAAGCTCTTTATTCGAGAATTTAACTTAAAGAAAAACTGAAGGTTAAAAAATTAAATTTTTATTTTTTTCTTCAGAATTGGACTAGCTTAATCACTGACTTTTTCATTATACATATTTTAATGAAAAAAACCCCAAACAACCAAACACCCCCCCCCAAATAAACCTGAAAATAAAAATAAGAAAATATAAAGGATAAAGGACTTTTATGGTTTTTATTAACACTGTCTTTGTGAACTAATGAGATTATCCTTATATTAACCCTTGCTGTAATACCTAAAATAATATCTATGAAAGGGAAAAAGGCAGCTTCACGTCCTTTAGTCTGACTTGGGTGGTTTGCAGAGTATTAGAATAAATAATGAAAGCTACCTCAGTGAAAGAAAAGCAAAAAATGCAACCTATTTACCAAATGAAGACTATGTCAAGCTAGTCTGATATCTTGATGAGATAGCTTTATGTCAAAAGATACTTGCTAGTTATTGAAGATTTGCCATTAATATTGCAAAAAGCTTTATCACTAACGGTGTTGACATATTGTAAAGCGATTTGGTTTGTGCCAAGGCTGAGAGTGGGATAGGCCTTGTCTCTGCAAATAGCAGAGGTGGGAGCAGAGAGATTTTAGCAATGACAATGATGGCATGAGGAACAACAGTGTGCACTCACTGTGAATAACTTCCGTCTGAAAAGTAGAAGAAGGTTTCTGACTGTCAGAGAGGAAAAATTCAGGAACATCTCTGTCTTGGAGGTAAATAACCTAGTTATGAAGATGGAACTTGATAAACAGCTGGAACTATATGGCATGGTCAGCTGCAGTTGCAGACAGCTGAAGCCAGCTGTCCAGGAGATCCCTTCCACTCTTGAGTTTCTATACATTGACTATTGCCATGTAAGATACCATTATCCTGTGGCTGTGCACATGTGTATGCTGATAAGTGAAGCTGTTAAAGCCAGCTATGTTGCCAGTTATTGTAGAAAATGCCTGTGGTTATTACAGAAGCACTATACCATGCAGTTTCCTAGTACTAATTTAAAAAAAAAAAAAAAAAAAAAAAAGAGAGAATCAGAAGAAAAGGGGTTTTGAAAGCATCTTGTGTTGTGGTGTCTCCATGGCTGTTGAAATCTGAAAAACAATTTATGTTGATAGAAACTTTTATTCCAGTTTCTTAGCATTTAAGCTAGGATAAATGGGAGAAGATTTTTTTTCTCTCCTTACTTTGTTTAAAATGGCCAGAGTGCATAGTTTGCATCAGGAACCTTTAAATCCTCCCTGTTTATTTTGTTTGTTGTTTCTTTTTTTTTTTTTCTTCATTCATAAGTAAGCGGTCTCCTCACAAAGAGAAAACCAAAGGAGTGAAAACCATGCTTACCACCATGGATATGGTGCCCCAGCATCCTGAAAGCTGTTTGGCTTTAGATTACTCATCTGAATGCTTTCTATGGCTTGGCTAGTGCAAGCCTGTTCCTCTGCACACCCCTTGGTACCTGGGCTTGCCTAAGCTCCTCTAGAACCCTGCCCACTGCAAAAATCTCCATGTGTTGAGCATGCAGTGACAAATATTACAAATGGATCTTTCCTTTATCAATTCATTAGTATACCTCCACGTGCTCAGTTTGCAGTGTTCCCAGGACACAATAAATTGTATGTACTTTGACTTCCAGAAGCTTTTGATCTCTGAAGACACTCTTAGCATGCAGTAGATGTGAAGTACTTTATGCCACTCTAAGAGAGAAGTATGCTTCATGAAAGAAACAGCTTTTTTTTTTTTTTTTTTTTTCAGTTGCAGGCTCTGAAATTACACAGTGCCAGAAGACAGGCCCAGGCACTAACTTCATTGTCTACACTGTTAAATTGTTTGAGCGGTCCCTGGAATGATTTTTGCCTGGGCAGTCGGCCCAGGCCTCTTCCAAACAATTCCTGGGCATGTTTTGAGAATTAGCACGGGCCAGGCACCATGCCCAACGTGTAGTTTGGATGCGGGCACCCTTTTTTGGATGATAATAGACTTCACTAGTGCCAGATGGCCTCAGAGCCAGAGGGAATAAACATAGCTTGAGTGCCTATGCCATGTGCTAGTGCAGAAGATCTCTTGTGCTGTAAAATGATATCTTAGCTTATGTGTACGTGAGCATTTCCATGTTAACAAGCTGTAACCTGAAAGACTAGATTTTACAAAGGGCAACCTCAGACTAGGACTTTGTGGCATCCAGGAAGACAGAGTGGACATTAGGCAATGCTTATTTTTACTTCAGTATTGCTGAAGAAATCACAGCCACAGATCAAATTCTTGGACCAAATGTCCAAAGCACTGGCTCAAATGGATGCTAAGTAGAAATTGGTTTTAATCTCTCCTGGGCCCTGTCTGGCCTGAAGACATATTTATGTTTCTTTGCATCTCAGAGTGCCTGAAATAATACAGGAGCTGTGTTACAACCCACCAGACAGGTGTTTTTAGCGTACAAATTAGAAGGTATATGTTGTATGCTTCAGGATGTGGTGTGTGTTCAAAGATGCAGCATCTACTGTGGTGCTGTTACAAGGCTGTGTAGATGAGAGAGAGACCGAACAGATGCACCCTTGTCCATTATGAATTGGGAGCAGCTCCTGTTATGATCAGGCACTGCCTCACAGAGTGCTCATTGAAGTGGTCCAAAATGTAGGTGAGGAGTGACTTCACAAAGGAGAGTGATCAGTGTCCAGTGTGTGGTTCCCACACTGGCCCTCTCTTACTGGGAAGTGCAGCCATACCCTGAGAAGCTGTGTCCATGGCCACAAGACCCTAATCCCTTGAAAAATCTTTGCAGATTTTAGGTTATCTGTAAAATATGTGAGCTAAACTATTTTCCTCCATGCAGGGCAAACTCTGATAGCAGGATGACAGAAGATCTCTGCACTGAATTCCTTTGTTGTTTTCTATGATTACCAGTTAGTAGGGCTGTAATAAAAATTTATTATTAAATGCTGAGGAAACTAAGCCTGCTGGTAACACAGGGGTATCCAGGCATGTAAGTGTTTCTGCTGGGTTATAACAGTCCCAGTTTCACTGGGGAACACCAACAAACTCTGCTGAGAGTGGTTTTAGTCCCATAGTCTTTAGGTTAGACAGTGAGCCATAAAGGCTTTTATGTTCAAACTCTTCTCCCAGTTTTAAAATTTGGGATTAAATATAAAGTGACTTCTCCTTGGGTTTTTTTCTTTCAAAATGATAAACCTGTGTGGAAGAACAAAACTTGCTAGAGTATGTTAGCATTAAATAAAGAACAGTTTAGGAAAAACTTCTCATTAAGGGAAATCAAGAAGTGAAAACATGCTCTGGGTGTCAAAATGTTATGCTAATGATTATTACAATTAACATTAATTGGTGTTATTAACCTTTTTTTTAAATAATCGTTTTGGAGAATATGAAATCTTCAGAGGGTAGACATGAAAACACTGAGCAAAGAGAGCATGTATCTGAGACAAGCTTGTTACAACTAGAAGCTGCTGAAATGCATTACAATATTGTGCATTGAGCAGCTTGTTTCAATATTGAAGTTAAATTGAAGCTTATATTGAAGTTCAATACTGCTGTAGTTCAGGAGCTGATTTATGAGGTAGACTTCTCCACTTACTGGGAGAAAGACAGGTGGCTGGAAACGATAACTTCTTCAGCCATATGGTTTTTATCCACTGCTGCAAATCTGCTGAAACTGAGAGATGACTAGGCCAACCAATGTCTGCAGGACAGACTTGGCCAAACAGAAAAACACAGTTAATAGTTATGTCAAAAGGAGCTGTATTGATAATATGAGGTAAATCTTCAGTGTTTGTTTGAGAGGGGTACCTGTCAGCAGGAAAACAACATTGAATCCTCTCCTGATAACAGAGGTGGTAGATTTTTTACAAACTTTTCAGTTTGGCTTGTCTGTACTATTCAACTTAATCTTGCTTCATTGAGAGAGATTGTGAAGAGCAAAGCCAGAAGCTCAAAGAGGATCCTTTTTAGTGAAGCAGTAAAGTGCTGGCTACCTTGTGAAAAGATTGGATTTTCAGTTCAGAGGCAGTTGTACAGTCCTGGAGACACCAGAAATTAAAAACTGCTGTCTTCAACCATATTTATTTAACTGAAGAAGGCTTACACAATTTCAAGACAACTATTTAACAGAGGAAAAAGTGCATACATCTTCCATGTCATATACAACATTTGCCAAATTTCCATCACTTCTGTTGCAGAAGTGCTAGCAGTGCCCATAAATGACCTGGAAATGCTTGTTATAAATTTCTGTCACTGATCAGGAATAACACAGCATATATTAACTTTGACAATTTTTTCATAGTCACAGTCATCTGTAGATGCCAAAATGCAGTCATTTCTAGAGCTACTGGACAAAAGAAATGGCTTTATGACCTAAAAATTCTAACCTGTCAAGACTCCTTCTTATATACCACTTTTTGCTATATCAAAGAAAGAGGAAAACAGCCTTTGTCATCCCCACAGAGGGTTTTTTCTGTTTTCATGGAACAATATTGTGAGACTAGTATAATGGGTATTTGAAGGTATGTCTGCATGGGAACAGTATACTGTAGGCATACAGAAGTAAGTATTCACTGGTGTGCTCTGTGATAATACCTTGGCTGAGAAGTTGTAGTAAGCACTTCTGTAGGAAGAGAAGGCACCAGCCTTCCCACTGAGCATGGTATAGGTATCATTTCAGAAGCATATTTTACCATCTAAAGCCTGAAATCCATGGTCACCAGAAATAACTGTCCCATATGGGCAGTTGAGATGCAATCACATTATTTCTCAAGAACATGAAGCGGTAATTTCAAGTGCATAGCCCGCACACTCCTTTGGACATGTGAAAGCTGCATATCTAAGTACTATCATTTTAGAGGGCTTCATGTGCAATGAAGTCACCATTTTCTCATGATTCACAGACAAATAAGAGCAACCATCTTGTACTCAAACTATCTGGTTTATCTCATTTTCTGTTTTACTACTCTCGGTTATTACAATGGATATGCATCAGCTCCCTCTGTGGTGACAGATCATAGATTTCAGTCGTACTTTGGCTTACCACTTCCTTCTTGTCCAACAAATTGAAGTCTTTAAAAGAAAAGACAGTTACTTAGGAAATCAAGTGGTTAAGCTTTGTGGACAGTCTCAGTTTTTATGTTGGTGCATAGTGCAGCGCTCTTGTGAAAGGGTAGTCTAACTGTCACTTGCCATGGCTTTTATTTGTAATGTTTTGACCAAACAATAACACACACATTTTAAACAATATAATTGTGTTTCTATTTCAAATTAGAATTTATTTTTCTTTATATTTGTACTGGTTTTGGCTTCAAATTCTGAGACTTTGTTACATTTATAAAATTCAGATCTTTATTTTCTTTGAAATGATTTTCCATTTTAAAAAAAATTCCCTTCCCTTCCCTTCCCTTCCCTTCCCTTCCCTTCCCTTCCCTTCCCTTCCCTTCCCTTCCCTTCCCTTCCCTTCCCTTCCCTTCCCTTCCCTTCCCTTCCCTTCCCTTCCCTTCCCTTCCCTTCCCTTCCCTTCCCTTCCCTTTTCCAAGATAATTCTATTTTTTTTTTTTTCCTGAATACAGAGGATAAATTTGGACAGTGACATTATAGAGTGACAGATGACAGGAAAAAAAAAAAAAAGCATGGGTTTATAATGCAACCCCACTTCAGTCATTAGAGTTGCACAGAACGGGAAAGAATAGCAAACAGAAACTCTGCGGTTCTCCAGATATGAACAGAAAGTGTCAAAGATGACCTTTCTGACTGCAGCTTTCCAAAAACTTGTTATACTTGAAACTAGTATATGTAAGAAGAACCATATACAAGTAGAGAAGGGTAGCAAAGCATGTTTTCATAACTTTAGCTAATGTTCATGCACACCATTGTTTTTAGGTCTCACATTCCACACTTTGACACACACAGACACTGCACCCCACTTCCTGTGCTCTGAGTACTCTAAAAGCACCAGTCATGACAACCAGTGTGAAACCATAAGCAGTGGGAGGACTTGCAGCTTACTTTCCTCATTGAGAAGAAAAATAAGGGGAGGTATACAAAAAATAAATAAATAGAGGTTCTCGCAGAAAACTTTTGATATTTGACAGGTCCACTTTAAAATACCGGCTATGGCCAAGACAGTAGCAAGTGGTCCTACATTGACGCAGGTGAAAGATATTTGGTAATATACAATCAGGTGTTCATAATGGTAAATATAAGACATGTTTCAGTCACTAAACAGACCCTGTTATACTCTGACCCTGCTTCCCCTTTCCTCCAGGAGTAATGATTAGACCTGGGTTTTTTTGACTAGGAAACTGGGGAAGGGGCTTGACTTGTCCCAAAGTACTGAGGGAAAAGCTGTTGATGGAGGGGTGAGCATAACAGCGCTGACCAGGGTTCCTGGATGTTGGGTGTGAGGTAATTAAAATGGAGGAAATCATAAGGTTTTTGCCACAAAAGTCTTTGCATAAGGTCTGAATGACACTTAAGCAGATGACTAAAATGACAAATGGAAGAGTGGGGAAATTAAAGGGACAAAAATACTAATTCAGGACGGTGTATTTTCATAAACCGTCAGTGTCGGGTTGTTGTGAATTTGGCCTAACACTTCCCCAGACTGTTTTTCTATACTGTATATCCTTAGTGCTCAGATCGGTCTCCTCTTCGTGCTGCTGTTTTCACTGTTTGATCGGCACTCAAATTAAAGGATGCTTGCACAAGACTGATAGAACTTCCTCCTAAAGCTACTGCTAGCTCTAGCCATTACATTGCACTGGTTGCTATGTTATCTAGAGTGCTACCTAAAGTGCATATATATCTAATCCAGCCTCCTCCACATCTTTTCTTGAAATGAAAGACATAGAGGTGTGGGCCAGGTGGGCAGAAAGGAGGAATACTGCCAATTTGGCAGTACCTCACCCTTCAACATGGTTGTGTCTTTCTTGGTCTGGAGCTGTACACATCTTTCCAGACAGGCATAAAAGAGGGCAGCAATATCTGTCACCCCTGGCTGCTTACCTGCACCTCTGGTGCAGTGCAGAAAAGTGAGAAGCAGTGAGTTAGACCCAGCTGATGTCCTTTAACTTACATCTGGGGAGAGAGCTGTGTGCAGAGACTCACCCTCTGTGGGCAGACATGGGCCTCCCATCAAGCAAGCCAAAGTGTGACCGTTCCCCGTAACGTTATTTGTTACAGCTCTGCACAACCTGTGGCTAACCTCCAAGCTTCAAGAGTTACTGTGTTTTCATCATACATTGTTGTGAGGCAAGCCGGGTCCCTCTGCCTGTCAGAGCCATTGCAGACAGTTCTGCAACCTGAGCCGGCTTGCTGCAGATGGGCTGAGGCTTGCCTGGTTTTCTCTCTCTCTTATGCCAGTAGGTGCGTGTGAGGCTGCTTTTGGGCCATCACTTCTCGTAGCTAAGGAGAGAAAACTCAGACCTGAACATGATCTCTTAGTTGTGGTAGTTGTGGTCAGCCCATGACAAGACAGCTTTTGAGTGTACAGGTATGGGGGCAAGACCACTCTTCCTACTGTCCCACTGCATCCTGGCCTCTTGCAAGCTTCCTTATCAAATACGTTCCTCTATCATTAACAGCCATGTCTTGCTAATTGTCATAGGAGTGATCCGGTGTCTTTAAGGGGTTGTGGTTGTCATCTGGCAAGTGCTGACCAGGTATGGGATTGCAGAAAGGGACAGGTAGTCCACCCATCAGGATCCCGGGCCAGCACCCCGCTTCCCTGAAAGACTCAGCCCAAGGCTCATCCCTCCCTTGCTTCCTTGTTACACACTTTTGCCTTCATTGCTGGTGGAGCTGGAGCAGCCCCTGTCCCAGGGTGGTAATTGTAGGATTTCCTACAAGTTGCCTGTGTGGGGTGGGCAAGCTGTGCCTCTGGGGCGTAGAAGGGTGCCCACTGCTAGGCAAGTACCTGTATGGCTCCCAGTATCTCTGTAGCTGGAAACTGCCCTTCATCCTGCTGCAAGAGGGATGTGATTTTAGGGGTACCTGACTTGCTCAGGTGTTAGAACTGTTTGACACTTAGATTGTAAGAGGTCAACATTGTACTCTGGTATGGACAACATTTCTGGGAAGGTGAAAGGCATGTGAATGGGTACTCCATACATTTATGGCACATATAAACACATTGACTACATTTTCATTAACAGATTAAGCAATGTCAGGGAAGACTCAGTGTTCTGGATCTTGACCTTTTCTTTGGTTAAATTATTAGAAAGACCCCTAGCACAGATCTGGCTCACTTCAATTATTATTCCCTGACAATTTGTGATCAGTCATGGTTAACAAGTTTAATTTATTAATATAGAGGTAACAATCATCAGATCCATAAGTAGATAGCACAATACTCTTTAAAAGTGTTAAGTACAAAGGAGGAGTTTGTACCTGAATAGCAATGGTAGTGTTTGCTTGGAGAGATATGCAGCTGGTATTATTGACATAAGAATTATTTCTCTCAAAAGTTTTCATAATGAGACAGATTAGTTTGTTTTCAAACTTTCTATGTTATTTATCCCAAGTTATTTATATCCTGAGGTCTTAATAGAATAGAATCTTTTTTTTTTTTTTTTGGGGGGGGGGGGGGGGTGTTTTTTTTCCTTCCCAAATGTTAAGGTATAAGACAGAATGGCCAAATTATATAGGAGAAAAATGCCACCCTGAGTTGCATGAGTGTTGGCAAGGCACAGAGCTGCAGAAGTGGGAGCAGGGACTGGTTCAGGAACAGTTTTCCACCTCAGCAATGGGTATACAACAAGGCACTCTTGCTGAGCTCAGACATATTCATTTCACCCTTCATACCTTTCTGGGACTGTGCCTATTAACAGTATTATCCCTTATCAAAATGAGGTTCTTATTCACTGGCAGACATTTATGCTCAAGTAATTTGTGTTCTCTTTACGTACGTGACTACACAAGAGGTGTGACAGTGTCTATGACCAGTCCCAAGGTCCATAAGTACTTGTCACTTATTTGGCTGCTAGTGTGAAAATTAGAATTAAAAAGAACCTAATGACAATTTTTTGTTAATGAACCTTAGCTAGCTGTTTGGAAACAATCTTCTGTATTTAAACTGGAAATGAAGACACTGGTCTGAAACTCGTCCTTGGAGCACAAAAACAAAGGTGCTGTGAATAGCTGGCAGTATGTGGGAGTTGTCACTGGGATGAGGAAAGCACAGCAGGAACCCATGGGTTTGCGATGGCAGAAAGCAGAAGTACAGAGTAAGCAGCTGCTCAAACTAATGCCAATGGATTTTGTTTGTGCTGTTCCCATATGAAGAATCATGGCTCAGTACCTTTCATCATCTCTGTGGCAGCTTGGTTTGGTGGTTCAGCACTACCACCTCGTTCCCATGCTGTTCAAAACCAGGCCTGTTTGCCAGTCCATCAGAGAAGAACAGGAGAATTACATCTTTTGAAAGCAGGGTTACTTGTGTGTAATGCAAGACAGAGAGTAGCTGGTTAGTCAGCAGTATCACCCCTCTGCTATCACAAGGTGGAAGCGAGCTGCCCTTTTCTCCTGATGTATATACAATTCAGGGCTTGTGATCTACCTGACCGCTGTGGTAGCATATCAGTGTATGATTTTGGATTTTGCTGTGTTAGTGTCACCACCAGCTCTGCTGTGGCATCCAGGAAAGCTGAAAACCTTCCCTTGCTATTCAGGGTAGCACACCAGGACAAACCTACCCCTGACTGTCCTTCACCTCTTCCCACCCTCCCACCCCACCCCCCCAAGTATTTCTTAAAAGAAATGCTCTGCCAACTTTGACTTTTACAGAGGTAAACCTGAATTCCAAAAAGATAGAATGGCAGAATTCAGCTGAAAAACTGACCAAAAAGAAATGCAATCTGAGAAAGGAGAGTTCTGCTTGGAAAGTGAAAGGAAAGCCACTTCTGGAAACCACTTTTCCTCTAATCCTGTTTCTAATGCAGTGATGCCTTGGCAAAAAATTTCCAGTTCCCTCTAAGGTATTGTTGGGAGCTGGCCTTGTGTGATAGTTTTGACCTCAGTGGGAGTTAAGGACTCTCGATAAATCATTAAATCATGTCCTTAGAAAGAGAAAAATATTCTATCTTACTAAGCATCCAGAAAGCAAAACCAAAGAGAGTTTTAAAGGTGAACCAGCTCTGGGATGTAAATGAAGCCATCATCCCATTCTCAATATAATCCACTCCTTATCATAAATCAGAAAATGTATTTCAAGATAATTACAGCTTTTTTGAAAAGGTTAGTTTTAGTAAAATATAGCCCAGCATACAACTAACAAGGACACTTAAGAAAAACAAATGGATCATTTTCATTTTTTTACATAGGGAACTTAATTTTATTGGCCTTTGTACGTCATTGTAACTACTCACAATTTAAACAAGCACTTACCAAATTAGACTGAAAATTTTATCTCTGCCTTCCAAGAAGGCTCCATTTCAGGAAGTATCCAAACCTGGACTTTTGGGTCAGCTCACTATGATGCTAGTGGGCATATGCAAAACTCTTTATCAAGGTCTGGTTGTAATTACATGTACATTTTACACCTCCAGAGTAAGTTATGGCAAACCTTCCTTTGGACTGGCTGGCCACAAGGCTGTGTCTGTGACCCACTGCTGCGAGCATCTGAGGTGGTGGCACTGCTATCTCTCAACTGCCTGCTGCCCAAGCCAAAGGTGCAGTGCAGCCGTCTGGGAGACTCTTTATGTTGTGGTGCATCAGCCCTACTCATCCTCTGTGCCACCCCCTTCTACACCTAATGGCCAAGTGGCACATACTATTTCTCAGCCCCAAGGAACCAGAGAGATACGAATGAGTAGACACTGGGTAGGGGATGAATAGTAGTAGGAGTGGAGGGGGAGAAGAGGTAGAAAAAAGGTGGATGTGGAGGCATCCAGGGGAAAAAAGAGAGAAAGACAGTGGGGTTTTCAGGATGGATGGAGGGGACAGGTTTTTCTGAAGCCTGTCAAGACCCATCCTTTCAGCTGGTTTGTACAGCTCTGCTTTGAGGAGTCAAGCTTCCACGGCTTATGCTCATGGGTTTAGTGGTGGCACTGGGTGATGCGTGTGTTCGTGGTAAATGGAATGTAGTCTCAGTTGGCTTCACCTGGTTTCACTGAAGCTGTGAGAATTTGTATTAACTTGTGTTGCAGCTGGTTAAAGGTATATACTTAGATAGCTACTGTCTGCCAGCTGAATCAAAGTAAGCAGTCTTATGGCCACTTATCTGAGCTCTGGTGTGCTGTGTAAGAGATTGAACTGGGAAAGGTATAGAGGCTCTTCTGGGTGCTCCTGTGAGTAAAGCTGCTTGTGGATGGGCTGCTTTGAACATATCAGTACCTATTTGCTGCTTTGGATTTTTCAATGGTCCCCAGTGAATGCTTATTTTCTGTTTGTGACTGTATTTCTGTTCTGATCCTGTCATGGGAAGGATATATGTTTGAGACAGGGCAGCTGACAAAGATGAGCAAATGGTGAGATTTCTGGAGATAAAACTTCATTCAGTGAGCTAGTTCATCTGCAGAAGAAATTTCTGAAGGTCAAGACTCATCAAAATATCATTCACCATTTGATTATACAGTGTGAGATACCTTCATACCTTAATAAAAGTTTGCTGCCCTAACTGGCATGAGCAAAAATGTGGTTTTAATCTGAGGACTGTGAAGAAGACTCTCTTCCCATCTCTATGCCTACCATTCAATAGAAAGAGGCTTTTGGCTGACTTTCAGCAAGGGGCCTTTGTCTACTCAGTCACACCTAACTAGCAAACAAAAAATGAAGATGAACTTTGGGAAAAGAATATCTACTTTTTTCTTATAAGACTCCCAGTTTTTAGATTGTTTCCTTTCATTGATCTTAAAATTTTCACACAGGGTATCCTGTAGGTAAAGGATAATGAAGCTGAATTTCAGTTGGAAATAGTTTTTTGTGTTTTCTTTGCAAATTTTGGTCCATGTTGGAAGGTCTGTTTCCAAAACTGGACTTAGAATAACCACTGTTCTCCATGTTGTCACTACTGTAGACTTCACATGAATGAAAGACATTAAGTTTAATCTCTGCCATGTTAATGAGCTTCCTCTCCTGTGTTAACAGATGGATATTTAAAATACAGCTCCCCTATATTAGAAATTGTAAATCTGGCAGCTGCCTTGCATCTCCAGGACTGAAAGTGTAATTTGATTCCTAAAGCTATGTTCTCTGTTTGATGAATTGTATTACCTACGTGAGCTGGCTTTCCAGTATGGATTGGGTTTATTAGCTTGGGCACTGAATCAGCTCTCAACTTCACACGCTCTCAGTTCTTAAACACAGGCTCCCTGTAGCCCCCTGCCTGTCTTCAATTTTGTAGAATTCTTTGGAGCTTCAGATTTGGAATTACATAAAGCATTGATTTAAAGCTTACCAGTTATTAGACATCGTACTGAGACTTACTGAAGTAGAAGGGTAAGTGCTAGTAATTAATCAAGGCAACCTGGCTCTGCTGGTGTGATGGAAGTGAATGAGTTCCCAATAGGAGATTTAATTGGAAAACATTAAGTTTCAAAATGAACTGGATCAAGTCAGAGGATTAGAACATAATTCTTTCAATCCTGGCAATTTAAAGAAAGAGAAAACTCTTTCAGAGGGAGGAACTGCATAATACATTGATGGGCCATCAAACACTAATTGCAGGCTATCAGTTAAAAGTGACACCTGGAGATTTAATATTGGGTATTTGGATACAGGCCACAGGACAAAGATGTCATCTTAAATTTGAGTGGAGGTAAATTTAAGCCAGCAACACTTATTTGGTATGAATGACAGCCTAACTACGTTTCATCAGAAGTGAAAGATGGGCCTGAAAGTGCATTCGGGGCACTTTGTCTATTCAAAAGATCTGTTCACGGTCATTTCTTCATACAGTGAAGAAATGCTACAGCCACCCATACCACTGAATGTTTCCCTCTTCTCTGCTTATCACCTGGGTGGTGTTGCTCTCACTGGTGGTTTTGAAGACTGTACAAATAATGCAAAGATGAAAGAACATTAGACAGTCATACACATTTTCAACCTCTTGCCCTTTTCCCTCTGCACAGATCTTTTGCTTCTTGAGACCTCTGTGGGGACAGCAGGAGAAAGCATTGGCAAGAGGACCACGTCATTGTGATCCTACAAAACATAATAGTCTGAAGACACTGTTCTCAGTGACAGCAGAACACTTCCGTTTGTTCTGCTATATATTCTGTGTAGCGCTTATGTAAATATTTTCAACTACATCTGTGGATTTGCACTTTTTCTGTATTTCCTTTGTATTCTTTATAACGTTTGGTTGCATGAAGTGAATCCCAGTAGCCAGGGAGGCTGATGTGAAACACATTTATCCTGCAAAGCCTAAAACTGGACCTATGTTCCACCACGTAGCTGTTGTTACACAGCAATGAACGTTATAGACGGAAACACAGCTGCTGGGAAATACCACTGACAAGAACAGATGCTTCTGAGAGATGAAAATGAGCATTCAGCCTTGACTTTTTGATTTGCTTACCATGAAAATGGAAATGTCATTGTCTTGAGTATTTATAGAACACTGACTTAAGTCTTGAATCTCTTTTACGTTTTTAGTGAGAAATTGTGAGCATCTGTCACCTGCTGCTGAGGTTGAAACCGCAAAACCAAAAGGAAAGAAACGAGTATCTTTATACTAAACAAACTTATTGTATCTTGCATTTTGACTGTCTGACTGTCATAGGAGATTTTCAGTATCTTCAGTAGTAGCGAGCTCTCAGTTTTTGCGAGACTACAACCTGGTTTTGTTTTAATCACTTAATTATTTTACTGCAGAAGGTGCTTTTAGAGCTGCTCTGGGGTGAAGGGGCTGGGAAGGCTGAGTATCTAAAAGTCCTGGCCTTGTGGCAAAGCTTGGCAGTTGCTTGTAATTTGGAGGCTGGAAAATGAAGACTGAATGTATTAAATTTCTGTAATTTAAAATTATTTTTATACTGATCTTGGTCACAAAGGAGTAAACTGTTAAAGCAGAAACATGTTCCATAACTGTCCTGGGTGCTCAGTGTAGCAGATCCTAAAAGAAATGCTTTGAAATCATGACAGTAAGCTCTGCATAAAAGCTGGCTGAGCAGAGGTTATATTGGAGAAAGATAGATCAGCTCTTTTCATCATTCCCTCCCTGAAATATTATACACTTTAGCTCATCTGCCAGTGATTTTTTATCTTTGTGTCAGCCTTTTTGGGACAGCAGTGCAGTTCTTAGGACAAGAAGACCAAAGGTGTGTTTATTCCAGATTTCTCTCTCAGTGGCCAGGAATGGATGCTTAGAAAGAGTATAAAAAGTCATGTTATATCATGTAACTCTGATGCAACTACAGCTTTCATTTTTACTAATCTGGAAAATTTTGTATCATCTGTAAATTCATCACTAGCCCATTCAGCAGTTCATATGTGAATATATTGAACAGTTTTCGTTCAGAAACCTGTTGAATTCCCGAGGTAATTTCTTTATTTATGCTCACTCTGGTTTCTGCTTTTAATTAGTTATGAATATACAATAAACCTTTCTTTCTTATATCACGACTAGTTAGTTTCTTACAATTCGATGGAGAGGTGCTTTGTCAAAAGATTTCTGGAAATTCATGTAATCCTGTGAATCACACTGCCATTGTCAACATACCTGCTGACCCTTCAGTGAACCCCAATAACTATGCATGTGAGCCTTGACTTTCTACTGCAAAAGCTGCTCCAGTGTAACCAGGACATCAAGATCTGTAACTTCTCATAGCTTCACCTGCACAGGACTCAGACTTTCTGCTGTAGGTTACTTGCACTCTCTCTCAATCCTCTTTTAAAAAGGGTTTTTTCACTTGCTACTCTATTCCTGAGGAAGAGTTAGTCAGTAGATTACCACTACAGCAGCAATTCAGTAGTCTCACAGTTTGATTACTATACCACTTGGTGTTAAATGCAATGGAGCCCAAGTGACTCCTTAGCATTTGTTTTATCAGTCTGTCCATAAATGTCCCCTGCTGACATTTTGGTGGTTCCTCAAACTAGTCCCTTATAAAGAAAGTGGCTGTGGATCTCTATAATCTCTTCTTATGTGAATGTGGATAAAGAGAATTCATCTAATTTTTTTTATTATGACTTTAACTTTTTTTAGTTCTATTAGCTCTGCAGACTGTACAAATTTTCTGCCAGGGAGCACACAAGACCTTATTTACCCAAGTTAATCTTCAAAATCCTTTTTCATCTGCCTTTTATGGTTTTACATTTCATTTATCTGAATTTATACTCCTTTTTGTTTCCTTTTTCAGATCAGACTTCTGCTTTTTGAAGGAAGTCTTTCTAACTTTAAATGCCTTCCTTTATTGTTGTTCAGTGGTTCTGACTTTGGTGGCTCCTTTTTTGTTTCTCTTTGATTAAAAGGTATTATTTACAGTGAGACTCCAGTTTAGTTGTCTTTAAATAATCTCAAGTCTGCCTGCAAGAATTTTATTCTTCTATGTGTTCCTTTTAATTTGTTTTTAACAAGCTTCTTCATTTTCATGTTCTTCTCTTTTTTGAAATTAAATCTACTTCATTCTTGCAAATGCTAAATTTGAATATATAGTAGTCATAATTACAGAGCAACTCTTCAAAAGTAACATTGCAAACCACATCTTGTCTACTCAAGACTAAGCCAAATTGCTTCTTTACTTGTGGGTTTTCGAACTAGCAAGTTTAACAAGTGGTCATTCATGATATTTAAAACTTGTATCTCTATATCATTTCTCACTATCACATTCCTTCAGTCTACATGGGTATAATTGAATTCTCACATTTTCACTGTCTGTTCTGCTCTGTCAGCTTCTCTGATCTCTGCCTAAGCAAATTAAAGTCACATCACGACCCTCCTGGCTGGTAATACCAAACTTCCTGTTTAGGCAAGACACTTGGAACTGTACAAATCGTTGTGTTCCTTCTGGGTGCAGTTAAATTGTTTACCTCATTTTCCTCATTTCACTTTGTCTTCTCCCCTTCTTTCACCCATAATACATTGTAGCTTCACTTTAACTTTGCATTCCTCACATAGAGTGGTGGGCTCTGAGCTGACCATTAATACTCAAAAGTGAGATTTTGGTATTGTGAAAAATAGTTCTGTGAAAATATCAGCTCAATGATCAGGAGTGGCAAAGCAAAAAAAAAGCAAAATATATGTTAAAGGTCCTCAAAAAGGGAACTGCAGATCAAAATACAAAATATCATAACACCAACGTACAGATCCATGCTTTGCCCATGTGTTGGTTACCTTGTGCGGTTGTGGTTCTCACTTCTCATGAAAGGCATGGTAGAGTTGGAAAAGACTTGGAGAAAGACAGTAAAGACACTCAGAGGTGAGAAAGGTGGACTGGCTAAATATATGAAACAAATTACTTGGGCAGGCATGAAGAATGATAGAGGCCTCCAAGGCCACAGTTGTTGCGGAGAGAGTGGACACAGATCCACCATTCACTGTTTCTGCCAAAAACAAGGATAAGAAAAAAAGCGTCAACTGAAGGTGGAGGAACTGAGTTCAAAGCAAACAAAATGAGGTGGTTCTTACAAAACAGGTAACAGATTTTTGGAACTCCTTGCCAAAGGATGTTTTTGTTGTGAAAACTTAAATTGGTCCAAAAGAATATCAGATAAACTAATGGAAGAGAAATTCTTGGACTGTTGCAAAGTATATGGAAAACACTTCTAGCCCAGGAAATTTGTGGGCTGAAATAACCGGTGATTGGGAGAGTATGTAGGGAGCACCACTTCTGTTTGTTTTCGTTCTTTATGTTCTTATTCTTTCCTGGACATCCCATTATCGATACACTTATGGCCAAGGAGCATGCCAATCTATATTGGCTCACAATGAGTAACAAGGAGCAAAACCAACAAAATCTCAGCAATGTGTGTTGGTTTGCAAACATCCCTGCGTATAGAAATAAAAAAAAATTCTCACCCTGCAGTTCAGCTCTGAGGGTCTACCTCAACTAGTAAATTGAACAGGGCCAGCCTTTAAGCAATGTATCCTAATCATCCATATTGTTTAACTGCTACCATGCTCTCTCAGACTGTTTTGACCCAGGCCAACCAAAGCTGTTGTCCCAGAGAGTGCTTGGCATTGGAACTGAGACTGTTCCTAGCTGGGTAATATGGATGTCGCCACCCTGTTTTGTATGGGAGGAACATCTAGTTGCATGGACTAGAGCTCTTCTGTAACCTGCGGTCTTCAGGATCAAAGAATGGTTTGTGGTCTGTTTTGTTTACTAGCACAGATGTGACCTCAGCATCTGACTGTAGAGTCGGGCTCAGACTATGCAAGTAGATAAAATGGGCCTGGAGCTATTTTCTGACCCTGAGGCTGATGGGTACAGCATGCATGGCACCAAATTGCTAAACTCCCTTTCTCCTCCTTTTACTTCCCCAGGGAGGATGGCTGCAACCCAAATGTTTCCTGGGAAAGATCCTTTTCCTGTGCCCATCCTGAACGAAGCCCAGACATTGTCTGGAGGCATGCAGGGTTTGTGCTAACAGTTTAAGAGTATGGATAACGATGGGTCATCGCATCTGTCTGCAGCCTGGACCTTTTAATACCCAACCTGCCAGCTGCAGAAAAGAAGCAGCATATGAAAGATAACGGCTTTGTCTCCCTTGTAGTGAACTGGGAATTAGCTGCCTCAGTGGTCTGCCAGCACCTGCAAGATTTGTACTTCTACCTGAAAAATGTATGGCTCTGCCATGGGGATGCCAGGGGGCAGCAGGGCCTGGCAGCCAGGGCCTGTCCTACCACCCCAGCCAAAAGCAGGGCAGCTGGGGGGCCACTGTGGCAACCCCAGCTTTGGGCATCTCCCTGGGGCTGGGACCAGGGCCAGGGCCAGGCCGGGCCGTGGGCCTGTGGGTGGGCCTGGCTTGGTGGGGCCCATGGGCCTGGCAGGGCTGTGGGGAGCTGGGGACTGGCCCTGCTGAGGCATTAATGGGACAGGGACCAATGGAGCCGGGGGCCTGAAATGGGGTCCTGGGCCATGGGCAGGGTGGGGAGAGCCCCGGGGGGCGGGCAGGGACAGGCATGGCTGACGGTGCCCTTGGGGCCCTGACTTTTGATCACAACTAGTTTAATTTTGTTCTTCCTTCACTTATCTTCTGGATCGAGTGGCAGTATTTTCTCAATCAGTTGCACAACCCTAGCCCAGAAAAAAGATTTATAGCTAAGAAAGTAATATGCCTTGTTATACCTACAGTGAGATCTGAAAATCTACTGCCCTTTTGTGTGGGCTGACTGCCATTTATTTGCTTTGCTGATGACCATGAAACCTTCAACTTTGGCCTCCTCCATTCCCTATTGATTCCCTCATTGAAATCAACAGTGGCCTGGGTCAATGTACCATACCCACTAAAATCCTTAACAACTTTCAGTTCAGTATGTCTATATCTTCCAGTGGACTGGAAGCGATACTTTTTACCTGTGGATCTCTGTTAGATTTGTTATACTCATAGGTGCAGAGGCAACAAATCTTCCATAAAAATTTCTGTATTGCTTTAATTTTTCCATACTGCCACTTTAAAGATCAATAACACTTTTCAAAGTGACTAATTCAAAATAAGAAGCTGGTGGAAGTCAGAGGTTTAGCAAGTGCACATAGTACTTTATATATCACCTCTGAATTTATAAATTGTTTGGATATTGTTTCCAGAAAAAGCCCCACTTTTTTCCTTGTTCTCTGCCAGGGAGGAAGATCTGATTCAGTTTTTTTTTAAGGGACCATTAACGACAAAATATATGCTGCTTAGTGGGCAATTACAGTTCTCACACGATGTAGGAAAATCAGGTTTTGCACTGTAAATTGGCAATTAATTTGACAAAAATATGCTCAGTTAGACATTAGAGAAATCTTAACTGCCTTCTACTAGCATCATGTATTAGAAAAGGATGCCCAGTGTATACAATGGGGTTGAGATTGTGTGAAAGATAATAATGTTTTTCTCTACATTTCAGAGAACATTTGTGAAAAATGTGTGTAAGTTCCCTCACTGCTGTTTTTGGAAATGTAATAATCTTAATTAATTAATCATAGGTTTCTGTTCTCAAATAGCGTATTTGAGTGGTAAACCATCAGATCCAAACCTAAACAATTCTATGATTCTATGATTCTATGTTTGATTATGATCGCACTTGTCCTCAGAGGTGCCTCAGTTCTCTGCTTTTAACTTTCCCCTGAATGTTCCTCTTTGAGTCAGAGCCTGTTCTATACCCACAGGGTCACTGCTTTGGGGATTGTGCTGAACAAGTGAGTGTACCACAAAGATGGCTCTTCCTTTCATATAGATGTTATAGTTCATCTTTCATGCCTTATCTCCCATTGACTCTTAGAGTGTTAGGTCAGCTTCACTAAAATATACAATTATATTAACATTATTTTAAAGGAGCCTGTTTAAAAATACTGTGGTGAAGTTCTCATATCATTTTCATTTGCTAGCAGCTGTCAATGAACTATACTGTCTCTTCCTTTTCATAAGCAGCTATGATTTTTCTAGTTGCTCAGTGAAATTAGTCTTCTGCTACTGTCACAGAGTTGGTGTTCTCACAACATTTCAATAAGGTCTATTAGATACTTTCCTCTAAGCCTATGATGAATTGTGAGTGTCATACAAAGAGTACTCAGGTTTTTTGGGGGGGGAGGTTAGAGGCTGGTAGTGCAATTTTTTTGCTTATATGGTAAAGAGCTAAAGGCATCCTTATAACCAAAGAACAAGGCAATGCCTTTTGGCATGCTCAGTTCTATTAACTGCTCTGACAGGCTGTCTGTCTTATTTCTGAAAAAAAAAAATAAAAAAAATTAGCCTGTTCTTTAACATGGTTAATGTTTAAATATACTTAATTGGAGCATATTGCTGAGGCAAGAGGTGGCTTGAGAGTCTCTCAGGATCAATGTCAGTAAGACTCATAAACTGTGTTTATTACGGCCCTTTGATAATTCCATATGCTTAGCATATGAAAAAACAAAAAAAAAAACCAAAAAAACAAACCCCCAAACAACACCCAACAAGAATAGCCTTGTCTTGGTGATATTCCAAATAGTGTAGAATTGCCTTTGGCACATGGGGTACTGCATAGTTATGGAAAATCAGGGGCTGGAAAGCTAACTTGGTACCTTTCAGAGAATTATTTTAGAGGAATTAACTATTTAGACATCTGCTACCTGAGGGTGGGATAGTCACTTCATCATCCTCCAAAAGTCCCAAAGGCAGGACTCTCTCTGTAAGCTGGAATTCTTACATACTATATACTAAACCTCTTGCTGACCTTTTCAAAGGAATCACAAATTCCTAATATCCTGGTTCAGCTTTGAAAGGGCAAATATCCATTAAAAGCCTGTATAATTTTCAAAGTGTTTGGAACAACAAAAAAAAAATCAGAACTTGATCTTCAGATAATATATTATCAGTAACAGTTAAATGAAGAAAAAAAAAAAGAAATCAAGGACTAAGTTCTTGCTCCAGTTGTATGAATTCAATAGGTAAATTTTATTGCTGCTTCTGCTGCTGAAAAATAGTAAATACATCCAAAAGTAGACTTCTTGTACTTATCAGAAGGGTTGTAAAGGGAAGGAAAATCTGATCTCATACCTCAGAGCCTGGTGTATATGATCACTGGTGCAATCATTTCTCAAATGCTAAGCCTATGAAGAACATAATATTTGGCGAACATTTTCCAGACTTGTGAACATCTTTTCCAGTTAAAAGTGTTCATTCAATCATGTGAATGCCGTCTGTGATGAATGCAGTGTCACATCCTTGCCAGTTCACAGAATAAATTTTGCACAATTAAATACTTTTGCTAATTGTTCTTTCTTTCCTGATTTTCAGTGAATAATATTTTCACCCAATTTAGTCATTAGAAATGGCAACAGGTAAATAAATACGGTGCTAGGGAAATAATTTCCTGTCACAAGAACCAAACCTTTGAGACAGAGATCAAATCTGATTTAGAAAATGAAACAGAAAAAAACAATAAAGAAAAGAAGAATCAAGTGCCTAAATTTGAGTGTGTAAGTATGAACCATTTGTTGGATTTGCTTCACTATAAAAATATAGACAAACATTTCTATTTACTTGTCTTTTCTTTCTGGAATTTTTAAGGTGTTCCTATGTCATGCTTTGTAGCTTTCCCTCAGAGCCATCCAGTTTAGCATCTCTCCTTTTTATTTATAAAAGATGGGACTATCTCCTGGAGCTGAACGTTTCAAAAAATAGTAGGACAATCTTCATAAGCACTAGTATAGTCAGATATCTAAAATTTATTATCATCATACTGGTTTTAAGCAGCAGAGGCACAAACAGGGCTTTAAGACATAGTGGGGCATTGTGTCAGAGGCTTTGAGCCTCATGTTACTGTTTCTTATAGTAAAACCTGAAGCTTCTGTATAAAGTAGGTATGTAAGGGAGGAAATGATTTTTATCTAGAAGTTTAATTATCACTGTTTGTGTAGAGATAGGGTACCTCGCTGGAACAGAAAGTGATCAAGCACCCAAACCCACAGACTTCCAGAGTATGATACAGGTCAAACCCATGCATATGGATGTAAAAGGTACTGCCGAGATCTTGCAATTTTGATCAACTTCACTTTCTCTCCTCAGTGGGGTTTAATATGTGTAGCATGCTTTTCTAAGGGCAAAGAGGGACCTCAGTCTGAAAAATGGTCTGAAAATGGTCTGAAAAATGGTCTGAAAAATCAGCCTAGAATCCACAGAGTAGGTAGTGATGTGGACTTTCTCAGAGAAGCATCAGAGCTCCTCACCATCGTTACTAGACATTTTTCTGGTAATCCTCTCTTCATGAAAGAAATGAGGAACTGAGGCATAGTACAGATTAAGTGATGTGACCATAGTCACTTTATCCAGATGACTGAGAGCCATGATCTTCTCTTTCAAATGTTCTCTCAAATCTCTGCTCTGTTCATCAGACCACTCCTTGGCCAGCCTGTTATCTAGAGACTACACATGGCCATGCACAGAAGATGAACCATGGCCTCACTCAACCCAGGAAATTTGTATATCTTTAAAATGCAGGACATTTTCTAAACACAAAGAGTGTGCTCTATGAAAGATAAAGTGAGAAAATATTATAGTCTGGAAGCAAGGCAGTCAGTTTAACAGCCTGCTGATGCTTGTTCCTTTTTTTAAAAAATATTTTTTTTCCCCCTTGGATTTGGGAAATTTTAGTTAAACATCATACAGTCTTCTGCACATTCATCTTCTTCTGCCAACCCAGAACATTTCCAGCTTTGGAATCCTGATTTGTGTGGTTTGGAGATTAAATGCAGCCAGAAATGATGGATGCTTTTACTTGCATTCAGCCATGCATAAAAATGAGGCAACTAGCAATAACTTAGGTTACAATGTTCGGTGCATGATTCATGGTGGTATGAAGGGTTGAAGTCTTTTTTTCTAGGCAATGCCATACTGCATTCACATCAGTGTCTTTTTTAATCCAATTTAGAAAATATGTTAACGGCACCTGAGTGCTGTCATGTCTGCAGTTGTATTTTTATTATATTCTGAGTGTTAAAACCATCTGCAGCATTATATTCTGTGGATCAATCTTGGAAGGACTATGCCAAGGCAAAGGATAAATACATATTGCTACCTTCTGATGGAAAACAAAGTGAGATGTCAAGACAAAGGACAAACCAAACCAAACCAAACCAAACCAAACCAAACCAAACCAAACCTCTGCTTGGAATCAGCAGCAGACACCTCTTGCTTCTTCTTTAACTCTTGGAAGTGTGAAATGCAGTCTCAGACTTTCTCTTGATGTGGGGAGAATATAGGAAGTTGAAGTGAAAGAAGGAAGTGGGGCTTCTTTCAGCTTGCTGTTGCCATAGCTTCAGCATAATTTTATAGCAACAGTGCTGCAATTTTTTCTCCCTCTCAAGGTATTTTGTTTATAAAAAATGCCATCCTGGAAAATCACAGTGTACTTAGTCAAAGTGGAGGTGATCTCCAGAGGTCCTTTCCAACCTCAGCCATTCCATGATACACTTCTAATAAACCCATTTAGGAACCTGCTAGTTCCAGACTCCACAGCCTCACTTCAGCCTCTTCCTGTTTTTCATTGCAAGTTGTTCATTTAGGGATTTCACTGTAAAAACACTATGCTTTTCCATCCACCAGCAAGAGTATTTTTAATGTTGTACCTATTTTCTCTCTAGATAGATAAAATCCCACTCTATTTGGCACCAATTTCTTCCTTTGGATAGGAAAGATCTAAGTTCTGTACTCTGAAATATAGGCCTCGGTTTCCCTGCAAATCTGAAACTAAATGTCTATAGTGGAAACATGACAGGGTGTGGGATTCTTTAACATACAGCACCCTCTAAACTTTTCTAGAAACTCTGTTTTATGATTCAGCATGTTGAGGTCAATATTTTATGGTAATAAGCACTAAGATGACACCAGTTTGTGTGGGCTGCATTAAATTTACTAAAAAAGTGAACAGAGAACCATATAATTACATAGAAATGGGATTCACTCTATGGTGGGGAAGGTTTGGTCAGACCTCCTGAAATGCAGTCATTATGAATGCTTTGGGTTTTTTCCCTCCCCTTTCCCTTTCCTACAAGGCAATTTAGCTCTGCAAAGAAAGTTCTTCACTGACATATTTGCAAGGCTGAAGTTGGGTGTGTTCATTGGTAAAGATGCACTAAATTCATATATACAATGGTAGCCAGCTCATCTTTTATTTGTTTTTGACCATGGCATGGAGGATTGAGTGCTGAAGTGGGAGCTGAGTGTTACTGTCTTGGCTGCAGCTGAAACTGCCTAGCGGAACGACAACTTGTGGCAATTGCAATTTCCCAATACAGCTAGATGCTAGGCGTGTGGCTGAGTATTGTGGCTTAACAAGTTATCACCATCAGAAACGAACAGTGGCTAGCAAACTGGCAGGGCTGGTGTCATGTTTTGAAAACATTAATTCACTTACAGCAATAGTTACTTCTGCAGTTCTTGTTTGCCTGGCTCTGGGTAATTGCTAGTTGGGATGGTTCCACCTATGCTCATTGTGTGTTCGGTTTTAAGATGAGCATTAAAGTTTAAATCACTGACCTTGGCTCCAAATTAGAGGACAATTTTGTAAAATGTTCTCTCGCTCCCCCATCCATTTAGCAACCTCCTTGAACTCTGGGGGTTTGATTTCCCTGAAATGTAGAGATAAATCTAACTTTGTTTCCTGATGATGGGGTAATTTGTGTATTGTTTTAAAATGATTTGAAATAATTTCTTCTCTCTATCACTGTTCATGGAAACCTTTAAAGTTTTTTCCTTCCTTTCTCACTTCAGTTTTTGCCTTGCACTCTTTCAATGGGAAAAGGACAAAATATCTCTTAAAATATTAGAAAATATAAACATCTGCTTCTTTTTCTCTCTGACACAAGTCTCTATCAGCATCACTTTGAGTTATCTCCCCCATCTTGCCCTGGATGTCAATCAGCAGCTGGCCCATTCTCCCCCTCCCCCAGTCTCTCTCTTGCTTCTGAAACAGTTTATTTTGGACTTCTCTGAACTTTGAACATCAATGTGTTGTAAAGTGAAGCAGATTACAGTGAGCCTGGTTAGCTCAGTTGGTTAGAGCATGGTGCTAATGATTTGAAGGTTTCTGAGGGGCAAAAAGAACCTTTTCAACAGTGTCTGCTGAAACTTTCCTGGTTTTGGCAGTGAGAAGAAATCAAAGGTAGCAGTTCTGCTGGCACTAAAATTAACTGCACGGAGTTTGTAAGCTTGCAGTATCTCTATCCAAGACTACAAACTGCAGATTAAAGCTGGTTCGTTCCACCACTCCCCCCTGCCCCAGTATTTCTTGCTGCGTGTATCATTTGCCATTTATACATTTACTCATACTGATAGCTACCTTTTTCGTTCAACTGTCATCCCCTTATGGTTTTTTACTCAGAGATTAGAACCAAGCCAAATGTTTTCAATAAAGTATTAGTATTTGATCTACTGTCTCTTTCCTGGCCAATTCTTTAACTAGAATAAGTTGGAACAGCTTGACTGTACCTGGTGAAGCTATGTTACTTTGTGCTGGTCCTGATCACATTTTCAAGCTTGTTCCTCACTTCCCACCCCTTACTTACTCCTGCTCCAGCATAAGAAGGAAAGCAAGTTGTGGCCATGGCAAACTTTAATTAGTTCTCATTTAAGAGCTGGTTCTTACTATACATATGTTTTCAACAGTACTTGATACTAAAAAGGAATATTTTGTAGGCTCTCATTGGTGGCAAACATTACTGCCAAGAAGTGATGTAAGTTCTTCACATCATGGACTGCACTTCACTCTCTATCTATCCATAAAGCTAACTTGCATGCACAGGAATATTATTATTTAATTTTGAAAACTATGATTCCCTAACCATATGCTAATTGTAATATTCGTACCTGTTAAACATGCTGAGAGTTTTTCCTTGTTGTCAACTAAGTATTTCACAGAAATGATACACATCTGTGAGAATCAAAAATGGGTAGGAAGCTGTGCTCTACCATAAGGTCCAGGCAAGACTTTTGCATTTGCCTTATTATCTAATATCTAATTCAATCATTTGCTGTGCTCCTTCTTTGGTATGTAATTGGTCTTCCCATCTCAAAGGTAGACTATGTGTAGTTTTTAAAACTGAGGGTGCTGACTTTTCCAGAAATCCAAGGAAAGAAGAATTGCTAGAATTGCTACAGTTATACTGTCATCAGTGATTGCATACAACACCTATGTGTTATGCTACATTTCTACTGGAGGATGCCGCCAATTGAGATGGCAATGGGAAATCAGCAAGATGAAGTTTAAATGTGACATGTGTACTGTGCTAAGCTCTACATAAAGAAGTTTGATGCAAAAATATAGAATGGCAACAACAAAATTGTTCAAAAAAATCTGGAGCTGAGTATCTGATTCTGTTGCAAAAAAAAAGCCAATGCTTACTTTAGTGTCAGCCCAAGAAGAATATTATTTTCTTCTACGTGGAAGTGACAAAGTCTCATCTGGAAGACTTTTGCCCACTGAGCTCTTAGAAATGGAGACACAATTTGGATAACAGCAAAAATGAAAAGAACACAATTTAGGGAATGTCACATGAAGAAAAATTAATTGATCAGGTTTCTTTGGGGGACTGGTATGGACTTTCTGTTTGGAAGCAGCTATTAATGTTGCGGTTTAAGAGTGTTGGGTTGTTTTCCATAGCTGCTGGGGAAGGATAAGAAGACATTTGACTTAATTTGCAACAAGGATTTAAGTTGGATGATAGGAATTACTTTTTTTGTGCCTGATCATGTATCTCTGCTTGGGCTAGATTAGAGCTGAGGTCTGTGTTTCCTTTGTCACGCTAATATATATTTTTGCATAAACATGTGAAAGGCTGTATTATGTAAGAAGATGAACCTCTCGCCTTGCTACTAATATTCAGCATTCTCTCCTATGTAGAAGTCCTTCAGTCCAATGCTCATTTCTAAGCCATACTCTAAACTCATGTCTACAACAGTGACAGCTTTTGTAGTATGGTCATGGTTCCACTAGACCAATAGTTAAAGGTGATTTAGCTGTTTCTTTGTATCCATTAATGGGTTTGAGAGTATACTTTACTGTCGCCTGGAAGTTCATGTTCAACGTGTAACCTTCCAGCTCTAAAATAAACTTTGCTTTCATTCTGTGTCTGATTTTGTTAGTCCAGCTGTCAGCATAATGACAGTCAGGTCTAGGAACAGGCAATAATGAACTGAGATATTTTTGTAGTCCATCAACTTTTATGGAAAGCAATTTTGCAAGGTGTTAACCTTTACAGATTTGTAGGAAAATGACTCTAAAATGCTGGCTTTCCTATTCATCCTCTGTTTTCTGAATTGGTTCAGGGAGATACAGGCACATATTATAATTTCTTATTCTTTCTGTTCATGCAGCAAAGATGAAACTAATGAAGATGAAACTCTGAGACCTCACCTGGAGTACCAGCTCTGGAGCCCTCCGCACAAGAAGGACATGGACCTGTTGGAGCGGGTCCAGAGGAGGGCCACCAAAATGATCCGAGGGCTGGAGCACCTCTCCTGTGAGGCCAGGCTGAGAGAGTTGGGATTGTTCAGC
Source organism: Pelecanus crispus (assembly GCF_030463565.1). NCBI lineage: Eukaryota > Metazoa > Chordata > Aves > Pelecaniformes > Pelecanidae > Pelecanus > Pelecanus crispus. The sequence continues at coordinate 93,782,469 of NC_134645.1, forward strand.
CTAGAGAAGAGAAGGCTGTGAGGAGACCTTATTGCAGCCTTGCTGTACTTAAAGGGAGCCTATAGGAAGGATGGGGACAATATTTTTAGTGAGGCCTGTTGTGACAGGACAAGGAATAATGGATTTAAACTAAAGAAGAATAGATCTAGACTGGATATAAGGAAGAAATTTTTTACAATGAGGGTGGTCAAGCACTGGAACAGGTTGCCCAGAGAGGTGGTAGAGGCCCCATCCCTGGCAACATTCAAGGTCAGGTTGGATGGGGCTCTGAGCAACCTGATCTAGTTAAAGCTGTCCCTGCTCACTGCAGGGGGCTTGGGCTAGTTGACCTCTAAAGGTCCCTTCCAACCCAAAGCATTATATGATTCTATGAAGGTGTGCCTTTTTGTTCCCATAATCCTTCCCTGCAAAGCTCAATCCTGTTTTTCTAACTACAAGGCAAAGCTGTCCTCTCACTTTCTTATACTGCTGTTTGTGCTGGGACAACATTTTATACCCAAATCTACAAATAGCTCAACAAGCTTTGGAGCACTTGTTTTGACTTTGTTGTTCTGTAACCTTCCTCTGTTTCAAAAGCAGATCTTGCAGAGCCTCCCATCACTGCTTGTTGCTTCAGTCTGGTGGGGCACCTAGAAGTGGAGATGGCATGACACACAGGGAAGTGTAGCACAAGAGACTTGCTGTTGTCAACTGCAGTTGTATTTTTAGATTTATGGCAATGAATACAATGTCCTTCTTTTAAGTCAACAAGACCACAGAGATGCAGTAGGTATTTTGTCCTATATACCTGCTACGGTGGGCAGCAATGAAGTAGTTTAATACACTTTGATGTAATGGTCTAATAGCAGGAAGGGGGTAATTTACTGTTTCAGCAATCAGACAAGCAAAGCGTAAGTGTTGGCACTATTAATGATTCAGAAGAATCTGTTCTGGTCCGGCCCTTAACCAATTCTTGTATTAAATGTCTGTAAAGTACATATCTGTCCAGTGGACTACAACAGAGGATGAACTAATTTCATATGTAGCCTAAGTCCAGCAAGTCTCAAAAACTGTCAGTAGGGGTAAGCCTGACACATTGCAACAGCCATAATGCATGGGATTGGGAGCGTCTCGTGCACACTAAAATAATATTTTTATTTTTACTTTAAAATCATTAAATTCCCACTAAAATGGCAGAGCAACTGAAAAAAAATGGCATGAAATAACAACTCATCAAAAATAAACACAAGGATAGCTAAGTTCTTCTCAATGTCTTAGTGTTGCTGTGCATGTGTTTAGCACAAGGACGTGGAACATAACAGTTCATTCTCAGCTGTGGTCCTTGCAGAACAAGGACACTGCAGAGTGAGTCATGGTAGCAAAGGAGCAGCAGCAGCAGCACAGAACTGAATTTCCTTTGCTTTGTATGTTTAATTCTATCTGTCCTTTTGTCTTCCTCCATTTTAATAAGGAAATATTTACTAGTAGTTGGAACATCCTTGCTTGTTGTAACTGGGCCTTTGCAGTCTACCAATTCCATATATCTCCATCTATCAATTTCCATTTGCTAGCTCTGTTTTGTTTGTAAAAGTAGAAACTGAGTGAAACCATAAAAAAATACATACTTGGATATGTTGAAAAGAGTGTCAGCAGGTCTGAGTGCAATGCTCACCATAAGAGGGCTGAGCACTGTTCAGGCACAACTCCCTGCCTCCATGTACTGGATCTATCATAACACTGTAATCAATAGTAGCAATGTTTTAGGGTTATGTATTTAGGAAAATAGGGACAAATAATTATCATCGGAAGGTGATGACACCTTTCTTGCAGTTGACAGTGGTGAGCATGGCACATATTTGCTACAGGTTAATTGACACTGAAATATGTTAATAAGTTTCTCAAGGATAAACTTTCCATTAGTTATCTGTAGTTCTATATTTCTTCTTCCATATCCTGCAACTGGTCTCAAGGGTATAATGCTTAGGCACATAGCCTGGTGTTATTCAGGATATTCAGGGATACGCACAGCTAATTGCTAGGAATTCACTGTGCAGGGTTACTTCTGTTTATCTTAAAGTGATTTATTTTCATATATCACAGTATTTGCTTTGCTAATACTTGGGTCTTGGTGGCAGGCAGAGAGAACTATTTTCTCATGATCTACTTGGACTGATTTTTCACTTCAGTTTTATAGCTGGTCCAGATGTATCATCCACTTGGGTTCATTATCCATTCACTTTCATTATTTATGTTCTAACATGTGGAGAGATTTGGGACATGAAAGTGAACCTATCCAAGGAGTGGGGAGCAAGGTTGGTAGGAGGGTACATGTAGCCTGTAAAAGAGCTCCATTTCCAAACTCATATTTCTGGGAGCTCCCAGTTTAATTCAGTGGTGTTTCAAAACTACAGTCTTCATAGCGAAAGCCCTGCAGTTTGCCTCCCAGGTGTTCTGGCACGGGCTTCCCATGGATGCCTGGGCTGCCTCTACTTTTCTCTGATCCTCTGAAGTGAGAGTGTGCTCTCCACAACTCCTGCATCTGACACAGCATTCCCAGCACCTGTGACCTGTGAGTGCTTTTTACGTGTCTTCCAAGGAATTTCCTCTGATCGGTGTTTTTGCCTCAGCTTGTTGTGGCTGCTGTTTGTATCTAAGTGCATTTTGTTCTCCTGTGGTCATGCTTTTCTTAAGCATAGACTAGTGCATGAGTGAAGTCGAGAGGTGGACTGAAAATGGTGGGGAAGGGCTATTCTGAGTCACAGTGTCAGCCACTGCCTTTTGCAGAAATGCTCAGTCTCCTGAGGGAACCCATTTACTCTTAGCCAGGTCATAAAAGGGTCCCAAAGAACATCCAAAAAGTTGGGTGGACAAGGCCTTAAGGAGACAATATCACTCCATGATAAGTTTGGGGAAAAAGTAAGGAGATGCTTCTCTTTTGTTGTTTATCTACAAAAAGTACTCACAGCATGAGAGTGTCTGATCCACATACAGAAGTACCTTGCTGAGCAATTTGGGACTGCATTAAAGCTAGGATTAGTGGGAGTTTGCATCCCTGTGGTGGTTACTAGTATTCTTCCATAAGCTTGGAGCATTTTCTCCACTCAAAATAATTATACTGATGCAAGAAAAAAGGAAAGAAAACATACTTCTAAACTGAATGCACTACATATGCAAATAAATGTGTGGGACTGAGAGCAGCAGAGGTGGCAGCAGGTTGAAGTTTGACTAATCGAGTCAGTCAGGTTAATCTGTTCTAAAGCAGCACACTTCAAGCCAGAGGAAGATCTACTGTTGATGCAGGCTAATTGTGAGGTCAATACAAAACAAATTTGAGGCAAAAAAGTAGTATCAGTTAGTGTCCTACATGGTATTTATATGATTTTAATTTCTATTGCAGGCATGTTATGCACCTTTCCATGTTTGAATAAGTTTCTGTATAGGATTCCACATTGAGTACAATTTTAAAAAGCACTAGGTATCAGCTTAGTGTGGTTAAGTCCAGTTGTTTGAAAGCAGGGGGGATTAGCCTGCTTGCTCAAATGGCTATGCTGCTTCTAGTATACTGACTTGGCTTGCTTTGAGTTTCATATGCTTATCCCATGCTGCCTTTATATCTATAAAAATCTAAGCATTTACAGGGCAGTAAAGCAAGATGTAATACTAAGAACAGTCTTAGGATAAATTCTGTCCAAAGAGGGATGCTCACAGTGTAGGATTTCCCTAAGAATGTTGTGAATTGTGTGCATCTGCCTAAAGCTGCCTCAACAATCTCTCCCATGACAGGAAGATTTTAAACTCTGTGTTTGCTACACTTTTCTGGGAAGACTGAATTTCTTTAAGCAGACAAAAATGACCTTTCCCAACTTAAGATAATGGGGCATCAGGAGTACCTATGCAAATTAATAGAAGCCATTTTTAGGAGACTAACAATATATGAATAAGGGCATCTTGCCTGTAAATAGTTATTTCTTTTTCCTAGAAAAGTGTGAGATGATAAAATTCAGTATATCATTTCAGAAAAATAATATTTTCAGGAATAAAATTCAAAATCAAATTGAAAGAATGCTAAATGGTTCTGAAGCTTCTGTTACTATAGAAAAGTGTTTAATTCCTGAAACGCCCTTGGACAAAGTACCCTATACTTTTACAGTCAAGTACATTTACTGCAGTGGGAAAAGAGAAAGTGTGCCTATGTGTGTTTTTCTTTGAACCATGTCCTCATTTGTACTGAAAACACAATATATGTTTCTGGTAGGGCAACTGTTCCATTTCATATTTATGGGTAAATCAGTACCCAAAACCAATGGCAAAAGCTAGTGATCTTGTAGATGAAGAAAACGCCCTGTAATTTGCTATTGGCATCAAAACTCTTGGGAGTTTAATCTTTATTCAAAAAATATATGTATTTAAACACAGGATCTTCATCAAAAACATTCAGACCACATGTAGACAAACACTGACTAGACAATTTACCGCATCCTATGCAATTCACAACTGTAAAAAGAAATTTAGTCTTCTCTCTTTTTTTCTTTTTTTTTTTTTTTGGGGGGGGGGTATATTTTTCCAAAAATGCTTTGCTTCTAATTTTAGCAGCAAAGAGTTTGTTTGGACATGAGTCTAGACATACTGTGATTTGAAGGGAACAGGTACATTCCACATCTCCTGCCAGAAAATCTATTGATTCCCTGGTTAGTGTCACTGCTGGAAAGAGCAGGCTCAACAGAACAACTCAGTGAGTGAATGGGTTAGGTGTGCAGGGGAATCTGGCTTTTTGGATGGGAGTGTACTATTCAAATTAGATTTAAAAAATAGCAAAATCTGCTGAAGGAAGCATTTGGATTTCTCTCTCTGGAACCATTCTGCCTGAAGGCTGATGTTTTCAGTTTGACTGCTGTGTATGTACCAGCAGAGAGACACATACATTGTACTTTGCCTTGGAGTCTTCATGTGTTTTATCAAATGACTGCTTAATGTGAAAAAATAAACAGACTCTTGGAGCAGGGCTTGGAAGCCAGGTTTTCCTATTTCCCAGAGAGTCCCCTAAATGGTTTGGCTAGAAAGTAACATTCCTGGCCTACTAAATCTTGAATTCCTTTACGAAGGTGGAACAGCTCCAGTAGAAAGAACTAAAACCACCACATTTTCTTCTACCCCAAATATTCTGTACATCTGCTCTAGAGCACTCTCCCAGACAGTAAATGAAGAGGGTTTGAACTCCTTTTGTTGAACACACCCTAGGACCCAGGGTTCCCATGTCCTGTGTAAGTGTGCTAGTCATGGAGCTGTTGGCTAAAAAAAAAAACAACCAACCAAAATCTTAAATGGCTGTCCTGTCATGCTTTAAAAGAAGCTTATAGGGTTAAGCTCTCAAGTCTCATGATTGGGAAGGATTTAAGACATTATTTCTCACAGGCTCTGGTGGCCTTCTGTCAATGTTCTCTCTTTCGGGTCTGTCCTCCTGCACAAACACTGAGGGCAAGAATGAAGGTTTTGGGATTCCAAGTGATGTTCTCAGTCCTGTCATTGATGAGAAAAAGTTTGGGTAGAATGGATGTATCCCACGGATCAAGGCCTGGATATGTGGCTGGTATCGCAGGCATGGCTTTGGCCATAAGATCTTCTTGCAGAAATGTGGATTGCTGGGGAGAGATGAATCATAGAATCATAGAATGCTTTGGGTTGGAAGGGACCTTTAGAGATCATCTAGCCCAATCCCCCTGCAGTGAGCAGGGACAGCTTTAACTAGATCAGGTTGCTCAGAGCCCCAGCCAACCTGACCTTGAATGTTGCCAGGGATGGGGCCTCTACCACCTCTCTGGGCAACCTGTTCCAGTGCTTGACCACCCTCATTGTAAAAAATTTCTTCCTTATATCCAGTCTAGATCTATTCTTCTTTAGTTTAAATCCATTATTCCTTGTCCTGTCACAACAAGCCTTGTTAAAAAGATTCTCCTCATCTTTCCTGTAGGCCCCCTTTAAGTACTGGAAGGTCACAATAAGGTCTCCTCACAGCCTTCTCTTCTCCAGGCTGAACAATCCCAACTCTCTCAGCCTGGCCTCATAGGAGAGGTGCTCCAGCCCTCAGATCATTTTTGTGGCCCTCCTCTGGACCTGCTCCAACAGGTCCATGTCCTTCTTGTGCTGAGGGCCCCAGAGCTGGACGCAGTACTCCAGGTGAGGTCTTACCAGAGCAGAGTAGAGGGGCAGAATCACCTCCCTCGACCTGCTGGCCACGCTTCTTTTGATGCAGCCCAGGATGCGGTTGGCTTTCTGGGCTGCAAGCGCACATTGCCGGCTCATGTCCAGCTTTTCATCTACCAGTACCCCCAAGTCCTTCTCTGCAGAGCTGCTCTCATTCCCTTCATCCCCCAACCTGTACTGATATCAGGGGTTGTGCCGTCCCAGGTGCAGGACCCTGCATTTGGCCTTGTTGAACCTCATGAGGTTCACACAGGCTCACCTCTCCAGCTTATCCAGGTCCCTCTGGATGACATCTCATCCTCCTGGTGTGTCAATGGCATCACTCAGCTTGGTGTCATCTGCAAACTTGCTGAGGGTGCACTTGATCCCACTGTCTATGTCATTGATGAAGATGTTAAATAGCACTTGTCCCAGTACGGACCCCTGAGGGACCCCACTTATCACTGGTCTCCATGTGGACATCGAGCCATTGACCATGACCCTCTGGATGCGACCATCCAGCCAATTCCTTATCCATCGACCAGTCCACCCATCAAACCCATATCTCTCCAATTTAGAGAGAAGGATGTTGTGGGGGACTGTGTCAAACGCTTTACAGAAATCCAAGTAGATGACATCCATTGCTTTTCCCTTGTCCACTGATGCAGTCACTCCTTCATAGAAAGCCACTAGGTTGGTCAGGCAGGACTTGCCCTTGGTGAAGCCATGCTGGCTGTCTTGAATCACCTCCCTGTCTTCCATGTGCTTGAGCAGAGCTTCTAGGAGGAACTGCTCCATGATCTTCCCAGGCACAGAGGTGAGGCTGACAGGTCGATAGTTCCCAGGGTCCTCCTTTCTTCCCTTTTTAAAAATGGGCACAACATTCCCCTTTTTCCAGTCAGCAGGGACTTCACCTGACTGCTATGACTTTTGAAATATCATGGAGAGTGGCTTGGCAACTACATCAGCCAATTCCCTCAGGACTCTGGGATGCATCTCGTCAGGCCCCATAGACTTGTGTACATTGAGGTTCTTCAGGTGGTCTCGAACCTGATCTTCCCTTACAGTGGGAGGAGCTTTATGAGATGGGATCCATCTCATGAAGAAGGGGCAGAGCATATTTGCCAACAGGCTTGTTAACCTAGCAAGGACAGCTTTGAAGGAGGTTCAGTAAAAGAGGGAGACTGTGGCCCACAGCTAAGTGAAGGAACAGGCAACAGAGGGGAAGCGTACTTGGGACACGGCAACCTGGAAAGTTTTAGTACTATACTTGAGAAGGCAGGGCAATTGGGGGCCTGTTGGAAACACCTGTACATAAGCACACTCATCTTGGGAAACAAACAGGAGAAGCTGGAAGTCTGTACACAGTCACAGATCTCTGCCATCTCTGAGATTACAGAGGCATGGTGGGACAGTTCTCATGACTGCAAAGTTACAGTGGGTGGGTGCAGGATCATTAGGAGGGATAGACAGGGAAGATGAGTCTGGGGTTACACTCTGTGCAAGGAGCAGCTCAAACATGTGGAGCTCTTTAACAGAAGAAGGAAAGGGTCATTTGAGCTTAGGGGTCAGAATCAGAGGGGAGGCCAGTAAAAAGGATGATTGTGGTGGGAAACTGCTACAGACTACCCAGTCAGGAAAAGGAGGTGGATAAAGCCTATTTCAGAAAATCAAAAGACACCTCATGAAAGAAACAAAGGTTCTGGTGATTCATGAGTCACTCCAGTATCTGCTGGAAGGGCAGGAGCATGGAAGGCAAGTAATCCAGGGGATTTCTGGAGTGTCTTTGGGACAGTTTTTAATGCAAACATTGAAAGAACCAGTAAGAGGAAAGACTCTGCTGGACATGCTGCTTATGAACAGGGAATAACTAGTTGGGAATGGGGTAGTCAGTGGCAGCCTTGGCCAGAAGGACCATGAGATAGCGGTGGTTAATATCCTGCAGGAATCAAGCAAGTACCAGAGACCAGAACATGGACTTCAGGAGAACACACTTGTTCTTGTTCAGGGAACTAGCAAGCAGAATCATGTAGAAGGCTGTCCTGAAGAGCAGAGGAGCTCATCCTTTAGAGGGAAGGAAAGTCTGTTGTTTATCAAGGACAATCTCCTCAAAGCACAAGAATGATCCACCCTAATCTGTGAGAAAATGGGCAGGAATAATAGGAGATGAGGCTGGATGACTGGGGAACTCTTGGCTGGGATCAAATGCAAAAAGGAAGTGTACAGGGGGTAGAAACAGGGATGGGCTAACAAAGAAAGAATATGAAAACATCAGCCACACATGCAGGGATGGAATTAGAGAAGCTAAAGCTCATCTGACATTGAAAATGAAGAAGGATGTAACAGGTAACGAGGGGTACTTCTACAGGTATGTTGGCAGCAAAATGAAAGACTGACTAAATGTGGTGTCTGTACCAAATGGGAAGACAACCTAATGAAAAAGGGCTTGAAAAATGTTGATGTGCCCAGTGTTGCCTTTCCCTTGCTCTTTCCTGGTAAGGTCTGTTTTCAGGCCTCCAACATCTCTGGGCAAAGTTTACAAGGAAGAGGTACTGTCTACAGTAGAGAATGATAAAATTCAAGACCAAATAAGGGAACAAGAAATGTACAAATCCATGGAGAGTGCTGAGGGAGTTAACTGTCCTCTTTGAAACATCATGGCAATTGGGGGAGATTGAAAAAGTCAAGTGTCACACTTATCTTCAAAAAAAAAAAAAAGGGCAAAAAGGAAAACCCAGGGAACTACAGGCCTCACCTCAGTGTCTGGGAGATTGTGGAGTAAATCCTCCCAGAATTCACGTCTAGGGGCATGAAGGACAATATGGTGAGAGGGAACAGCCAGCACAGGTTCATCAAGGGAAAACTGTGACTCGTTGACCTTATTGTGTTCTTTGATGAGATGAGGGGAGAGCAGTGGATGTCAGTTCCATTGACTTTAACATCACAGTCAACACAGTCTCCATAGTATACTTGCAGTTCAGCCAGGGAGATATGGACTATGTGTGAACTACAAGGCTGGACCACTGCACTCAAAGGGTTGTGATTCGTGGTTTGAAATCCAGCTGGTTGCCGGGAACTAGTAACTTTCCTGAGGGGTTATACTTGAGGCTGGTACTGCTTAGCATTCCTCAGCAGTGACCTGGGCAATGGGACTTCAAGCTCAGAAAGTTCACAGATGACCCTAAACTGGGAGCAGTGATTTAAAGGCTGCAGGTCAAAGCTAGCACTTAGCAGGACCTTGATAGTCTGGAGGCATGATCAGATGACCTCCAGAAGTCCCTACCGTCCTAAACTAGTCTATGACTCTTTTCCACTCCAGGAACCAGTTTTCCAAAAGTGAGATGCTGTGAAATGAGAACACGATTCATCTCACATAACTGAGATGAGATTTATTTGCTTCTGACGGGCTGCATTTGGCTGAGTGGTAATCTAGTACTATATTAAGGGGACCATGCAGGTGGTTAACAGAAAAAAAAAACTACAATCAAAGATCTAATATTTCTGTATGTGTTCTGTTAACTTATCTGATAAAGAAAAACATCTCAAAATCTATGTATATAGCCAGGATACAAAAAGAAACCTAATTCCCCATTCCCACAGATATTGTTGGAAGGAACAGCTTAAGAGGAAAGTCAATCTTGCAACATTTCTGAATATAACTGCCACAAAAAGTGTCTTAAATCAACCAGTGAGGTTTTTTTTTTTTTAATCTTTCAACCCTTTATTGAACTAGTCATATTAAATTATTTCCAGAAGACATGTAATTCAAGATCTGACCAATTTTGAAATATGTTTTATTTTAAATGCTATGAATAAATCACACTTAGATACTCATAAATTATGTTACTTTGAAAGGGGGACATAAAACAACAAAAGATGCTTAATAAAAAAATTATGGTGTCTTGCAAATGAATAGCTGGCTACTTAATGTCAGGATATTGCAATGTAGAAAGTATTGACTATTCTTTGAAATTAATGCTCATGGCCAAGTGAGTATTATTAAACTTTAGCAAATAATCTTTATAGCTTTTGAAACAGTCTCATTCTGGAAGATCATAATGTCTCAGTGGTTAAATGAAAATGAGATAGTAGCTATATAATGGCAAGCACTATTGAACTAGCTTCTAAAAGAAACTCACTAAATGCTTAATACTAACATTGGGCTGAGAGAAATGCAGCTGCAAAGAATTTCATTAAAATGGCAGTGCTCAATGTTTCATTTGATTTTAATGGAAAATTTATGAAAGACTGCTATTAAAGGCTGGGTGGGGGAGATGATCACTATCATTCTTTTATTAGTATAACCAAGGGGCTTAATTTTCCTTAGCTCTTTAATTGTTCCTTCATCTTCCCCAGTCCCACGCCTTCCTTCCTAAGAGCATGTGTTTATCAAAAAGTATTTAGATTTAAGCTAGAGGAGAGGTTTTAAAAAGCAATGATTTTTTTTTCAAATTAGAATACCATTCATTTTTAAATGAAAGGAACAAAATAATTCCTTAGTGGTCATGGTCAAATGTTATTCCCCCACTAGAAGTATGTACGCCAATTCTACCAAGAGGGTTATTTGTATCTTGAAGTTATGTCTGTTGTCTAGGATGTGGGGAATTGGCCACTGGCAACCATTCAGAACCATTTAAGGGACAGATTTGCTCATCGGTTTTGAACTTGGAAATGGTGAGGTTTGGACATCTCATTCATTAATTTTGTGAGTGATGACTCAAGACTCACCAAAACTTTTTCTTCCCACATTTACTCAATTGTGCATTGTATCCTTTTTTAATGACTGTGCCAGATTTCAGGGAGATGTCTGCACAAAGTGTTCTAGACACTGCTTTTTCCATGCTTAAAAAAGGTAAAAAATTAAAAAGGCATTTTTGTTCACTTATGTAAAAAAATGGTACAAAAAAAGCAGTTATTTGGCATGACTGAATTGTAGAAATGTGAAGAACAATATAAGATAAAGAGCTGTACTGACTTTAGTTCCACTCTAAAGCTTAGCCAGCTCAAAACTGAGTTGCAGTAGCTCATGTTCAGCCTGGGACTGCAGTACGTCAGGTGTAGCAAGGGATTGCTGTGAGATGGATGTGTTTGCCTGAGCTGTGGAATGCAGAAAAGACCTTCTATTAATGTAAATAAACAGCTGAAATAAATGCAGCTATTACATTTTATAGCGGATAAGTAACTGAGGCATAGGTTTTTCTCTTTCCATGAATACCGGGTGACATAGCAGGTGCTCCCTACTTCACACGCTTTGGATGAGCAGATATTTCATCCTCCTTACTGAAAGGGTTTGAATTCCCTCATCCTCCTCCAGAGCTGTCCCATAGTCCTCGTTTCCTTAAAAAAACTATATAGGGTTGTTACGTGCTTTGTGATTAGCATGCAGCCTTATACACGGGAGAACTGTACTCATTTGCAGTAAATTGTATTGTGTCGATACACTGCATAAATTATGGAGTTTGTAGTGCCTTGCTTTCTTCTTGGACCTTGGTATTTCTTCTGACACTTCTACTTTCAATAGTCTGCCTTTTCTAGGGGACTAACCACACTCTGTCACAAAATGCTTGTTCACAGCTCTTTCTTTTAGTGTATGATAGATTTCTGCTAAAGAACAAAGTTCAAAGAACAAATAATGCTCTAAATGATCAGAGAACAATTTATAAATTTCAGTAATGTAGCCAGAAAAAACTTCAGGAAAAATGGATTACTTATATCTGTTGAAAAGTCCTCTGAACTTGTTGTTTAATATAGCTCTACACTTACATATATTTTGCCTTTAAAGTGGCAGGTATAACTACAGCAATGAATAATAGCTTCTATAATATATCTTTCCCTGGGTAACTAAATTGTAATTATTCATATAGATGAATGTATAGGCCTCAGATAAGCAATATCCAGAGTCTTTTCTACAGTTCTACCATAGCCTAAATATATATATTTGCAGTAAAATTGTATTTAGCTGCGTGTTGTTCACACCTTTTAGGTATGAACAAAAATGGGTGCAATTGCATTTATTTGTAAATATCCTTGCTCTGAATGTAGCTGTCAGGAAGCAGTGTCAGCTCATATCACAAAAGAAAGCAGGAGGGTTGAGTTCATGGTGTGATGCAGACAACTGAACACGTACTTGTGGAAATGACTTACAACTTACAGAATGGGGGCTCTTTAGCTGTAGTTATAAAATCCAGCATTTGAATTTCTGTGTGAAATTCACAGACTCCAGCTACCAATAAATCAGTCTGCATTTCTATCTTCTTCCAAATAACCTTTGATGAGGTCACACAAAAAGAGATAAACAACAATGTTTCAAGCGAGTATGTGCCTCTGGTGTTGCAATGGGAATTACAAGATGAGGCTTCTCTGAAAGATAGCTTGAACATGGTATTTCTATTTTATTTTCCAATAAATGATGTTTTGGAAGAAGACTTCTCAGTAGAAGCCAGAAGTTAATAGTAAATTATATTTTTCTCTTTATGTGCTGTACATGCTGGTTATATGTTGGGGGAGGACTTGGGATTTTTAAAAGAACATTTGCAATATCATACTACAGAGTTTGAGAGGAGGCCATTAAGCAAATTTGGAATCTTACATATGGAGGAAGTATTATGTTCAAGGCTTCAGTGCTTGCTATGATTAGAGTGCTCTTTGTGGGAGATTTGTTAAAATTTCTTCATCCTGGACACCTGCCAAGCTTAAGGCTTTAATGCTCTGAGATTGAGTCACGGAAGTGAGGACTGACTGCTCTCAGAGCTTGTTGACTTGCCAGGAGGCGGGTGTGGGAGGTAGTATGCAAGTAAGAAAGAAGAGGGGTATAAAAAATAATCTTGACATTCTGTGACAATCTTTTGTTTAGAAGAAATAAGTCCATGGCTTCAGATTTTTGATCTATTTTCCAAACTTGCCAACAAAAATGGGACATTTTAAAGATATGATCTCCTGTTTCAGGCTGATGGCAGAAAGAATGTCTAGGTGTTTGGTATAAAAAACCCTAGAAAAACAAGGATTAACATGGTACTGAACATGGATAGTTAAATATAGCATCAGTCTATGATAATTATCAAGTGAAATGAATAATTTTGACACAGAAAATAACTTCTTTCAACTTTTTTCACTTGCTAACCACTAGAAATCTCTAGTGGATCTCTGCATGACTGATTTAAACTTGCTGAAAATAGACTAGCTTTTCTGGATCATGTTTTATGGATTCTGACTGTACAGCCCCTGAGTCTCTTAGAAGCATATGCTGAAAATCATTAGATAAACAGAAATTGCAGAGACAGTAAGAAATGACAGCATTTGTGAGAATCATTTAACCAAATCAGATCAGTGTAATCAAGTATTCAACCTTTCTCAGAGTGTATGAGGGGGATAATACACAAAACTCAAATGCTTTCTGGAGGGACTGGTAACTGGTGGTTTTTGAAAAAGCTGCTGAAAACTGGGATATGGATGCAGAATTACACACAGACCACTGGATCCTGAAATCAAGGCAAGACAAACACCTGGAATGTATCCACCTTTGATATGTTAACGTTCACAAAGCCTGGCTAGTGCAGGCTTCACAGATACTGCTTTTCAGCTGGGAGATGAGGACTGAAGCCATGAGGGAGCTACTTCATTAGTCTTACATCAGCTATAACTGAACCTGTCTGGGCTCCAAGTGAGCTGAGGACAAAGAAGCACATGTTAGCCTAAGTTGCTCTCCGTATTGGATTTGCCTTTACCCTGGTATACACTTGTACTTGCCTGTGCTTGTACATCAGCTGATATCCTCTTGCTTGGGAGTTACAGCAGAGAGTATAATCTAATGATGTCTTAGCGATAACCCTCTGCTCTTCGTGTCTCATGTAAGCTTGTGTCTGATGTACTGCAACTACATGAACTTCAGACATAGGCCCAGGAAGCTTTCATAGTTCCAGCTATATATCTAGCTTGCAAACAAATTGATCTTTTTTGTGTGTTTAGTTCCATGTTCAGGTTTAGAGGTGGATGTATGCAACTGTGTAGGATGGGCTGGATTTGTTGCTGTCGATTCTGTACCTAACTGAAAAGTGAGAAAGTAGTGATACAGGAAAGACAGTTTATGTGTGTAAATGTGTTCATATAGGACTCCCTGTGATCTCTCATGGAGGGATTAGTAAGTTTGGGGAAGAAATGGGACAATTAACATTATAAATTTTGTCCTTGTCCAGAACGCAGGCTGTAGATCCAGCCCATTTCCACATCTACTCCACAAAATAAGTTAGATTTATAAATTCCTGCTATGTACAGGCATGGGAATTAACACTGCTAAGGAAAATTGGTTTAGGGTTTTTTTTTTTTTATTCAGTGGAGGGAGGGTAATCTAGGCTAAATGGGTATGTCCAGAAAGAGCCAGAGAATGAGCTCAAGATCTAGATGCCAGGTCATTATATACAGATAGCTGTTACTTTGCTTTCTGGCTCTGCTCCAACCACCTTTCTCCTAGATAGCACCTAAACATGGTTGAGGTGACAGTACACCATAGGGACAGTTCCCAATGGTTGGTATAAGCAAAACTTCAATAAATTTGCCTTCCTCTGTCCTATTCAGTCCTCCATATCTATCCCCAAAGCTTATCACCATCAAACATGTCCTCTTGCCAGAGCCAGGGCATGCAAAACACTGACCACAGCCCTCTCATTTCAGAGACTTTAAATGGAGAAAACAGACAAAATGATAATTGTCTCTTAAGAAGTCATAGTCCAGGACTCTACCTCCATATTTCACAGCTACAGCAGAGCCACGAGTAGCATGCTGTAGTGCAATATGCCCATTGACCCGTACCACAAGACCTCACCAGCCGCAGGAGTCTCCCCCTACCAGTCTCTGCCTCTGCCAGCTGCCTTCTGGAAATATCCTTGCACTTCTTTAGTCCTTGATGAGAAATGGCACAGCACAGACAAAACACTGGGCTAGCTCTTGGACTGTTGTGGTGAGTACCTTTCCAACTGCTGAGGGTACAGAAGTGGCTTTGCCACTGATGAAACTCTCTCAGGTTCTGACACAAGTCACAGCTGCTCTTCATGACATTGGCATTATCCACAGACCACTTGTTTGGGAAGTAAGCCCCGGCGGAGGACCTGGCAGGATAAATTGGTGCTCTTCTCTGTGGATTTTAAACTTTCAGGGTCCGTCTGTGCTGGCTGGCTAGCTTCCCAAGTGTTTTGCACTTTAAGGAGAGAGAAGACTCCAAAAAAGCCCCTCAAAGTCCGACAGTTGTCATAATCTTTTTCATACCCCTGAATATGAGTTTGCTCCTCTGCCTGCCTGCTGTCTGCTGTAAAAACCCAAGTGTTTGTAATCCAGACAATATTTCCTGTTGGTCTAGAAGTTTTAAGATAGCCTGACATGAGGCTTAATAGCAGTAAAGTAAGTTATGGAATGTTATTGGATACTTCAGAGAAGAGGAAGGGCAGTGATGTTCACAGATGTTATTGATGTTATTTTCTTTATGTATTGTGGAGAATCAAATAAAAATAGAGCAGAAACAACTTGCTAGTTAAGTAGAAAATCGTATCTACCTATCTGTTTCTATACTGTTGTGAGATACAGTGAATCTGGAGGAATCTGTTCTTCAGTGAGGCAATTCAGCAATTCAGTTTTTCCTTCAGAGACTGAAGAATTGGGGACATACTGTTTCAGTTTCTCTTCTGGTGTTAATATACCAGCCCTTACCCCAAGGTAAACTCTCATTCTTCTCATTTCATTTTTGGAGACTTTGCAGATGAAATGCTGCATTGCCCCTTTATGAGTCACATGTGATTGCAGATGCTCAGCATATATATGCATGAATTCACTCAATTTCAGTAGGGAATTTTTAGGCTAAAGCCTGCATATTACAGTTTAAAAAATGAGATAAAGGAGGGAAAGGGAATGAAGGGAGAAGACTTAAAACTTCCCCTGAATACCATTATAAGATGCAGGTTTATTTGAAGATTCTATAGACAACAAAGAGAACATTTATTTCCACTGCACCTTTTACATTTTAATCTAAATAAACATTGCCCTAAAGCAGGAAAGGAAATGATTCTTCCTTTTGATGGTCTCTGAGGTAAATCTTTCAGTATGTTCCCCAAATGTCTTTATTTCTTATTTTATCTTCCCAAAGCCAATATTTCTACCTCTCAGGTTCTTCAGGCTTCTTATTTGTCTATTGTGTGAGAATGTCCCAGTGTGGAGAGCACCCATCAGCACCAGAACAAGGCCATTTAAAAAGAAGTTTTTTCCAGCGTAAAGAATATGGACCTAAACACTGGATTTCACAGTTAATGATAAAAATGAGATAAAAGCTTTGCTTCCAAGAATATGAATAGCAGAAGAGATGCTAATATATGTAGGTACATGTGTGTGCATATGCATGTGAACAGGCGCATTATATATACACATCTATACATAATACAGAGGCGTATTCCTTCTTTCATTGGAGCAAGGGGAATTCTCCCATGGATTTTATTTTGTACAACCAGGGACATGGTTACAGCAACCTAAAAAAA
The DNA here is from genome assembly GCF_030463565.1 of Pelecanus crispus. Lineage (NCBI taxonomy): Eukaryota > Metazoa > Chordata > Aves > Pelecaniformes > Pelecanidae > Pelecanus > Pelecanus crispus. The sequence continues at coordinate 93,799,142 of NC_134645.1, forward strand.
CCATTAAGTCCTTGACTGAAGTGCGTAAGCATCTGAGAAGCCTATTGAATTCATGGGGCTTTTTCACATACTTAGAGTTTGGCATGTGTGTAAATACTTCACTGTAGCAGGGTCACAAGGCCTCGGTTCAGCTCTTATAAAACTCAGTGGAAAGATTCCTTTTGATTTTAAAAGCAGTTGGATGGCTTTGCAGTATGTCTTTTTTATGCTAATGCAGAGTGAGCCAGCCGTATTGCAGGAACATGTGGTACACGTTAAAAATTTTAGAGGTTGCGAGCAGTAGCAACCTTACACTGACACTGACAACATTTGTCCTGATTGATTAAAAGATGCAAATAAAGAGGTATTCCCAGACAGGCAGAAGGCAGTGAGCACCTTCCAGCAAGGGCAGCATGGAGTGAGCTCTGGCTGGGGAGTCATCGTTGGTGGCAGGAGGGAGCTGGGGGAGCCAGTGAGGAAGGCTGAAGATAAGCTCATTATTTGGACCTATTGGGGAGACAGCTGCGTTGTCACACCCTGCGTACACCTGGGAGTGTGGGGGGAACTCCTGCTGTGAAGAGCTGACGCCAGCTAGGGAGGAAGAGCAACATCCATCCGTCTCAGAGACTGGGACTTGGCACCTGTCAGGGCCAAATTTCTGTGGAAGAAACAACTCGCTGGGAGTTGGTGCATCATAACTGCAAATGTAAAATAATTGCTGCTTTGACATGAAGCCTGCTGAAAAGGCTTTGCCTACAATTGTGTTAAATTATCTCAAGCAAACTATTCTGGTCTAAATTTCTATTACTCCAGAGCTGAAGGACACCGGCAGAGGAGGTGCAATGGAGAATCATGCAGAGAGGCACCCCTGAGAGATACACTGCATGTGTCTTTCATACTGAGAAGCTCTCAGGGATCTGAATGGAACCTAGGAAAGTGAGTTGATGTTATTCTAGCTCACACTCAATTGTTCCTGGAATGCTACTTCCAGGCATTTCTTTAGCAAGAAAATTTGGATAAAACCTGGAGAGGGCAATGCAGTTGTAATGGGCATGGTTCAGTAAAAATTATAAAAATCACAGGTAAATGATAACTCTATAGGGAGACCTAATTACTTGTGCTATTTGCAGGAAATGGATTGCAAGATGTCCCAGATGAGTAATCTAAGGAGACAAAAGGAGATGATTAGGAACTGGAACTGCCTGAATAATTTCAAAATTTCAATATGGGGAAATGAAGAGAAGAAAAATCATTCTGTTTTGACCTGTTCTGTTGGCAAGGACAGATGTAAGAAAGGGGGATATTCAGGCTGGCTGACATAGAGAAAGTCTGTTCCAATGGGACCATAAGACATTAAATAGGAATGAATGGCAAACCCCTCTCTCTATTGCATTCAAAGTGAGACTCAGCAAAATTGAAAAATAGAATGTAGGGGTAGGCAAAGAACAAGAAATGAACCAGAAAAATTTCAAGGTGCTCGATATCTGTACTTCATTAAAGAATCATCTAGGTTTCTGTGCATTCATGTAAGTAAATTCTAGGTATCTGTCCCTTTAAATATGCTGGGTAGTATACTCAGTCTTTTCTTTTTGTCTCCCCAGGTTGAAATTCAGCCCTAGGTAGTACTTGACTCTCAGGTGTGTACAGCACTCCTTTGGGCTGAGTGTTTCGATCTTCTTGTCTTATACAACCTCAGTTCTTGACAGAAGAAAATCTGTCTTCTCTTCCTCTGATGAATAAACGCCCTTTACTACTCTCCTTTCATTTATGAAAATGTTCTCTGTCTTTCATCCTGCCTTTTCTGTAATCTCATTACTCTTGTACTTCAGCTGTTTCTCAGTGCTTTATGACAGCCTAGCTCTGACTGATATAAAACTATGAGTTAGTTTCCTCAACAATCTTCCTAAACATTTTGCTTCAAAAGATACAATAACATATAATTTGTTTCCTTTTTAGTTCAAGGCTCAAAATTTTTGCCTGCATAAGGGTGGAGCATAGGAAGGTCAAAAGACAAATGGATATTGCTCTCACTTTCCTCCAGGCAATTTTTTAAACCAGAAAACCTAACCCAAAATGTAGCCCTTACCAGAATCACAGGAAGACTTGGCACCAATGGCACCTGCTCCGTGCCTGCATGTGCATCCCCTCCCAGCCTCTTCCATCTATCATTGACATGGACCCACAGCATCCACAGTCAACATCCATCTTTTGTCCCCATTTAGTGCTCCTTCTCACTTGTTCCTATCTACAGCTCAGGAGCCACTATTGTTCTATTTCCTAATTATTTCAAGTTTCAGTTAGATTAGCGGGGACAATAAGAGGTATCTGGTAGACTGACAACCTCAGGTGGTGATATTGTGCAATGTTTGCTTAATTGCCTTGGTAGAATTATGCTGTTTATTTTGTTACTCAACTAGAAATGATAGGCCGTTTAAAGTTAGAGATTTGGTTGATAAGTGGGAAGATAAATGTAATAATATTGCCTACTAGAGAGGGTAATCTAAAACTGCATCAACTAACGAACAGCTATGCTACGTAATTGTGCTGAGTGGGAGGAGCAGTCAACACTTTTATTACCCACATGTGTTAAGGCAAGGAGATCCAGTTTCACTTTGAGAGGGGCTGAGCTGGTTTTCCCATCCTTTCTCTGCTGAGTGTGTATGTTTGTTACACATTTACATAAAGGCCTTACGCCAGCACTGCAAAACACTGCTACGGAAATGGATGAATAAAGCTCCTTAAAACTCTGAAGATGGGGGTAGAGTTTACTCATTTCAAGCAATGGAATCAAATGACTGGACATGGGACTTGTTCAAGATGAGGCACAGAGGCCATTACAAAGGTGGGGCTGGAAACCTTGAGTCTTTAATCCCAGGCTTGTGCCTGTGTTTGGCAAAGGAAGGTTTCTTGTTGGATGTTGGATGCATGCTTAACCATTCCCAAGTGCCTGTCATTCCAATCATACTTTCAAGTTATTAGTATTTAAGTGATTAATATTTAAGTTTTGTGAACACATGCACTTTTGCAAAGGAAAATGTTATATAGCTTCATTGTATACAAGTAAGATTTATTCTTCTAGCATGAGGTACTAGTAAATTGGCTGTGGGGCTATCTAGCTTTTTGATAACGACACCATGACTGGTAAGTCCGACTATCTTGAAAAGAATAACAAGCCTGATCTCAAAGTTTCCCCTGACGTTTCTGAAATCCCCAAGTGGATTCATTTATGCTTAGGATGTCCAGTTCTCTCAAGGGTGTGCCATTAAGTGTGCTGCTGCTAAGATAGGGTCAGAAGCTTTAGAGCTATGCTACAGCTTTTCAACAAGTTTTGAGCTCCTGCAGTATTGCTCTGCAGGGCAGATGGAGGCTGAGTGCTCAGAGCAGAGGCCCCCAACCTGTTTTCCTCACATCTTGGAAAAATTTAATTGAGGGAAATAAAGAAAAGAAAAAAAAAAAAACATTTTCTATTTTAACCTCTTCTATTAGCAATGACAGAAGTAAGAGAGGGAAGTTATTTATGCTGCTTGGTACAGAGCCAGCATCCTCTTGGCTAACGTCCTCCTGCCCTCAGGACAGCAGCATAGCTCTGTGCTGGCTGGTGAACTAGTGAAAGCAATCAAACCCACCCTTGCCTTGGAGGAGAGACAATAGAGACCTACAGGAGCCACACTGTGGTCTGCTAAAGGTGCTTTGTTATGCTCCATATGCAGTTGGGTTAATTGGGCATTTTTTTGTTTCTTTGCTGTGCAGCTGACTTGTTTTAGGATGGGAGATCAGCTTCATAGGCACTGAACAAGAAAGAGCAGTACCCAGGAGTCAGCAAGGCTCCTCCAGCTCCTGGGTGGGGAGGTAGGCAGAGAGTAGAAAACAGGGAAGGGAAAAAGTCCATTTCCAGATAAGCATGTTGAAAGGTTGAAAACAGGGGGAAGTCTGTTTTTCTGCTCAAAGTTTACTCATTGATAGGGACTTGGTTCTTGGCTGCTTCTGCTTCTTGGATGCATATGTTTAGAATTTGTACAGCTTTATGTTCTGCTTTTGCAAATTATAATGTCAAGTGGGGAAAATGGTAAACTACCAGGATGCTCACAGGAGATGACATATGTTACCAGTATTTTATATGGGCTTTTATTCAATTTTGTCATCAAGAGTCCTCATGATTGCTTCAGTGTTGTCAACATGTGCACACACACACTCCTACACACAAACTCTCTCTCTGTTTATTGATTTATCTATCTATCTGTCTTTATACATCAATTTCCTGTACATTACTGACACTTGGTAAGAATTACAGAACTGATCTGACGATTTCTAATAAATGGCTAAAACTAAATCTCACTTTGCAACAAGAAACCTCATGTTGAAGACCTTCCTGGTCTGCACTGTCGGGATTCCTTATCTTGTGCTTGTGAGATATTTTCCCTTCTAAAAATAACCTTCAATTCTGTCCAACGAAGTTTGCCTTCCTCCCTTACAATTAACCACACACACTTACGAAACAGCATAGAATCATAAAATCATAGAATCGTTTAGGTTGGAAAACACCTTTAAGATCATCCAGTCCAACCCTTAACCTAACATTACCAAGTCCACCACTAAAGAAATGAAAATATTCCCCACTTTTTTTTCTCTTTTGTTTTTACTTCATGATGCCGCAGTGCTTTGTATGGTTGCTTTACTGTTTTCCCTGGACACTCAATTCCTTGTTTGTGCTGTTCTTTCACATAACAAGAAGAAAATACCTTTCATAATGGGGAGGTGGGAATATGACTACTAAGCCACAAACAGTACCAAGAATGATACAGGGAGAGGTGTTGTACGTGAAATTGTTTGACCCTGAACTAGAGTTAAGTAACGCTTTGAGTTTGTCTGACCTTGATACAATGTGATTTCAGTTCTTGTCATTGGAGAAAAAGAATATGCAAAATCCTGTCAGTGGAAGGTTATGACATTTCTTTCCCAGACATATTTTCCTAGACTAAAGGCACTGAACTTTAGGATGTATATCGTTGCAGTTCCACACTGCTGCGCTTTCCCAGATCAGACAGCAATTCTGGTCATGAATTCAGGAGATATGAAGATGTCTATTAAAAAACCCATACAAAAAAATATTTTTTGGACATAACAGGTTTGACTGGTTGCCCTTTATTTTAACAAACATCAGTGTGAGAGTATTGTTTGGTTTTAATCAGGATTTTTAGAATTACATAGCAAGAAATTCATGCAAGTTTCCTTTAAATAGGTTCCATAAGGGTAATAATATAATCTTTAATTCTTGTTTTTCGTCTCCTCCTCTGTAAGACTTCAGAGAGCTCAAAGTATCCTAATTGCTGATAAATAGCGTGTTATACTCATTCAGAACCAAGGCTAAAGTTTTAAAGTCTGATCCCTTAATAACATTAGCAAAACATGTGAGACTGGTATTCACTCTTCTCTCCCTGTTTTTAATTATAAAATGTGGGTAACAGACAAGTTGTAATCATGCTGAGCTATAGTTCTGAATAATACTTTCAGCTACACTCTCAGACATCATAAATTAATGTTGTTCCATTGAAATCAGTGAAGCTGGTGTGGGGGGGCCAGATTTAGTCACCTACACATGTCTGGTGCCACATGAGATACCCTCAAGTAGCTCACCAGGCCTCTGACTGCCCTTGCTGAAGGGTACCTGCCTCCCTCCCATAGGTCATGCGTTATATCTGCTAGCTCAAAGGGCATCTCAGATGGCACTAAACACCTATGGCCAGTCAACATACCAGCCCTGCCCCCTGAGAGCTTAATTTAGAGCTTTTTGAAATTGTAGAGAAGGAATGAAGAGGTTAAAACATATGTCTTCTGGAGAATCTTTGGGGACAGTTCTTGCAGTGATTTTTTAATTAAAGCCACTTGTCCCTCCAAGTTATATCCATTTCTACCTGACAGCCATTTCTCTTATTTTTGTTACTCTTTTTAAGCACACTTAGTAAGTGCTGGCGAAAAGCCTGACCTACAATCAGCAAGTAATGCCATCAAGGCTGAAGTATTAACTGTCTTGGTTAACCTGTAAGGTTAATAGGGAGATGCTCTTAGCTAACTGTGTCATATCCTCATTAATCCATAATGCTGGAACATAGTAAAGGTTTGGGAATATTCCTCAGTAGAGTGCAGAGGACATAGTAAGGATTTTCTTGCCTTCGGTAGAGCAAGAAGAATTAATGAGCTTTACAACTGCTATACATCCTCTTCTGCTAATATATTTTCCCGATGCCTCCTCCTACTCTCTGTGTAAGTTTTAATGTTCGAATTGCCAATATAAGAGGATAGCTTTTTGTGTCTATTCTGAAGATGGCTAAACCAGATAATTGAAAGAAAATACTAATAATTAAAAACTAATAATTAAAAACCTCATCTGATAGATGGGAGTTCCTCTGTCCCCTGGGAAATGTTGAAGACTGGGATAAATTCTGAAAAATCATTTCATACCCTTTCCTATGCTTTCGTAATATTAATATTAGTTGCTACAATAGTGGATATCTTTGTTATTTCTTAAAATGTTATTATTTCAGTTTATCTAGATTTTTGGACTCCCTAACATCCTGGAGCAATAAATTCCAAGATCAATTTGTATAACAAGATTTATAACTGTTACTTCCTGATACAGGTGAATGCCTCTTTGCTCTTATTTCATATGACGGAGAATAGAAACATAACTTCTCTGAAGTTTTCTAAGACATATAGTTCCAAGCTTTGTAGTTGTTCCTGTTTTAAAAGTTTTTCTGTTTCAGTGACTATTTTCTGTCATCTTTCTCCAAGTCTCCCCAAACTGCAGATTCTCTACCTATGCTGCATGACCCAATAATGCTAAGTATTCATTACATATTTCACTCTTATTTTTTTGACTGGATTGCACTCCATTCTGTTTTTCATTCACTAGTTGAGTGGTTTATAGATTACCGTTGGACCTGGCTTTTGTATTTTATCTCAATTAGGGTCCTGGCAGTAGTGTGAAAACAGCTTGCTGAATGATTGTTGGAAAGTTGTCACCAACGGTTGCCATATGTTTTCTGGGTCTTTTCCAGTTGATTTGGTAAGATCTTGATATTCAGATGAATATTCATATATTCATTTATCTGGTTATATATGAATGCCAGTATAATTCTGAAGTGTGCATGAATAGGTATTTCAGCTTTAGCCAAAGAAAATTGCTTATGAAGAAGTTAATAGTTGGTGCATGGGTAAAATTCTTCCTTTTACTTACAACATTTGAAAGCTAGTGGTCTTCATTTGTTTTAAGCACTTAAAATCACATAGCCTTTCAGTGCTCTGGCCATCTTTGCTAACCAAATGAATGCAGGTATCTTGGCCAACTTAATTATGGACTCTTCGTTCTCACCCATAAATCAATATTACCAAATCCCTGCGTTCATCCTCGGCTTGAAAGGCTCAGGCACCTCGTGGTTGCCAGAGGATGGCTGTGCTTGCTGGGAAGCCCCACGGGTCAGCAGCCTCAGGTCATGCTGGGCTGGTGGTGGAGGTAGCTGAAGGGGGAAGAGCGGTGCCCACCAGCAAATGTCCAGCTCTGCATCACCCTGCTCAGCAGAACCAGTGGGCATCCATGAGGAACAAAGAGGTATTTCAGGATTACACAGGTCTGACAGCAACATTTGGCTTCCAGTGGAGTCACACAGATCCAACTGGCTGTATCTAAGCACTTGCCTGATTCATATGAACTGCATTAGAGTGATTCCTTTATTTCTCCATATCCTGCAGATGTTCTTTTCAGGCCTTGCAAATATAGTTCAACAAATATTAAGTAGGATGACTAGAGAAGAACTGCATTTTCAAGCCCTGTTTTCTGCTATCACAGTAAACACCTTTATGTCTCACTAATTAATGTCTCAAGCTCAAAAACAAACTGGTTTTCTGCTCTTATTATTTCTACAGAGTATCAGTCTGATGGTAAAAACTTTTCTCTAATTCCCTACATTGCTTTCTTCACAGCCAGTTTATGCCTAGTTGTTTTCATGCATGTGTTGCAGATGAGCTGAGATTACTCCCATGACTCCCCTGTTTACCTTCTGGCACTGACAGACTGCAGTCCTTATCTTGCTAGTTAACCTCCTACAAATGGGTAAAATAATTTCTATGGCCTTCTCCCATTGGATTGACTCTTCATTTTTCAAACATCTCAGTAGCCATCTCTGCACCTATCCCAGTTGGTATTCTTCTTTTCATGATCAAGGGATTTCAGATGAGATCTTAATGAAGCTTATTAACCATTCAGTAACTAAAATGCCCCTTTGATTGCATTCCAGGATTGTATTTGGTTTTGGTTTGGTTTGGGTTTTGGGGTTGGTTTTTTGGTCATGGTTGCCTTACATCAATAGCACAAAGCTGTCCTGAGATCAAACAATGTATTCTTTCTCACTCTCCACTTCAGTGCATAATTTGCACTTTGTTTCTTCCTGTTTACTTTACTCTCCTTTTCAAAAAAAGAAATCGAATACCTTCTGTACGGAAGCTGTTCAGATCCTTTCCTGATGATGCATCCCCAATTTGTGTAATTTGTAAATTACATTACCATATATCTTGAGCCAGCTCACCAATGAAAATGCTGTAGAAGACTAGTCCCAAAATACATGATTTCTGGATAATAAACAAATAAGCTCACACAGCTGCCTGTGCGTTATGGTATTCATTAGGCAAGAGGAATACATACTGAAGTGCCTGGTCAACAAATGCGAAATAAATGACACCCCACATTTGCATTACTTTCAATGATGATGTCATACCAGTACCACTGATGTCTGAGTCATGAGCAACTGTTCTGTAATCCATCAAAATCACTAGGCAGGATATTAATACTAATAATTGAATGCTTTTCATTCAGCATCTGAATGACTCCCATTGTAAAGGCAGGAACACTGAGGGAAGCCAAGAAAGTTGTTTATCGCGAAGCTGTAGACCATCAGTGAAATATAGGCAGTAGTAGTGACTCTGTCAGGTATGCTCGTCATCCTGCCTAAGCCTTGTGACTGCAGATTACTTACCCCGTATTTGAGCAGAGCAACAACAACAACAACAACAACAACAACCGTAAAGATATTCACTCAAAATGAAACTGGTTGTTGACTAGTGAAAAGGAGTCAAATGATCCTTGGCCATTGCCAAGGAAATTACCTCCCTCACTTGATCAAAGATTATTTATGAGCAAGCAGAAAGGCAAGTCTGACAGTTGAAGATGATTGCTTGTTCACCCAAGAATGCATTCCTTGAAGGAACTTTGACTGTGTCCCCAGATAACCTTTCCTATTTTCCAGTCCTTAACCCCAGCTTCTGCACAACCGCAGCAAGCAGTCTACCTCTTGGAGCCTCTGAGGGAGAGGTTTACCCCAGCTGCACAGCTTGGGTTCCCCAAGGACTAACTAGGCAACAGGCTAATGCCTACTTTGTCGTCCCTCAATCTCTGTAGCATAAGCAAAATACGTTTTTCATGTGTTTATATAATTATTTCCAAAGTAATCCGCAAGATATTTGAATGTTTTGGCAGAATATTTCTACTAGATATTTCTATACAGTTTAAATGTGAGAGGGAAAGGTGTTCTTCATACCTGCTACCAGTAAAATGGGCCAATGCACAGGGCTATGGTCTGTGAACATGAAACTATGAATATTCAAGGAAATTGCCTGGAGATCCTCTAAAGAACTTATTCTGCTCATCCATCTAACCACCCATCCATCAGATAGTCAGGTATAAACTATTTATAGTGAATATTTATCAGGCTTAGCCATTTCCCCCTTCTTTGCAAATTATCCGGAAAAGAATGATGATTTTTATGACTCGTGCACATTTGCATTTTCTGAGTGAAGGTTAGCATGTGGCTGAGTGCATGGTTTCTTTCTAAATTGTAAATTCTAAATACTATTAACAGCATTGCTTCAAATGGTTGATAGTTTGAATAGCAAAACCAGAGAATATGATTGGTCTGATTTACAGGAATAAAGTTTTCCTGTTTTCAGTTTCTTATATGAACTTACATTCCTCCTGCTTCAGAGTTCACACAGGTGGCAACATATGATTATTTTTTAGTAATTCTGATTTCTAAGGAAAGAGGGAGTTGAGTAAATGAGAGTTTGCTTGCTATGGATAGTGTCATGCAGTGGCAATTCTTTGGAAGGTGAAACCACAGAGGATGAGCAAGGAAAGAGTTATTTGCAGAAAAAATAGGATCCTAGAAGATGTGGGAATGGACTCACCTCGCCAGCCAGAAGGAAGAGAGTGTCTGGAGTTGCTTTTTCCGTAGGGTAAAAGAGAAGCAGGTTTTTAAGAGAAAGAGGCCTTTGGAAATCCCAGGGAGCAGGACCTGGACCTTGTAATGGAGCATTTAAGAGGGAACATTGGATGTGAGGGAAAAAATCCTGACCTTGACACTGAACTGCCATTGCATTTTAGTAGTCCACATCTCAAAAAGGTATGTCATGGTGTGTGGAAATCCTAGTACCACTGGTCCAGTGGGGAGTGTGGTGAGGAGAAGGTGGAGCCTCATCTGGGGTTGTCTACACCATGGCCCAGCTTTGACAAGCGGTATGTATTACCTTCATTATATGTCAAACTCTGTAATACTAGGGCAGTGCCTTGGTTGTTAATTGTATGGGTTGTTCCACTGAAAGAAAGCATGGAAGCATTTTAAGGAGAGAATGATGGGAAGACTTTCTCACTTCAAATACGTTTTTTTCTCTTTTTCCACATAAAAAAAGCAATGTATTGTGCTATACACAAAGATCCAAGTAACAAAAAGGGGGAAATATCTGGATTCCTTCCTAACTGAGAGAGAAATTATATTGGCTGCTTAACAGAAAAAACATTAATTTTTTTCTATCCAGATTAGTACTGTTCACATGTATGTGTACAGGCAAGCAAGATGACTGCCCATCTAATCAAACACATTTAATTTATTGTCTTTGAGCGAGAGGTCCACAGAGCGTAGCTGGCTGATGGATGTTCAAGGATGTTCAATACTTTTGTAGGCAACCAATTCCTCTTCACTACAGTCGCCAGCTGCACTTGGTTTTACTTCTGTTGGTGCAGTCACAGCTGTCCTTGGAAACCATGGGGGCACTGTATATGTTCCCACCTGTGATGGGGACCCCTGTGCAGCCTCATCTTCATTTGTCCAAGGGCTCAGCCATTTCTTAATGCTTTTTCTCTTGAAACAAACTGCTCTCACTCCTCACCCCGTGCATGTCAGGTTGTCTGGGATGTGTGAGTGCATGCTCGGGTAGAACCCACACAACCACGTGTTTGGATAGTAAACACTAGTCTCGGCAGCAGCTGAGACTCTTATTTAAATGTTGCACAGTGTTCAGGAGTGTGGTTTTTGCTTTGCTTGCTGAGCCGTATTTAAGAAAAACTTTCCGAGACCTTGAGGAATGGCTAAAATTGGCAGCCCTTCCTGCAGCCCTTCTCGCCCGCAGCACGCCGTGGGTGCCACAGCCTCGCAGGCTCGCAGGGTGCCTGGGGAGCCCAGTGGCTGAGGCAGACCGGGGGGACAAAGGGCAGTGCTGCTTTTGATTTTCCATGCTCAGCAATCAGCACTATAGTCACATGCTTCCTGCAGGCTTAACAGCATCACATTACGAATGGAAAATAGAATGGTTTTTTTCTGTCTCTAAATGTAATTTTTCACGGTTTTAAATAACTTCCTTCCTGGTTACCACTTTATAATGGGCAGGTGATACGTCAGTGTACCAGAAGCTATTGTCTTGTAGTGAACTCTCTCTATCATTTATCCGAGCCTAACAGTACATACTACGTGACATCAGCAGCCCAATGACTCATACACCGAGATACCATAGGTGTGTTCCTATATCCTGGAGATCAGAAAAATCCTACGCAGAAGACTTGGCTTGTTTTTACTATCTTGTTATTGAAACTACGTGCATAGGCTCTAATTGTATTAAACAACTGTAAATGAAGTCTTTCTGCTTCTTATCAGAAGATAAACTGCCTGTTTAAAAAAGGTGGTGCCAAGCCCAGGAGAGCCTCTTAAAAGGGCACAGGCTGCTGATTGTAGCTGTCTGGGGAGATATTTTGTATATAAAATATTTTAATATTGTCACAGTGAACACCTGTGCTCCTGTTCTGGGGGAGAGGCCAACCAGTCTGAAGCATCTGACACATCTGAAGCTTCTCACACAAAAGCTCAGTAGTTTGACATATAGCAAAAAATGTATAAAACAGGATACAAGCTGCACTTGTGCAGGGTGACACTACAGCTCCCTACCCCTTCTGCAAAAATAAAACTGTAGATAGAGTATTTATAGGCAGTTTACAACTTTCGTCCCTGATAAAAGGTATCAGGTAGTTTTACTGAAGGCATTTAACAAAGCACCAGTTTCCTTCAATTCTCATTTATTCAAATAACTTCTTCCACATCCCATTCCAATAAGTATGTAGGATTATAACTTTCACCTGCTTGCCTCTTTGATCTCACTGATAACTTTTCCATGTAGCGCTTGGTTCAGTTCCTCTTCCATAGCATACAGAAATGGAGGAGGCATTAGGGTGTCTGCTGAAGCAGGCTGGAATAGTTCCACCCCGACAATATTTGAGAGAGAAAAACATGGAGAGGAAAACTTGAACATTGAGTGTTATGGACAATTGGCTGCCCCTCAAAAGACTTGGTGGTTTAATGGAGAAAAGACTTGCTTGGTTATCCAAAAACCAGGCTAAGAACCTTAAAAAACCAGGCTCACTCAAGAGGTTTCTGGAATTTTCTATTTCACATCAAAAAAGAGAAAAAACCCAACCTTTCATATGGCATTTCAGTATTCCTGCTTTTATTCCCAGCTGGAAGTGAGAAGGGCAGAGTCACGCACAAATGCAAAATAATGAGAGCATTACAGCAAGAGCATGCTGAACCTCACAGAAATGGTCTGAACTTCAAGAAAAGTTTCAGAAAGGGGGCAGCAGCTGAATTCTACTGTTACCTGAGCTCCTGGGACTGTTACATCTCGTGCTCTACAGTGCCTTTGGACTGTGAACCACTGGAGCCTGTGGACACAGGAGGTGCTCTGTTTGTATTTGTATTTCCATGGCAATGTGGCTAGGGAGTTGTTTGGTCTCTTTTCCTCAAGAGATCTGCCAAATGATTCCTCTTCATAGAATGAGTTGGTAGAAGGAATTGGGTTGGCATTCCTGCAGAAAATTTAGCCTTGTTGCAGCTTCACATATGGTTATGCTAGTTGCAGGTATCATTAAAATATTTCATCAATATTTTTAATTACTAAGGATTTAGTGGGATTTTCTCCTGATGCTTTAAATGCTCAGTTATCTCAACTGATTCTTGTTTCCTTAGGATGCACTTTCTCATTTTTGTGATATACTTGAATATAATTCTGAACATTCAGAAAATTAATGTTTTTAACACTGAGATTCCTGGATCTGAAAACCCTTTAAAAGCCCTGCTATATTCTTGTGAGATAGGGCTTAGACTGGGAAACTGGAGCACTGGAGAGGCAAGGAAGACATTTGCAAGTCTCTAATATTCAGAAGCCTGCTAATGATAACTGTGTTGGGAGAGCTGGGGCCCGTGGACCTGTACACCTCCTGCCCCCCAAAAAGCAGATCTGAGGGACACCTAGGGATGGTGGTGTCCATAGGTTTGCCTCCATCTCTCAGCAGTTCAGCAGCACAGTTCTGAAGACCCAAAGAAAGCCAGGAAAAAAATCTATCAGCTCACTCCCACCCTTCAGCTGCAGGATACATGATGTAAGTATAGTGATCATATAAGGCAGCGTAGTGGTCTTGCAGAAAGAGAGTTCATACCGGGGTATTCATACATTATCCAGGCATTTAACCGGAACAGCCAATTGAGCGAGCCTGCTTCCTCAGTTGACGCAATGCAGAGTTACGCTCTGACCTACCCTGCTTTTCTTCATGGGCTGCTGCTGAGGTTTTCTAGGATCCTAAGTTAGATATGCGTCTGCTCTGACACTTCCAACTCTCACACAGTAATTGCTAGTTGTATGTGCTAAGCGCAAAATTGCAGCATGATGAATAGCTGAGATTAACCTGGGATGTTAACGTAGGAGCACGCTGGCTTTTGGAGCTGGCTTATTTAACTGAGAATCTCCTGGTGTACCTCTTCTGTTTTGATATTGAAAATAATTTGGGTTTGACTAAAAGCCTAGTGAAATCAGCTGAAATCTTTCTGTGCGTTTCAGTGTATGTGAAGGTCTGTATGAGAATGAAAGAAAAGATTTTAAGATCCTGTGTAATATTTAGCTGAGAGAGCTTAAGTGCCTGAAATCCAGAAGCTGAGGGTGTGAGTCAGTTAAGGGATAATAAGCAACTCCTCCTCATGCCTTGAATGATGGTGTTATACTCTATAATGGCAGGGAGAACATGAGAAATAAGAAAAGCAAAATTATACCTGACGTGTGCAATGTCATGAGGGCAAGTATCACATACAATAAGTATGAGTGATAAAATATATTAACTGCTAAAATTCTCCATTTCTGGAACAAAAAGAATTAGATTTTGTACAAAAAAAATATATGAAATTACTTTTGGTTTAGAAATATCCATGAATGGTCTAATCCCATGCAAATTGTTTTATCCTTTCTTTTCCTGCACTCCAAGTTTTAAATAGAAAAGTATGAAAATGTACACCTCTATGTCTGACACCAAATAATTCAACAAAATGCTGTAACTGCTGTGAGAAAGGATCCTGTGGACCATTAGCTTGTAAAACTAGACCGCTGAGCTAACTGACTGATTACAGGAGTAATGTTCAGCATTTTGCTGCATGTTTTGGGTGCTCACTGAGAATGCATTTAATTAATTATCAGCATTTTTCCAAATCAAAAGGCTTTATACAGAATTTCTGTATAAATAACATAACTCAAAATTCCCCATGAATTTAATCGTAATTCAAAATTCCTCGTGAAAGTTATGAGAGCATAGTAACAGAGAAAATGTTAGTTAATCAGGGTCATGGCCATTACATTTAGATGAGTACATCTGATTTTTTAATAGTCATTTTCTACAGCCATTGTCTTGGCTTTTTCACACAGAAATTGATAATAATCTGGGGTGGGAGGGAATCTTAAATTATTTCAATGTGGTTTTTGTTAGAGACAGTCCTTCAGAATTTCTGCCTCGTGTCTTCATGCATAAGCAGGTTTTCTTGTACCATTATCCTATGGAATAGCATTTCTGTGTGATAAATGGAATATGGAAGAAGCCTCTTAGCCCTAATGGGTGATCAGGGCACGTTTGTGCTAGATGCAGTATGCACATGTATCAAAAACACATTCCCAGCCCTGAATAAAGTGCAGCTAGAGGTTACAAACACTTCCATAAACTGTAGCTTTACTACAGCGTATAGTGCTACTGACGTCTATAGGGTCACTTGCTGCCATGATGTCTACATGTACAGTTATGTAAATGGCTTAGGACTTGCAGACACAGAAGAGGACCTGGATTGGGTGTCCATGTCACTATATGTACTAAGTGGAGCATGCAGAGTTGGGCTGCGTTCGTGCAAGAGTTGTGCGGATGGTCCATTTGCTTTTCTTTTCTGGAAAACCAAAAAGAAGAACCAGTTTATTTCCCATCAGAATGTCATCCCCGAGTTTTCAAAACTGTGGCACTCAGTCATACCAGGCCTCAGCCTGGCCAGTCGTCAGATTCACTTGTTAGTGAATTACAGGCTTTTTATCAGCTTGGATTAGCATCAGAAGAAACTGCATTAGTCTTCCAAGGATCCTCGAGAGAAGTGATGTTTTGCCATAAGTATCGATATTGTTGGTAAAATAGGGTAGCTGGAAAAGTAAAAGTACATGATTAGATGCCCATAAAGACAAAGTAACTAACTTAACCAGCAAACAAAAGTTCCTTCATACTGCAGTGGTGACACAGTACTGCCTAAACTCTTTTCCCCAAAATAGACTTCTATTTCAGTTTGACAGTAGATATTACATACATATGTACTATTTATTGTGTGTGTGCTCATGTATAGTACAGATTTCTTTCAAAGTATAAAATAATAATGTCTCTCATACCTTGCTGTAGAAGTGATTAAGAATGAGCAGTTTTATTTGATCAGACTACAGTAAACTGTTATGCTCATTTTGGTGAAAATATTATCAGATGATTTCCTGGATATATCTAGCTCATACATAGCGGATGTGTAAAAAATTTTTTTGAAATTGTTTGTTTTGTTTGTAAGTAGTTCCCACTAAATCAGATCCAAACCAAATCTACTCTTTCCCAAGAACTGATTTTCTGAGTAACAATATATTTTGAATCTGGAGATTAGGCTTAAGATCCGATTGCAGGACTTGATATATTGTTTTGCTATTAATGCAATTTGGCATTTTGTAGTATTTTTTAAGCTATTAAAAAATTGGAATCAAGCTAGGATATAATATAATAAATAGCATCATATGGCCTTACAGAAAATTTATGGATTAACTTTGTGAAGTATAATAGGAGAAAAATCTGTATTTTTATATTGGTCTTTGAACTGAAAATTGAACCAGCTTTTAGCACAGTCAAGTACAGAAAGATAATATGGTAAAAAAAAAAAAAAATTATCCTTCTTAATAAACCTTGCTTCACCGATGCCCATGCATGACATCCTAGTTTTAACTGTCAGGAAAGCAGTGAAGCATATGCAGTGCAGTGGAATGCCCTGTTCCCATGCCTGGTTCTCCATATATAGCTCTGCACAGCACTGTTCTCTCCTGGCTCCCACTCTGAGGGCTTAACTTGCATTTTCTTGGCAGAATTGCCTCGGCTGAGAGCTGTCCTCATGGTAAACACTCAGGCAGCTACTCCTTCGTTGCACCCACCTTCCCATCAGGACCCACAAAAGAAGATTTGCAAAAATCATGTACAATTACTCTTCAACCACGCTTTCCTCCCCCCCCCCCCCCCCCCGCCTTCATCTTGGTGTTGGTACTGTCAGTCTAATTTTCTTTTCTTTTCTTATTATTTTTGGAAACAACTTTGAGACTTGAAAGACTTCCATGCACAGGAGATGTGTTTTGGCTCTTCTGCCAGTTGCATTCTGTGGATGATTAGATCAAACCGAGTGGCTGCCAGATGACTAATCAACTTGTTACAGAGTAACAGGTCTCACTGGAGAATTAACAATGTCTTTACAGTCTCCCTTCAATGAAGTGTCTGGAATTTTCTTAGCTAACAGGATAGATCAGTTTAAGATTTTCCAGTGCTACTTGAATATGATTTATAAGAGCTTTAAAAAAAAAAAAAACCACAACAAAAACAGCCCCTCCCCCCAAAAACCTCCAGCATTTAAGTCTTTTACTTTTACTTCAGGGTCAAAGGCCATCATTTAACGAACGCCGTGCCCTGCATTATGTGTCTTTTTACACCTCTGTGTGTTAGTGGGGATGGGAGTGCTAGTAAAGTGCTTTGAAGCAATGAATGCTGGACTTTGCACACTGGGAATTCAGATATAATTTATAGCTGACCATGGATCAGATTAATTGCAATGAATTGTAGAAGGACCTAAAAATGTTGATGGTCTGGGCAAGACAACGTGTGGATTTCCCAGATCAGCAGATCTATTCTCTCTGCTCTCCTCCTGGCCATCTCAAGATTTTTTCATGAAGGGATACGCCTTCACTGTGAAGCAGAGACTTACAGGTATTCCTAAAACACTCAGAATTTGGAAGTGTTTGAAAAGTGAAGAGGAAAACTTGTATTTTTAGTTAAAACCATTGGCAACAAGGCTGTTCTGTTCCCACTTCAATCCGTAGAGTTGATTATAAAGATGAGATTGAATTTGACCTTGATGAGTGTATATGTATATAATATGTTTAATCGCATAAGGAAAACATGTCCAGTAGGAAAATGTTCTTTAACTTTGGAGTCACAGGCACAAGATCTGGAATCTGGATATTGACAAAATCAAACATAGCATAAGACACAGTACTTTAAGTAACGGCCATAAACAGCTGTTACAATCTGCAAATAAAGTAAAGCCTATATTATGTTAAACCTTTTAAAAGATATGCTCCATTTCAAGCACAAGTCATTGCATCAGATACTGGAGTTGCTGGAGGAAATTGTATTGCCTCTGACAAACTCTCGGAAGGTTGGGCTTCTGGTATTGGTTCCTTTTGGCCTTTTGACCCAAGAAAAAAATTTGGGTGATCTACCTATACTCACTGAGCATATGCGGAGGTGGAAGTATGGTTGGGATGGTTGGAAGTGTGCTACCTAGAGCACTGTGGTAGTACAGCCTGAGACCGGTAGAAGGCTACCATTTTCTTTCCTGAGCAGGGCCAAACCTTATGTAAAACTTTACACCTTGAAGCAAAAGGAGGACGATGATGCAGAGGTCACATGCTGAAATCAATGGTGCAGTTAGCTATCCCCAGTGAGTGTTGTTATTGGTGCTACACCCTGACCTTGATCTAGCCCAAGACTGGAAGATGCAGTTTGCATTTTTTATGTCCTGTGGTGACTTCAGATTGGCTTCATCACACCTAAATTCAGAAGTTAAAAATTAACTGTCTAAATCCAACCGAGTCATGCAGGTCTCCCTGTGTAGATAATGAAGACAAACGAGACGCTACAGGTTTCGGTTCCTGATTCAATCACAAGCACAAGCTTCCCTGCTCTGCATTGTCATCGGGAGTGCCTGGTTTTCCAGGATTTCTTTGCTGCAGCAGGGTGGGTGAGTGCAGCTGATTAGGCATGATTAACCTCGCTTATCGTACTGTTCAAAGTGTCCTCCTGTGCACGAGCCAATCTTCCTCTAATACCAGGGCTGGAGCTGCTGTTTCGGTTGACACTTTATGCTCCTCACATGCCTTGTCTGCAAAAAGGGAGGCTAGGCAAGGCAAGGGGGTATGTAAGAATCCTTGACTGTTAGGGACATATAAAAGGCAAAGGCTAGCACGTTCAGCCACAAGTCCAGGAAATAGCTGCATGGTTTTAGCTGCACTTGTTTTTGTATTTGGGTCAATTCCAGTCATGATTTTGGCCAGGAACTGTGTCTGATTTTGACACATTTTTTGAGCCTCTAGAGTGTAAAATAAATATTTTAAATAGTATTTATCTCTGTGTTACAGATCTCTGACCAAAATGATACCCACAAAATATTACTTTCTGAAAACACAGCTTAGAAGCAATTAGATTTATTTAAACACTTTCAACAGCTGCACTAATGTCTTATTTTAAACAAAGCCCATATTTCACACAGAGGATCTCAGTCTCTAGCTAAATTCAAGTCACTTTGCAAGCACAATTTTTCTCTGTTTTTTTATCTCAGAAGGTTGTGGGGGAAAAGAAAAGTATCTGGAAGTTTTCTTGTTACTAACTGGTATTATAATCCAGAGGGCACTGGTTGTTAACAATTGCTTTCTGATCAAATAATGTATTTAAATAATATCAATATTAACTTGAGATTAGGTGGAAAAAAGTGTTGCTGAATGACTGTTAGTACAAATTGAATTGTTTGTACTAGAACTGTATGAATAGTGTATTTGGTGTCGTGTTAAATTGGACTGCTGAGATAGGGGAGACATTAGCAGAGATCTGTACGTGAAACTCAGCCAGAGTCTGCATTTGCAAAGGTCTCTAACTCACGCTGAGCACAAACTGGACTGTGCTTTGAATGTGCATGTTAGAAAAACTCCAGACATTACTGCATGGTAGTAATATTACTAATTTAGATCCTAAAAAAGATTTAAGCGTGTTCTAAACCAAATCAAACCACACAATGTAGCAGACCTGGATACTCTGGCCTTCAGTCCTGAACACATATTTTACATTACAGTTCATACTCTGCCGCTTGAGCCCACAGAGGCACTGATTGTCACCTAGATTTTGCTTTTCCTTTTCCACCCTAACGCTGCAATGAAAGCTGTAGCAGTGCTTTGTCATGTTTTTCATTTAATCAGTGTTAGTGAATGTGAAATTGAATTGGTGGTTTGTTCCTTTAACTCAATTAATAGATCTAAATAGTCTTTTTGCCATAAAGGAGATTGCTAGTAGCAATATACTATACTATAGGGGTTTAATTAGGCATTCTAGGAAGAGTGGCTAATTATCACTTTCTGGTTATTATCTGAAAAAATGCCCTATGTATTGAATGCTGTCTGGATTCTGTTTTCTGCTTGGTTTTGGCTTCAGTTTCAATAACAGAGAGCCTAATTCTCATTTAATGCTAATATTCACTTTCAGGTAGGTTTCTTGGTGGAGTAATGAAGTGATTTACAGTAAATGAGACTCAGGCTCACCATAGCATGTGCCTTATACTCGTCTTTCTTTAAAACATCTAACAATGATGACACTTTCCCTTTCAGCTGGCATCACGGGTAGGTAACTTTACTGGGTTCCTCAGCATTTGGTTCTGCTGATATTCAATGTAGTTCTCCCATTTTGCATTCCTTCCAAAAGAAAAAGAAAAAAAAAAAAAAGAAAAAAAAGGATGTTTGCAATTTTAAGGTATTCCACAAGTAACTTACTGCTTGATTTGATAAAACTAAAAAGATGCCAACAGCCTGTTCTGCACCCTTTCAAAGGCAAGTGATTTTTTCACTATTTGGGGGTTCAGGTGATAAAACCTCATTTTTTTAATGCTGATTTTGAATGTTAGTTTTGGGAATCAAGTGCCTGTTGGAAGCCATAGAACAAGGGCTATGAAGAATTCTTGTATAAAATACAAGGGTAAATAAAAGTGGTGGTTAAGTCAATATTTCCTTTTATTTTTCTAATTTGTTCAGTCTATAAACATAATCCATGAAAAACAGACAAAAATCTTGCTCTTCTCACACAAGAGTTCCAGTTCATAGTTACAGTTATTCCGTATCAACAGGAAATTAGGATAAGAGAGCTGAGACTGATCATACAGATAAAATTTGGACCTATTCTGGGTAGAGTTTCATTAAATAGTAGGCAGATGGAGATAAGATCTTAAATTCATTTGAAAATAATTCATTTTTAGTGACAAGGAAGCAGTGTTGTACTACATGTGTTCATATTTAATTTCCTATGCGTCGATATAACCTCAAAGCACTCTGTCATTACTGAAATCTTACTTTTGCATACCTTGGTTTCTGATATTTGGGTTTGGCTTTGGTTGGTTGTTTCTCTCACTTTTTAACTCCAATGTTTGTGAAGGAACATTTTCTCTGGTGCTGCTAGACCTGTACACCAAAGCCCACCCACAACAGAACACTTGGACAGTAATCTTCACCTCTTGATGACTGTACTCACAGAGGCATATGTATATACAGCCTTGGACTGAAAGAGGCAAATTGCCTGTGATATGTATCCTCTGTGTAGAGAAGAGAGGGGGTGAAAAATGAACTGTTTAAGAGAAACGTGAGATGCAGATACGGGGACTAGAACGAGATGGGGAACATTTATATCTGGACAGAAAATGGGTCTCAGATGTGGGTTACTAAGGCAAAGAAGAATACCTTGCTCCAGATTGACTATATGGATTGAGGAACTTAGATTTAAGGTTTGGTTGGCTTTTGAAGGAGCAGTCTGACAAAACTGGGGGCTATACAAGGAGAAAGGGCAAGCTTTTCCCCTTGCTCTCCACCCGAGTTAGGTGACATGCCTACGTCACACTCCTCCCTGGCCAAAAAACTGGCTCTGTGGAAGCCGGGCTGGACCACTGACTTCTGGTCAACCAGGATTTCTCTGCCTGAGCTTCTGCTTCTCGCCTCACATTTTTTTCTTTTCTTGCCTGTAACTTTCAACCTGACCAGGGCACCTACCTGAGGTGGTGCTGCACCATGGGGACAGCACTGGCTGGCTTTTACTCCCTGGGCTGTGCTCAGGGGTATGCTGCCTGCCAAGTGCTTGCAGTGAAGTGACACAACAGAGATCTCTGAACAGAGCCCTGAGGCTTTCCTATAATATTAATCCTAAAAACGACTCATACATGGATAAACTTTAAAAACAAACAAACAAACAGAAAAGCCATTTCCTTGTTTCTGCTTGAATCCTGCTTTCCGAAGGTGACAGAACATATGAAAGAGCCAGCAACACATGAGAAAAACATCCTGAGGAGGAACAGAAATCTCCTTTAAAAGCTTTGCATTCAGCAAGTGGCTGTTTAGTTCCTGTGTGAACAATTAATCTTAAAACAAATATTTGGCCAAGGGGGATTGAGCTCTGGGAGGTTCCATAGCTAACTAAGGTTGAATGAAAACACACACTGCCTGACTTCTTCAGGCCAGTTTTTCTTTTTCACCCTCTCCATAAAAATAACTAAGAAAAAGTATCTGTTACAATGACCCAGGTTTTGCCATTCAAACCTCCCTAAATTACAGGCTTTCCCTCAGAGACCATTTACAATGGGGTATATAATGCATGGCTGTGTTACACCCTACCACTCTTTGAATTCACTATAACTGGTTATTACTACGTTAAAATGTAGTGGTCTGGTTCAAAGGCTTTTCTATAAATAAATATCTTCCTAGCTGGACAGATGACTGTCCCTACCAGCAGCTCCTGTGTTATCGGCTCTCTAGTTTTTAGCATTTCAGCTAGGCATGGCTTGGAGCTTCTTTTAAAAGTCTGTGAATGGCTGGCAGCTGCAAGGCCTTGCAAAACCTGATTAGGATCAGACTGGAAATCAATAAGAGTATTACACTGCTCGTTCTTATTCCAGTTAGTATTTCAGTGAGGGTACTTTTTAATTTTCTGTTATCTACACTTCCTGAGTTGTATTTTTTTTTTTTAAAGGAGAGGGGAGGAGAGAGGGCATGGTTGTTCTGCTTGGGACGCACAGGTTGTATGCTATGTTTGTGCTGTCATGGATGCCCTATCTGAATCAATGGAGAAGCTCTCTTTGGCTATCAGAAGGCTAAGGTACTACCTCAATAGCTGGTAGATGCCACCATATCTTGGCTATGTTCTGGATTATGCTGTACATGTGTGTAATTAATCCCTGGAGGATGGTAAAAAGCATAGCCAGGGAGTATATAAAGCA
Source organism: Pelecanus crispus (assembly GCF_030463565.1). Lineage (NCBI taxonomy): Eukaryota > Metazoa > Chordata > Aves > Pelecaniformes > Pelecanidae > Pelecanus > Pelecanus crispus. The sequence goes on from NC_134645.1 coordinate 93,822,091, forward strand.
CCTGTAAGTGTTGCTATGCTGTACTGTGCCCCAGCAGCCAGCAGAGCCCTCCTCTTTCCCTGCCTATTGGCAGCTCCACCTGGAGTAAGAGCTCAGCCATCCCTGAGAGCTTCTGCCAGGGGAGGATGAGTGCTGGCTCCCTTCGCCTGCCTGAAATCATGCCCACTCTGAGCCTCCTGGGCCACCTTTGGATCAAATGCAATCAGTGCCTCTGCACTAGCAAAGATAAGTGAAACAAAAAGCCCTAATTGAACAAATTGACCAGGGCAATCCATTTAGACCGTGGGGTCTTAAGGGAAGAGGCTCGCATGTACTGTGTGTAGTAACTAATGGAACAGTCTTGTGATTACTGAAGGCTTCCTGGCTCTACAGCAATACAAATAATAAAGGGATATAAAAGTATAAACAATATGTGGCACTGTTGGCAAACAGTGCTTTCCATTTTCAAGGCACTGTAAAAGAAAAAAAGAAAAACAACCTAACTGCTCCTTCAAGTGCTAACTAGCAATAATGCTCACCTCATGGGTCCAAAAACCATAAGATGGCTCTCCACAAGACTAAAAATATTGAGATATTATTTTTAAAAAAATGTAGCACATTATTTGGTGTTTGGTTTGGTTCATTTTGGGTTTTTTGTCTTCACAACCTAATTTTTAGGCTCTATATGTTCAAGATTTTGTATGCAATGATGGGGAAGGGGAAGGGGGAGTCAAAAATTTGTTTTTAAATTGCGTAACTCCAAGGGCTGAGTCTTTATTGAACCATAAAATACTGCATTTAAATAATGAGAAAAAGAAGCCACATCATAGTTAGGGAAAGAATACAGTACTACTAGCTGTGTGAGATCAAAACACATGAAGCATATCCTAAGAAATCATGGGATTGCATTAAGATTTCATGACAATCAAAATATTTTTTTCTTTTTGAATTGCCTCAGAGTTTCTGCAGTCACTTCAGACTCTCAGGTGTCCTTCCAAAACAATGAAAGCTGGCAGTTTACCTTTGTTTAATGAAAGACACTTCCAGTAGAGGGTGCTTCTTGAAAAACATTGAATAGTGGAAAAATCAGTGACACTGAGATCATCATGATTTGGTGGTTTCAGGTTGCTTGCTCTGGGCCTCTTTTCCCATAAATCATGCTGTCTTTCAAGTTGTTATGAAAGAATATGATGGAAAAGAATCTGCTTTTTCTTAAAAAACACAAGTTCTTGCTTCAAAGGATGCTAAGAAAAGTCATATATCGCAAGTCTCTAGTGGGCTAGACAGAAACTGTCAAATTGGTGGTAGAGTTCAATGAGAGAGACAAAAACACAGTGGGGGTTTTTTTAATTGAACTTTGAGTACAGTTATGTATATTTCTTTTTCAGATTTTAACAGGCTGGGGTTTTTTAATTGCCAAGTAGGAGCTTATAGCTAGTGACATCAACTTCTAACATAGTAACTACTGTACTTCATTCTGGTTTGTATTGCTCCAGTGATGCTGCATAAACTACTACAGGAAAGGCAGCTTCCAAGGAATGGGAGATTTTAGCTGCCCCTAAATTACTGGAAATGTTGTGCTTATATGCTGTAATAAAAGGGTATGCATACAGGAGATGTTTCGGCAACTGCAATCTGCTGCAATTATAGCAGATACGACTACACCAGGCGACCAATTTAAGTGAACAACATTCAAAACACAAAGCCAGACAGTCCATAGGGAATTTCAGCTCTTTTCTTCTGTTTTCCCAGACATCCACGTCCCTCTCCCTCCTTTCTGGCATTTTGTTTTGATCTTGGTGAACCTGTCCCGGCTTGTGGATGACATTTAAAACTAAGGACTTGACCACTTGTGGTCACCGAAAATCACAAAGCATTTGTAGTAAGAGCAGGGTTCCAGCTCCGGTGTCACAGAGGCATTTCACTGGGAACAGCAGCATTTTGGGGCTTGTGTGGGGGACCCCTTCGGGTCACAGGCCCAGGCTGCTATGGCTTTACAGGTCCAGCACAGAGTGGAGTGAGTCTCAGCCACCCATCCACCCACCTGGGGATGCTCCACTGAGCATGGGCCGTGTGAATTTGACACAATTATTGACAAAAGGTTATCTCCGTGTGGGTGTACCTCCTGTGCTTGTAGCCACTAACATTTCCAGTTCTGCAGGAAGGAAAGGATCTCCCATGCTTACAAGCTCTTTAAAGAATCTTTAATTTCAATAACATCGACCAGAGTCTGTATTCAACAATGGCACGGTATTTTGTGACTAGGTTACCAGCAAAATATTTTTTCCAGTATTGACACTGCCTGAAAGCCTGCATATGTTTGAACATTTCGGTGTTTTTGAAAAGTGTTTTTGTGATTTTTTTTTTTTTAATTCTTTTTTATTTTAAAAATTAGGTGTGACGTTCTATTTTTTCCCTGCTTATTTTACCTACTTTTGCTTTACACATGAACAAAAATATTTTACTGTGCCCTCTCTCCATTTGTGACCATCTGGAAAAATGGATTTTCTGACACAGAAAACTTCTAAAATTTCTAACTTCATGTGGCAATCATAACCATCATTAGCTTTGAATATTTCTAATATACTACTGTGCTATACATAAAACCCCATTTTCAAATCACTTATAAGGAGATGATTTATTTGTCTATGAAAGTGTATAGGCATAGGAGAGAAACTTCATGCTAAAAAAATTATCTTGTTTTAAGTTGTGAATGAGAAAACAAAAGAAAGAAAACCTTAAAGAAATGTATGTTTTGACAGACTCAGAAATACTTGACAGCATCTTGTTCAAATTTCCAGAAATGTCTCTCGGCTAGGACCAGATTTAAAGAATTTTTAGTCCCCGAAGTCAATTGTTTTTCCAGAATGAGTATGTGAAAAAAAAGGATTATAATAACAGTCACTGTCAATAACAAAAAGCTAAAGTATATCGGTCCCTTAGGGGGAAAAAAACATATACTATATGATTTTGCTACTGCATTTAACAGGTGCAAGGAAGGCATGGAAATCTGTATAATTCTTCTTCCTTCCTCAGAGTTGCAAATTTTTTTCTTATTTTCTCTGCTTGCTCTTTTATTGCAGGATTATATTTTCATTACTGGAATTTCCTGCTTATGTGGTGACGTGCAAGCCAGGATTTTCTTGGCTGTTACCAAACCATTTGATTTCTTGTTGGAGAAGCACAGAACAAATAGCAGTGGGAGGCTGGCAATGGGCTGCTCATACCTTTACATTACTTCCCTTGTGAATTTATCTCTCTTCGATACCATGATGTCTGAAGAATGTCAGACTTTTCCTACTTTGAATTAGATTATTTTCTTCTTGTGAGATATACATTTTCTAGGTAAACAGCCATGTTGCTTTGCATTGGAGTTTTCCTCCTCTGGATAAAATTCAGCTCCAGTAAGATCAAAGACAACTTCGGCAGCTTAGAGAAAAAGGTAGCGTTCCCCTTTTATTTTCTCCCATGTTTAATTTGCTGCCAGCTCTCTTTGAAAATGGCCCTTTTTGCCAAAGCTACAATTTTGCTAAATGAATTAGCGTTAATACTATGTCTTGTTTATTTGCACAAGTGGAACATGAAAGGTGGGAAATACTGAAGTGAAAAGAGAGCAGGAGATAAAAACCAGAGCAGTATCAAGAAAAACGTGAAGAGTGGCTGAGGTATGTACCACACACACTTCAGCCCTTTGGCAGCAGGTTGGCCCTTGAAAATCCTCCTGACAGGCCTGTCAAGGTGCCAGACCTTCAGGCTCTCCCTGTAGTGATCCATGCGGTCCTCCAGGCTCGACTTGGGGGATTTTTGAGGAGTGAGTTTCACTGACTGCGGTGTTGCAAATGTGATACGTCAGGTTGGAGGGGGGTGAATTAGGCCTTGCAGGTGACGTCCAGAGCTTTGTGAGAGCAGGACAGGGACCAAGCACTGCCTGTATTTCTGTCTCTGTTCCTGAAAGGGAAGCTGAAGTAGCTGAATTTGCTTCTGAGGGGCTTGCTGGCAGCTCCCATTTCACGTGCCTCAGTGAGACTGAGAGAGCTACAAAGCTTGGACTACTTCAGTCAGGTCCTCATCCTTCAGCCTGCTGCTAGCCAGAAAGTAATAAATTAGACAGGGCTAAAGACGGGATTAGATGACAACTGAGGACAGGAAAACTTTAGGATCCTCTGAAAGCTTAAAAGTATGTTAGTCACTACTGAGGGCTGCAGAAAGAGCTTGTCACTTTTAAAAATCCTAAAAGCCTGCCGTATAGTCAGCAAAAACTACATGCTTCCTCCATGTGGTAACTAGCTGAAAATCACAGGCTTGTACAAAAATGCAAGGTGGGCTAGCCCAGCCTCCTGCTTAAAGCAGGAGATTGCTCAGGGCCATGCCGAGTCCAGTCCGAAAACCCTCGGGGATGGAGACTCCACAGCTGCTCAGGGCAGCCTGCCACATTGCTTGACCACCCTTGTGGCAAGGAATATGTTCAGTCAGGATTGTTTAATAACTGAAAAAATTATTTCTCAGTGAAAGAACTTTTATGTAAAATGCCTTCTTTCCGAGTGTAACATTTTCTCAGAAAATGACAGTCTCAGAAAGACAGAGAGTCAAAAATAACTGGTTTTAATACAGTGGAAAACTCCTGGACATGAATGTTCAATGGCTTTACACTTCCATTTTCTTCTAGGCATCAAGTTTTCTGGTCATCCTAAAACACCTATGATGCAATTCTTATTGTATATATACTCATCTTATTTTAGGGGAAGAAAACAGTTTATGATGCCAGAGGAGTGGTCCATAGGTAGAAATGGGAATGTAAACCCCTCTGTAACAAATCTCATAAGAATTTCTGGCACCACTGTGAATTCAACTACTTTGGTTGTTGGCCTATATGTGAATGTATGTGTTTGTGTAAATCCACACATATATACATATATGGATGCATACCCACAAATTCTATGATTCTATGATGATTCTATGAAATCAATAGATTCACATATACATATTCACATACATACATATATATACACTCATATATATATGTGCATGTATATGTGAAAACACACACACATACATATAAAATGCTTCTTTTTTGGGGGGGAAAAAAAACCCCAAAACAAACAACACCACAATTTGCAGCTGGCTGTGAGTAGAAACTCTGTTTTCTGACCTTTAGCATTATTTTCCCTACAATCTAGTCATCTGACTGGATGCAATGATACAGTCAATGATCTAACACCTGTAATGGTCTGTGTACTGACAGACCTGTTGCAGCTTTAGTCTCAGCTATTCTGGGACAGCTTATTCTGGGCAGTAAAGGCACCATGGGCAGACCCTGTGGCTACCAAGATCACGGTCAGTGTCACTTGCCTGCAGGCTAGGGCAGGAGATGGTGCCAGGCAGGCGATGAAGCAGTGCCTGGGCAGCACAGTGCTCCACAGATTGGGGGAGGCTGTATCTCTCTCACGTCTGTGTGAGGGCTGTGGGAGATGCTTTTGGTATAAATCACCTTGGCAGGAAAATTGTCAGCCAAAGGGAATGTACTCAGAGAAGAGCCACATAATAATTAGAGGTGTGAGTGTAATGACTTTGTGCAAATACATACAGAGAATAAAGACATCTTTGGTGTCATGTCAAACTTGGAAGTGTGTGGTGGCATGAGAGATTATAAATAGGAGCATTGGGATGAAAACAGAATGGCGCTGGGCTGAAAAGGCTCCTGATGCCAGGCACCTAGACAGCTCCCACCACCCTCTACCACCACTCCTTCTTTTCCCACCCTCCCTCGCTCCACAATGCCAAGCAGCATGCTTTGGGACTTGTCCATTCTGGGCTGAGGAACAGACTGACCTAAAAAAACCCATGCTTTTCTTTTTTGGTTGTGTTTAAGCTGATTGGGTTGCCCACCTGGCCCACCTGGGCAACCACATGAGCAGTTGTGCTGGTGGAGGAGGCGAAGAAGCATGAAGTGGCGGGGGCAAAGCCTGTGCAGGCCAGTCCTGCAGCCACACGCATTCACACACATTCAGCTCTGCAGCTGTTGGCTGAGGAAGGTGGAAACCTGCCTTGAGGAAAGGAGAAGATGATCTTGCACAGTGCTCTGCAGAGAGCAGTTCTGTGCTGGAAGGATGGAGATGAGTATGTAGGTTCTGCTTCCATAATTCTCTTTGCTTTGTGCATGAGCTGCTTTGAGCTCCCCAACCAATCTACAATTTATTCTTGACTGAAGAACAATGAAAACAACATCACCATTTCCCAAGACTCATGGAAATTGTATTATTTCTATCTAATAAACAAATGAGTATACATACTCTCTCTCCAGGTCTTTCCATTGTTTCAGCCAGAGATCATGTGCCAGAAATGGATGCTCACCTTAAAGCACTGCCTACCTATAACTTGATCTCAAATGCTGTCTTCCTTTTTAAGTTTTGCAAAATGGAAACAAATCCTTATTTATCATCAGTTGATAGCTCAGTTGGAAGTGGAACAAATTAAAGTGAATAAGGACTGCTTTAATTCTGAACAACACTGCTCACTGTTTTAAAAAGTTTTGCTGGTCCACTTAAAATCTTCAGACTGACTATCTTTAGTCTTTCTATCCAGGCAAATCCCTTTATAAGGCAAATGAAACCCCATACCTTGGTCTGAAAATACTCATGATTTTATTTCATATGACCAGCAGCCCTACAATATCATAGTAGTCCAGGGAAGGATCCGGGAAACTACAGGCCTGACAGCCTAACCTCAGTGCTGGGAAAGGTTATGGAGCAGTTCATCCTGAGTACGCCCAACAGGCATGTGCAGGTCAGCCAGGGGATCGGGCCCAGCCAGCATGGGTTCATGAAAGGCAGGTCCTGCTTGACCAACCTGATCTCCTTCTATGACCTGGTGACCCACCTGGTGGATGAAGGAAAGGCTGTGGATGTCATCTACCTGGACTTCAGTAAAGCCTTTGACACCGTCTCCCACAGCATTCTCCTAGGGAAGCTGGCAGCTCATGGCTTGGATGGGCGTACTCTTTGCTGGGTACAAAACTTGTTGGGTGGCCGAGCCCAGAGAGTTGTGGTGAATGGAGTTAAATCCAGTTGGCAACTGGTCACAGGCTGTGTTCCCCAGGGCTCAGTTTTGGGGACAGTCTTTTTTAATATCTTTATCAATGATCTGGATGAGGGGATCGAGTGTGCCCTCAGTAAGTTTGCAGATGAAGTGGGAGTGGGTGGGAGTCTTAATCTGCTTGAGGGTAGGATGGCCCTGCAGAGGGACCTGGACAGGCTGGATCATTGGGCCGAGACCAACTGTATGAGGTTTAACAAGGCCAAGTGCCGGGTCCTGCACTTCGGGCACAACAACCCCATGCAACGCTACAGGCTTGGGGAAGAGTGGCTGGAAAGCTGCCTGGCCAAAAAGGACCTGGGGGTGCTGGTTGACAGCTGGCTGAACATGAGCCAGCAGTGTGCCCAGGTGGCCAAGAAGGCCAACAGCATCCTGGCTTGTATCAGGAATAGCGTGGCCAGCAGGAGCAGGGAGGTGATTGTCCCCCTGTACTCGGCGCTGGTGAGGCCGCACCTGGAATACTGTGTCCAGTTTTGGGCCCCTCAATACAAGAAAGACATTGAGGTGCTGGAGCATGTCCAGAGAAGGGCAGTGAAGCTGGTGAAGGGTCTGGAGCACAGGCCTTATGAGGAGCGGCTGAGGGAACTGGGGTTGTTTAGCCTGGAGAAGAGGAGGCTGAGGGGAGACCTTATCGCTCTCTACAACTGCCTGAAAGGAGGTTGTAGTGAGGTGGCTGTTGGTCTCTTCTCCCATGTAGTTAGTGATCGGATGAGAAGAAATGGCCTCAAGCTGTGCCAGGGGAGGTTTAGGTTGGAAATTAGGAAAAATTTCTTTATGGAAAGAGTAGTCAAGCATTGGAACAGGCTGCCCGGAGAGGTGGTGGAGTCCCCATCCCTGGAAGTGTTCGAAAAACAGGTAGACATGGCACTCTGGGACATGGTTTAGTGGGCATGGTGGTGTTGGGTTGATGGCTGGACTGATGATCTTAGAGATCCTTTCCAACCTTAATGATTCCTAGTTTTACTTTCATTAAAAAATATTCCAGCCACCAAGCCAGAAAACATGAAATTATTCCTCTACCCTTAATTGGTTTAGTGGTGGACTTGGTAGTGTTAGGTTAATGGTTGTACTGGGTGACCTTAAAGGTCTTTTCCAACCTAAACGATTCTATGATTCTATAAGGTAAGTTGATATTAATTTATTTTTGTGATGTTATTGGATAATTCTGATATACTGAAATACTAAAAAAAGTTTCTCACCTCTGCCTAAAACGATAGACAGTAACTTTCTGTAAAACTTGCCACTGATGACATGAAATAGCATTGCTGCTTGTCAGAAAAGCTGGCATAGTTTAGTTTCTGTGGTTGAACATTATAATCCAAGGGCAAAATTCTGTGTTTCTAATGGGAATTAAAGCTGTGTAACTAAGAGCACCAGGTGGTCCGTAACAGCTGAATCTGGACTATTGTTTTTTAGATTTATGTAGTGTTTCATGCCTATCCCAAATGGTGGCTGCTGGTAATTTCTGCTATTGTTGCTTAAGGTCATCTATAAATGCAAAATGTTTCTCAGTGGGTACTTGACAGCAGTAACCTAGATAAATATTTTCATTTACATAAACATTGTCTTAACATTTCAGAAACTGTGGTAAATAGTCTCAAATCCCAGAAGCCATCTAGACATTTCAAGAATTACATTGTTTTTTTGAAAAAGATTGATGTACTGTTTTATTTCATTGGTCACAGTCCAACACAACAGGGTGGACTGATGAAAAAGATGCTTAACACATCCAGGGTTTGTGTTGCTTTCTTTTTTCTAACTGTGCTAATAGATGAATTTCCATTTGTTTTTCAAATTTTTATGTACCCTTACGCAATAAAAGATAATCTAACTGGACAGGAGCAAACAGTGGAGACCAACTGGCTTTTAAAAGCAAAGCCAAAGCCAAGCAACCTCTCTATAATTGCCACAAAGTACTAAAAAGAAATTATATTACTTTCTGCCTACTTGAGAGCACAAACATTGGTATTTTATTAAACATAGATGCCCCTCAGAGCTCAGTAAGTTTGCATGTGAGTAGCTGCAATCCTCTGTACTTTGTTTTACGTGCTCTTCATGGAGGAAATGTACTCCTACAAGACCTCTTGGACTCGGACAGGTTCTTCACCCATACAATGCTGCACCACAGGCCTGTGCCAAAACCAGCCAGGCTCCAGGCATTTCAGAGAGGCTAAAGCTAACAAAAAATACACTAAATATGGTGCAGGTTGTTTGCATTTGTTTTCTGTAACTAATATCTTGTAAGATCAAACAAGAAAGAGACCCTTGCCATACACAGGCACTTTGACTCCAAGGATTTAGCTTTGTTTTGAAAAAGTGCATGTATGTGAATGAATCCAGAGAGGCCTTGGGTCACCTCCAAGGCGATCACTGCTTGATGCTTATGCGCCATGAACTGAGCGCTGCTCTTTGCAGCTGGACAGGGCTGCCTCCTGCTCACTGTCCAGTCTGAAGCCTTGTAGATAATGAGGTTTAGGTGGAGTAGATGCGGCTGAACATATATCTAGTACAGGTTCACCAACATGCTGTCTTCCAGGGTTGCCATACCAGCCTAAGAAAGACTGAAATAAACATGAGGAGGTGAATATCACCTACTTGGGATACTGTTGTCCTGTTAGAAGAGAAATCCAGCATCCAGCCATTGATTGCCATTGCCTCTGCATGTATTTTCCAGACCTTGTGCTCTGTGTACATTTTGCAGCCACAGCATGAATGTGTGTTGGAGCAAAGCCCTCTGAGCAATTGCATTGTTGCTGTGATCTCTTTATACTGAATCTCAGCAGCTAATCCTTCTAATCCTCAAACAATTATTTTAGCCAATACTGTAGCTGTTCAGAATTAGCTGACAGCGTTTGTGTAGTTCACACTTAATTTAAATCACCATTGTCTTATTATGAGTCTCCCATATGACCAAATAACTTGACTCCATATGAACACATTGCAAATTCACTCTAAGTATGGGTCTGCAAGCACATGTACACATATATGTAGCCATCTTTGCACACATCTGTTTTACATGTTTGCATTATAATTTAAAACTGGCTAATTGTGTTTGGTGTTCAGCCTGGGGTGCTTGAAGGATAGTTTCTTTTCAGGAAGGACTGATCACCCTGCAAACACCAAGGCCCCCAATAAGGGGCCCAGATTTTGCATCTGGATCCATTAGTAATTTCTAAATATTTGGGGCAGATTTCCTTACAGTTTGGGGTTCTTCTGTGCTCTGTCACGGGCCACAAACTGAGATTAAGCAGGGACCTTCAGGAGTTAGAGGTGTCTTGGCTCTTCTCTTCCTACTGGGCAGATGTTCATTAGCCAGCGTTTATCAGTTGTGATGTGATTACAGGTCTCAGGAGCCCAGACAACCATTTTATAGATGTATATAGCAGAAAAAGGAAACATGCATTTCTTTTTGCTTTCTTAATCTATAAGATCAAGTGGACAACTACTGACCTAAATCTCCTACAGACTCTTTTGGAGGAGGTGCTTCTCTGTGTTTCATTTCCTCTCCCTGTGTGGGAGTGTTGCAATTCCTGCCATCGACTGCAGAAGCTCCTGCCATCGACTGCAGAAGCTCCTGCCTCCCAGTTATGATTTTACTTGTTTGAAACCGCAGCTTGTGAGTTAGCTGCTGAACTTGCACCCAGCCATGAGCACATAGCTTCTCACAACACTGCCAGGCTTTCAGATTCCTCCATTTTAACTGGGCTTTGCCCACTGACTAAGATGTTCAGACTTTTCTGAGTATTCTGTGATTACCACAAGATTTTCAAGAGATTGACTGTCCAGGTACTATAAGCTTATATCTACATTAATATGCTAGGAAATAGCCTTGGTGCTCTTTAACCCTGGTTTTGTCACTGTGTCCAGCTCATGATGGAGCTCAGGCCCAATTGCAAAGTTATGCTAGTACAACTTCCTGATGACAACACTGCCAAGTAAACTTCATGGGGTGTAATCTGTCTTTCACAGAGTCATTTCCATTAAATTCAATTTCCTGCATCATTATATTGTAAAGAGAGAGGAATCTACTTATTCACAAATTGCTTTGAAGAATCTGAGTGCAGAGGCAGTGAATTACACTAATTTGATTGCTAAAGCTCAGCAGATAGAGAAAGCCCTTATTCATCCATAAAAATATTTTACTGGGTTTTATTTTATATAGTACTCCTTCCAGGTATCTGACATATTGCACAATGTAAACCACTAAAATAAATATTTAATAAGATAAATATTTAAGCAGAATTAGCCTAGGTGGGACAAGAAAATCTATAATTAAGTACAGGAAAGGAACAAAGAAAGGAGGAGTTGTTTCAGAAACAGAGGCAGGGATTGAGACCTAGGAAGGTCCTGCACCATGTTTTTACAAGTTAAATCATCTTCTGCCCCTGTCTAGATCTAAGTGTCCATGCTTAGTGAGCAGCTGGGACAATGAGATCAATTCTTTGCAGCTGAAAGGGAGCCTGAGCAAAGAACAGCATTTTCTTGCCCGTCATCTATTTGCACATGTCAGCAGCTGTACTGAAAGCATCCTCTGTCCGTGTCTCCATGCAGGATGAGACACTGATTACCAGTCCTTCTGGCTTCTCCACACGCGAACTGGGAAGTGGAAAGTGAAACTGCCCAGGGCTGCTCCACGCCAAAGAGGAGGCTGCTGTTCTGCACTTTCGTTTCCAGAGGCTCTCCCTGAGTGCTGCTGGACGTGCACAAGAACAGGCAGCTGGTTATTTTTAGATAGCAGTTGTATTTTCTCCAGCCTGTTTCTGTGGCACATTTTATATCACTGCCTAATTTGACAAAGGGTGACAAAGCAGGTTCAGAGGATAGCATGCTGAAGTGTAGAAATTCATTTGGGAACAGTAAAATGCTTTTCAGCTTGAGGCTGTTGTGTTATTTCAGTAGGATGAGCTGATGCCTTATATTCCCAGCATTGGTTATCTGTCAGTGTCAAACAAATATTCAGAAAGGCCTTTTGTGTCTGCTGTCTTGCTAACACACCAAACATACAGCTCAAGCAATGTATGGCCTGCTGAAGCCACTTCTGTTTGACCATCTATTGCACCTCCCGGACCAAAATACTTAAATAATAAGTCACAGCTAAACTGCCATGTTGTTTGACGAGGCTACATTACTTAGATTTTTCAGGCTTTCTTAGAGTTATTTGTCAGGTAGAATTACCTGTTGGGATTTTTCGAATTACCCAGATTAGTATTTGTAATGGGGACAGAAAAAGGGGAGTTAATTTATGGCAGCAAAGAATCACTTGTTAAGGGGCACTGCTGTTCTGCACACTGACATTGCCTATCTGTTCCAAAAGAAATTTTGCCAGCTACAGTCAGAATCTTTGTACATTTACTGAAATGTGTGGATTTTTATTAGGACTGAATTATCTCACAATTCTCATTTCTATAGTGTCAGTATATTCCTGCAATGAAAATAGTTTCAGACACCCAACCCCTCTGATCCATGTTACAAACTGCACTGTTATGCCAAGGAGAAAATGCTGGACAGATGCTGCCTTGAAGGCACCAAAAAGGCCATTGCAAGAGGAAGTCCCTGATACACCTCAAAATTTTCTTTGCTGCTTTGCTTATACAGAGGCATGTAAACCATGGACTGAAGGCATGCTGACTCCAGTGCATGGCAACACCATAGGCCCTTCTGCACTAGGATGAAAGAAGTTTAAGTAATTTGTTAAGAGACCAAGCTCATCAATAGCCAGAGTTTTGGACTTGCATAGGTTGTGTAAAGTCACACCAAAGCCTCTTCTCTGCCTGGTGAGGAGCAGGAACCTATGGTCTCTAGCACTGAAGTTCAGAGCTCCTGGTGCCAGTCTATTACCCTGGTCCGGGTGGTTTTTCCTCTCTTTTCTGACCATAAACGCTGCCTTGGAGCTTCCTTTCCTTTTGAAACTGGTGCACATGGTTTCTGACAAGAGGCCCCTTAGTGAGCCCATTCTCAGCCAGCTCTGCTGGTGACCACCACTTACCCTATGAAGACTGCTCAGCCCTGTGCCTTGAGAAGGTCCTCACACTCTGTCCTGAATCCTTGCTTGGCAAAATCTCCCAGGGAACAGCAGGAGTTTTGACTGAATGAGGTTTCTAGGATCAAGCCACAAATAAATGATGTTTGTTGCCTTGCAGTCAATATGGAACTTGTCTGATCATTGTAAAAATAAGAGTTAAGACTGAAGCTGAGAAAGAACAGGACACTAAATTATCATTGTAGTACACAGAAAAAACACCAAGTGTTCAGATTTCCTTTGCAAAACTGCTCTTTCTATGCTAGAGTTTTCACAATGGATCAGCCTGAAATGTGTCTCTGAATGGGAAAATGTGCCCTGTTGAGCAAATGAGCTTCTAGTCTGTATGCTTGTTTATTAAACTTGGCGAGCAGGGGAGCCTAAAGCCTTAATTAATGTCACTTGTGATATTAAGAGACAAATAATAGAGCAGCAAGTCAGTTTGCAAAAGTGAAGACAAAGAGGCAATGGGGAGCATTAAAACAGTTGTGTCAGTTCCTATGGATTTCCGTAAGACTCACAAGCAATGCTTTGAAAAAGTGAGGAAAGGAGAAAGCAATGTTGCTCTTTTTTTGTTTTGTTTGCAGAGTCTTGGGCTAATTGTCGCATGTAAACTGTTCATTTTATAGAGGAGGAAGTTAGGTCTACTAAGTTGCTCAACAACTTCAGTGTTGAATTTATTGCAATGTTTGTTTTAAAACAGATCTGCATGTTTCATATAAAATTCTTTCAGATTTGAGACTGTTACTTTCCAAACCATTCAAGGCTCAGCTGGTTTGTTACGTATCTAAAATTCAGCTGGGTTTTGTTGAAAAGTTTATGAGCTCTTCTTCTGTTCTCTAGATAAAGCTGAGCATCCAAGTGAGAACTGGGGTTTCTGACTTGGCCTGAGTCTGTATCCAAAAGCTTTATCTATCTCAGACAATAGAGAACTATGAACTCTGGAATACAAAACTGATGAGACTCTCACAGCACAAGGTGCTTCCTCATTTCTGACCTTTCTCTTACTGAGTCAGTGACACAGTATTTGCCAAGCAGGGCTTAGTTCACATCAAACACAGCCACCATTAGCTTTGAGAGAAGTGGCAAAGTCCAAATTTCCAATACAGAGACTGTTGTCTACCTGATGACTTGTATTCCCTAAAAACCCATATAATCTTTCTCCATTTCCCAACTTGAAAAATGACGATAGGTACAAACACTCTGGGCTTTTTGACTGCCTGGGAATTTGGATCTTTGAGAAAGTTGATGGGATCACCCAAGTGATGAGGGACTTACCCATGGGTTATCCCTTAACTTGATGTTCTGCATGTGCATCGGGAATGATTCTGTCTGTATTACTCCTTCCAAGCCACTCTAAGCCGTTAGACTTAAACAGGCTATTCTCAGAGAAAAGGAGTACTTGAAATGTGAGTGGTTTTTACTCTGGTCATATATCGCTTGGCTTTGTTGGAACGCTGGTGTAGTGTCAGTCCTGGAATCCTGCTAAGCAGAAGCAGTTGTCTTCTTTTCTGCGCCCGGACATCTGGTCACCCTGTGGCTACAGCTGTAGATCTGGCACCCACAGCAACTTCTCAGGCTGAAATTTGTAATGTTTATTTTAATATTTTTAAAAGTAAACATTTCTCTCTGAAAGACTCTAAAAATCAAGAGAAAAATGTGGATTTTTCCTCAAGAGTCAGCATGAAATGTCTTAGAAAAGAAAAGCAGAAAAATTCTGTATCTGATAGATAATTATGTTTTGTAAAAGTGAAGAAAGAATGAATCAGAGCTTTAGCCAGGTATAAGTATTCCCATATCAAGTGATCTCCTTATGCACTGATGTTAAAAAGCAAAACAGAAGACTGTCTCTGATTTGGTGTCTGAAAATATAGTCATTATTCTCTGCAGTACAAGCACAGCCATGCATTTTGCTGCCAACATATTTTGTTTTGTTTTGTTTTTTTTTTTTTTTCAAATCTCTGAAGTGCTAGAGTACTACTAGCAAATATTAAAAAAAAAAAAGCAAATATTAGTATTTTAGATAGATGGATATATCTATTTAATAAGTTTCCACTGTGCAAATATTTGTGTTACATGGGATTTTAAGTATTTTAATTTTTTGTAAGTTTTATTTTCTTTTTAAAGCAACGTAGCAGGAACAGACTGTTCTGGTAGAATTAGATAAAGGTAAACTAGTACAAAGCCCAAGTCATGAGCTAAAAATAGCAGACACCTTCACTTGGTCTGGGCAGTCCCTGTTTCTGTGCATTGGAGGGTAATGGTCAGATATTGAAGGTGGGGTGCAATCCGGCCCACTAACAAGGTAGCTGTACCTTGAGCATAGCTCAGAGGCAAGCTTCACTCTGCTCTGAATGTCACTCCAGCCCATCTTCCCAGATGCAGAGGGGACAAATCACTGCTTGAGGCTTAGCTGAAGCCAGATTCCTCATAGGGAGGCCAGGACTGCAGTTACATTCACTGAGAGTTTACTGCAATTGCTTGTGGATACCTGTTATCTCACAGAACTGGTCAACATAATTAATGCTGAAGTCTATGGGGATGCAAACATGTATTTGACTGAACTGTGGGGGCAGAGGAGATTAAACTTCCAACATCCTCCAAATTCGTATCTTGGCTACAATTCAGCCTCCCAGTAGACAAAGAGACGAATAACCTAAGTGTTAGTCCTGTCCCCCTTTTGTTATACCATTAGATACCACTGCTGTCAGATGTTCAGGCAGCCTCAGCACAGATGCTGAGACAGTAGACAAGGGAAAAAGGTGTGGAGAATGACTAAAATACAGCAGTTGTTTCATTGGATGATCCAATTGGCATGATTTCCCAAGTAAGACGAGGCTTCATCATACCAGGAGGAGGCAAAGGAAAAGAAGTAGAGGAGGCTTGGCAAGAACCTCCTCTTAAAGCAGTGCTTTGTGCAGATTTGTAGTACAATTCATGTCGTTAAAGAGTGGTGTCCCTTTGATAAGCTGCCCAGGAGAGGAGGAGGGTACTGCGATAGGGCTACCTGGGCTGTGAGCAAAGCCCCGCAGCTGGCCACCCATCGTGAGCTGGGGGCTATCACCACTGCTTCGTCAGCGCCTGCAGCCAGATCCCAAGTGGGCATCTGCTGCCAGCACCACGCGGTGTGATCCTCGCTTGGTCTGAAGCCATTTCTGTAATACTTTGTTCAGTCATCTTCAAGCAGCTGCTTTAAAATCGTTTCAGAAGACCAAAGTAAACACCCCTCCGGAGTGAGCGGTTTCCTTCTCCTGGATCCCGGGGAACACAGGGAGAAAGCGCAGGAGTTGGCTGCAGCACAGGGGCTGCGGTGCTGCTGGCCAGGCACTGGCCTCACGTCGGCCCCCAGGCCTGCTGTGCAGCCCTTCTGCATTGCTTTGCAACCAAGAAGCCTGAAAAAAATTCTCAGCCAGACTCCACAGTTGTGGGACGGATGAAGAATTCATTTGTCTGCCTAAGATCTGACAGTTACAAACCCTAGGGTACATTTCTTTCCAAGCTGATAAGTCCTCTATGCGATTTTTTTTTTTTTAAGGGATTATCCATACCATTAAGGAAAAGACACAACAGTCAACCTATTTATGTCTGATTATAGCTTTGCTTAGACCACCTGAAGCATGCAATAATTGCTCTGAAGTGCATTTCTGGATGAGCCAATTATTTCATTTCTAAAATATAAAATACTTATGAGGGAAAACCCAGCAACGAAATCCAAGAAAAAATGGACAGTAGGGTTCTTTGTGCTGGCACACTTTAACATACATAGTTTGCCATTCTAACAGCCAGTCCGAAAGTTCCAGTTCCACTGAAAAGCTTTTAAGGCCGAGCACATTGTTTTCTACTTCACAGGTCCTTTTTTTTTAAAAAAAAAAAAAAAAGAAGATATAATTCAGACGTGGTTCTATAGCCTTCATTACCACTGTCTCTGTTTTGGCATACAGTTTGATTTATGTGTTATCTTTTCCCATCTGTAAAGTATGTTGTTTCCCTTGCACACACATTCATATTAGAGAAAAAAGAAGGATGAAGGATGGTTTAGTGAGGCAGGACGTCAAGGCACAGTAAACATTAAAAAAAAAAAAAAAAAAGGAAAAGACTTAGCAGAATAAAAGCGGGAGGGGTTTTTTTGTGTGTTTGGTGACAATAAAGGGTTTTGACATATGGCCTCTATCCATGGGAACAAAAATACTTAGCCTGAAAAATCCCACAGAGGTCTGTGTGACCAATTTCAAGTCAGATGAAAAAAAAATCTTTTAGAAAATAAGCAAATGAGCTGTTTGCAGTGCAACAAATGCCTACAGTACTAACGTGAATTGTGAAATCACTGGCTGTGACTGATCAGAGTTCATTAAAAATAAATCTTGGCCCAGCAGTTTTAATAAATGGAATGAGCATTAAAGGCAGCAATGATTTGCTTTTTCTCATGCAGAAAACTGTCTGATCTTGCATTTTTCACTCAGCCAAAGGATTTCTGCTGAATAAAACTGATTCAGGTCTCACCTTTCTGGGGGCGAGGAGAAGATGGGAGACAGCAGCTTTGTCAAGCCTTCAGAGCCTTTCAAATTTAACTTTTTCTAGAATTTACTTTGGCATTTAAGACTTTGTGGGAAAAAAAAAATCAAAGCCACATTTTCTGTTCTGCCTGACGAGGAAAGTTTGAAAACACAGGCGTTAAAAGAGGCCTCTGCTCGCTCCCATCGAGGACAGCTCTGCCTGATGGCTGAAGGACGGCTCACATGGAACCGAGTGTTACCTTGGCTGGAAAACTCACCATAGAGACCAAAGGCAAAGCAGTTTTGGAAACACAGATGCTGTAACGGCATTATATATGCACATCACTGGGCCAAAGAAGGAATGGATTCGTGACCTGGCCTGGAAATACGGTCTGCATTTGACTCTGCTCCATCACATGTGGAGGCTAAGAAAATTTGATGGAAAAGGCGTAAGAGTTACCAGCACTGTGCTGCTCAGAGGCACGAGCACCAAAATGCTAATGCTGTCCCAGAAGTCAGCTGCTGAAGTGCTTGAACCTCCACCTGGGATGGAGCAGCACTTAACAACACTGGGCACAGCCTGAACACCTACAGTAGTGCTACAGGTCTGATCTGGCACCTAAACCAGAAATCCAGTCGAAGCTTGCTGCTTTCTGGTTCAGGAAAAAGGGAGCAAGGGGTGCATAGGCACAGCACACGGGTGAAATGGTCGCATGGCTTCCTCTGCATTTTTGCTGTTATTTTAATTTTCTTCCTCATGCAACAGCAACAGCAAATGGACAGAGTCAGTCCCAGGATACGGTAACATGTCTTCATATTATTTATGGCAGATACAATGCAAAACAAATACGTCATCTACTAATGCTAGCACTTCTCTGGCACTGGGACACAGAGAGCAGTGAGAGTGGGTGGACCTTGCTGGTATGAACCAGAAAGCAGTAAGTGAGAAGGGGAATGAATATGGTTGGGATTATTATTTCCCTCCCCATCATCCCTCCTTCCTTCCCTGCCACCTTCTTTCCCCATTGCTGTGTCCACATAGTCCCAAGCCTGACTGCACCCTCGAGAAGCAGCAATCCCTATTAGAGCTCCCCTGACCCTGCAAACGTTTCATAGCTCAGGAAGCCAGCTCCTGAGAATTACACTGTTCATGACAGCAAACATTTATCAGTAAAAACACCATCAGCAGCAAGCTCCCCCATTAAACTAAGTATACAGAACAAGCTGAATATTGGCGTGGCAAAGATGACTGCTCTAAGCCAAGATCATGCAAGCTCCAGTCAGCCTGTATCAGGCAACTTCCACTTTTGGGTAGGGCTAGTGCCAAATTCACGGGGGAGCCAAAGAGACAAAAGTGTAGTTATCCTGGTCTAAAGCCCAACAGAGTGGGTGGAAATTCACACACTGGTTTCAGTGTGCTTTGGATCATATCTGTAAGTGGGGAGGAGCAGGCACAGAGGACTCTGTGGACCTGCCATAGTGGCCCTGGATTTTGGGGAATTCTCTCTTTTAAATCAAAGCCCTTGCTGTGCAAGTGCAAACTCAGCGTGCATGTGCAAGGAGAGGTGATGCCTGGAGGGTATGGGTCATTTATACCCAAAGGAAAGGCACTCGCTACAATAAATGGTTTTAATAAAGTAACAATGTTTACTTTTCCTTTGCTGCAGCAGAACACAGAGCACCTTCATGAAAGGTCCTCGAGGTTAAATAAACTATACTTAGTCCAATACCTTACAGTTAAAACCCAGGGTTGCTCCTGCGCATGAGATTGGGTCTTTGTTATTCTCCTGGGTATAATAACTTGTGCAGCTTATTTCTCTGCACCTTGTATGTCTAATTAAAAAAGGCGAGTAAACAAAAGGCTAACGTAAGACTGATACATGTCAGCAGATGTGTTAAGGGTTTGTATGTTCTGATGATCTTTCATCACTGAGGTTTCTCACGTACAAGGTGTTGGGCAAGAACTGATCCTGCAAGCTGCCAGCACATGCCCAGAGGGGTACATCACGCACTTATTTTCAGTACTTCTCTTTCGAAACTTGACTTTGTTTACTATTTTCATTCGTTTTCTCATAAGTGGCAATATGATGACTAATAAATGAGGTTATGTCTTGTAGATTTGATAGTAGCAGCCTGCTGCAATCATTTCTGTCCTTTAAGCTAGCCAGAGCAGGGTTTGGTTTGTTTTTTTTTTTGCCTGCAGCCCCTTTAGCTGTACGGCCTACTCCCCAAAATGTTCCCCCTCATTTTGATTTGATAAAGATCCCTGTTTACCCATTTTATAGGCCTTAGATGAAGGACAGTCCTGGTTTATCAAATCTGAGGAAGATTGTGGGGAGGGGAGAACAGCACTGCTGTGTTTTTCCACACAACATGTTACGGTAACAAGCACTCCCCCGCAATGTTTGCTGACAGATGTTCAAGGCTTGGAAAAAAAAAAAAAATTGCTTTCAGTTGATGGCTGTACCACCACTTTTGAAATAAGTGTTAGTTCCAGGCTCCTGAGTTCACGAGGGCAAAGAAACGGCAGGAGGAAAACAGATGAACTGGGTAATGAGGGGGAATAACAAAATGGGAAAATAAAACCTTGGTGCTGACAGAGCTGGCAAATGTAATATCTCCTGGGCAGCAGGGAAGAGAAAAAAAAAAAAAATAGAGCTGGATGTGAAAGAGCTGGAGCAGTGACCTTCAAAGAGCTGTGTATGCCTCTGAAGCTGAACCACCACAGAGGTCCAAACTTACTACCAGGTCTTCTTGGACACTGAGTATTCAGTTACCACACAGTGCCCAGGAGGAGCTGGGGGTGGTTATCCCTTCTCAGGGCACTGAGATGGCATCTGTGAAGCACAGGCCATGCCGGGGGAGGATGGGGACCTGCGCTTTTGTGGAGCCGTACAGCTGCTGGAGCACAAAGAGAAGTGTCCAGGGAGTCTGGGTGACACCAGCAGGAGGTCTCCCATTAGGTGATCCAGTTTACCAGTCCTGGCTGTGGCTTGGGGCATAATCCTGCCCTGGATGACAGAAATTCAGTGTGAAAGGCCCAGATCATCATGGACAAACTTGCTGGGATGGACAAAATCACCAAGCTGTTTGACTCCTGCTGATGCCAGTAGGAATTAGGCAAGCAATCAGTTGAAACATGAGGTGCTGCACGAACTAGGCATGTCATCAGTCTTCAGTTGCTTCTGAATTCCTGGTCCTTCAGCTAGGATGGGTTTTGCATTTGGCGTAGCCTGGATTTTCTCTGAGGCTACTAAAGCTTATCCAACTGTAGCCCGAGAAACTGGAGCACACTGGGGAGGATTAATCTAGAGCAGTGAGACTTCTTGTCATTGCCGGTTTGTTTGGTTTTGGTTTTCTATTAGGATGACAGAGGTATGTGTGTAGGAACTGGAAATCCTGGGAGTGTATCCATTTCAACGCACTGTTTGTTGGAAGGGGTTTCTCTGCTTGTGGGCAGACTGTAACAACATTAGGATAATCCCTTTCTGTCTTCGCTTCCCTCTTCCCCTGTCCCAGGCAGGCAGGAGTGACTGGAAAGACTATTCACAGTCTTTCTCAAAATTTCCCTTGCCTTGCCTTGCTTTCCCTTCTTTCCCCTCATTTTGCCAGCTCAGATACCTACTAAATAGTAAAAACGCTTATTTAATCTGAGGTTCAAAGTAAATTAGCTGTGCTATCACCTGGTACATATCCCTATCTTCTCTTGCAGCGTGGGAGTACTTGTTTACTCACTGCAAATGTTGCAGTGATTTGCATGTCTACTTTTTAAAAAAATTGAATCAAAGCATTAATAATTTACCACCGAGTAGCATTCATTTTTGTAAAGATGCATCCACACCACAAAATGTTGTATGAGCAGCAGATTGCTGAAGATACAAACTTCAATATAAGACTAACAAGCAATATCAGTTTTCAGCTCTAATAACTCTTGACATTGCCTGTTTAAAGGTGCAGATATGTAGTTTCTACATTGTTATTCTGGAAGATGGATTAATTCAATAAAAGTTAGCAACATGTCGGGTTTTTTTTCTATGCGCAACACTTTTTACAAATAACGTTCCCTAAAAGACAGGCAAAGTTTAGATGTTTTCCTTTTCAACCGATGAATCATCTGGCCATTTGGATAGACTGAACTAATGGGAATTCCAGTAGCTGAGCCCTGTATACCAGAGAGAGAGAGGTGCATAACATGAAGGAGAGTCTATCACGTGTGTGTGCATGTATGCTCCCTCCACACATACATCCAGTTTTGACAAATTAAAGCAATACTAGACAGGAGAGAAAAACCCTAGACAAGGAACTATTCATCTCGTCGTCTCTGTGGCAGTGGAGGTAATTGTGATGAATGGTGCTAGAAAAGTTTTTGAGTTTTATGGAAGCACTTTGGCCCTACTTTTTTTTAATTGAATCTTTAGCACTTTAGTAAAGGCAACAATGTTTTCCCAGGGTGTACTGGAGGAAGAATGTATCAAAATGGAAAAAATAACTACAGTTTCCATGATTTATGCCATTTACTTTGCAAACATAATATGTAGAGCAGAACTTTGGCAGGTGTTAATCAGTATATTTTTTCTTCGCACCAGTAGAGCTGCTTCAGCTTATACCAGCTGAGAATCTGGCTCCATGTATTAAATAAAAAAGTGGGTCTGGCTTCCTGATCTTTTGTAGTGGACACACAAAACTGCTCGTTATTGAGCTGTAGGCTTGAAAAGCAATCTCACTTCTCAGTATTGGCAGCAGGCTGGAGAAATGGGGACATCGTGTGCTGAGCTCCTGGGTAGAAGAAATGTTTTCTTTCAAACCATAACGACCTTTTTGGCCATCTGAAGGAATATGTTCAAGCTTCCTTGGCAAGCAAAGGTGGGACACTAGCCAGTTACTACATGAAGGCTTTGAAGACGGAGGGAATAATAAAAGGAGGAAAAAAAATTAAAGAAAATCTTTTTGTTCCTAGATGGGTAGCTAAGGGGTAACCATTCATCCCTCTGCTTCGGAAGCAGAAACATAAATTGACCTGATACATCAAAATCAATACATTTTTGGACTGTTCCATAATACCTCAGATGCTGTGTCTGGTTTTTGCATGACCACAAGGTTTTAAAATAGGTCCAGTTAGCTCCAGAGTGGCTTCAGGTGGTATTTCTGATCTGTAAATGGTTCTGGATCAACCTCTTTGGAAGATGGTGTACACTATAATAGGTAAATCAACTGAAACCCTGCCCAATATTCCTGACTTTATATGGGGAAGAGATGACATTTTGGGGAAGAAATCAGAGATTCCTGGGGGAAAACAGGAACATTGTTTTGGCAGAAATGATTACAGATGCACATGTGTATTAGTAATAGAAACTGTCATTTGCAAACAGCTGTTGTCAGAAAAAAACAAGTGAAAAAATAGGTAGAAGCTGGAGGGAAATTGGGGAGCTATAGAAATATATGCGCACTATTTATTGTTTCTGATCCTTAAACAAACTTCATTTAATCAAGATGGTTACTCAGGATATGCACAGAGAAGTGCTGGTTCTTATGCACAGAAACATGAAACAAGGACTTTCATAATGTGAAGGTCCTGTGAGATCTTAAGGTTACAAAAAAGTGAGCTTTATATAACAAGTTTTGGGGCAAAGGATATGAAAGCTTGATGGGTTTGAATGTCAAAGTCTGGTGTCCACTGACTGAATGCTTAGATGTTGCAATGTTTGTTTTGGAAGGAATACACTTTTGAGTATACAGAGCACACTATTTTAAAGATTAGATCTCTCCTTAGTAAGCAATATTTTCTTACCCCAGAATTTTATTATATCAGAGTGATCTTTAAATGATGTTTTCTGTTATTAGAGTTTGACCTAAACTCCTAAATAGCTCTATTATGTCCAGTGACCTCATTCTTACCAGGTCAGTGGTGAATTAAGCAGCCAGCTTCCTGCTAATTAATCCGATTTAGTTAGAGAACTGTTAGACTGCATTATCTTATCTCTGTTAAAAGGAAGTTTTTACAGGATTGGCACCAGATTACTGTTATGAATGACAACCCTCCATCCAACTTTGACATTTAGTACATGAGCAGAAAGGTAGAAGAGCAGAAAAATTGCTCAGCACACAAATGCCGTCTTGTTCTTCAGTGCTTCCCCTTGACATAAACGACCAGAATTATTCCAGCACCCAGACGGCTTTGAAATTATACAGCCCCCAGATGTTCCTGCCCAGCAAGGCAGCACATTTTGGTATGCCAGAGGGCAGGTGTCTTGTCAGAAACCCAAGCCCGCAGTTGTGTGACTGCAGATGGGAGAGACAGATGATGCCAACAGTGTATTTGTGTACATGGTCCTTGTTTTACTCCAGAATAGCAGTGGCCTGACAGAACTGAAACCCGCTGTGTGGCAGGAAGCCTCTATCAAAATACCTGATACTGAGATTGCACAGCTTGCTAGAATTTTGAGGCCCCAGAGGGGCCTTTTCTATGTCATGTTTTGAAATTAATGGGTTATGTTAAATATAATGGAAGGTGAGCCCTTGTGGGAAGTACCCATGAGTACATAAAGGGTAGGGCACTCAATAACTGGAAACCAAATAGCAGAAATGTATTTGGTGGTTCTAGTCCATGTTGGCTGAGCTATACATGCACCAACAGGTGTACAGCTGCTTCCCTTTTTTTTTTCTTTTTCTTTTTGCCTTTAACTGCTCACCACCATTATGCCTTTCACTACTTTATTGTTTGGTCTGGAGTTAAGTGGACAAAGTCTACAACAGGCAGGGTTCACCCTGCCAACAGGCATATCTTGGGAGCAGGGCAGGGAGTGTGTTGAGGTTTAACCCAGCAGGCAAGCTAAACACCACACAGCTCTTCACTCACTGCCCCCCCTCCCCAGGGGGATGGAGGAGAGAATCGGAAAAAAAAGAAAAAAAAAAAGTGCAATTCATGGGTTGAGATAAAGACAGTTTAATAGGATGGAACAGGAAGGGGGAAAAAAAAATAATAAAAGAATATACAAAATAAGTGATGCACAGTGTAATTGCTCACTACCCGCCCACCGATGCCCAGCCAGTCTCTTAGCAGTGGTAGCCCCCCAGCCAACTCCCTCCAGTTTACATATGGAGCATGACATCATGTGTTATGGAATCCCTTGGGCCAGTTTGGGTCAGCTGTCCTGCCTGTGTCCCCTCACAGCTTCTTGCTGGCAGGGCCTGAGAAGCTCAAAAGTCCTTGACTAGTGTAAACACTACTTAGAAACAAGTAAACTTCAACATTATTCTCATACTAATTCCAAAACACAGCACTATACAGCTACTACAAGAAAAAAAAACCAAAACATCCAACTCTATTCCAGCCAAAACCAGGACAGAGGGAGAGGAGGAAGGAGAAGGAGGTGTTTACAAATGGCCTTATTTTTACTGATATTTACGCATCACATGAAATTTGCAGAGCTACGTCTATGGAAAGTACACATGTAATAGGACAGCTGTTGACATGGGGGAGCAAGATTAGCTGTTCTGGGGACTGTTGAACAATGGATGTATTTTCGCCTAGGCAGCTCTGAATAACCCACCCATGTGGCTCCTATGTCACCCCATCCAGCATGCTTTTCTGCCAGGAGCTGCTAGCACCCCAGCACTGGCAGCATCTGGCCACCCCAGCTGTGGTACCTGGCTTCAAACAAAGGTTGGGCAGATGCCGCTTCCAGGATGCTGGCAGGAACAGGCAGGGGCTGTAAAGACGGTTGCTCAGGGTGGGGAGGACCAGGGTTGGGGAAAGCCCTTAAAAACTTTAAATTCTAAAGAATTAGAAGTGAAATCATCTACACAGAAAGTTTATGAAATCCTGGGTCCTCTCCTAGGGGCACTGAGACATTTTTGTCTGTTGGATAGCATCAATGAACCCAAATACTTGCAGTTTGTGCCTCTCTTTAGTACCGATATTTCAGATGTAGCGGGAGGAAAACTGCCAGGTATTTAATGGTAACTGCTGCATTTGTACTATTCGGGGTGAGTAGGAAGTTTAGTTTTAACACTTTGGGTATCTCGCAAAAGATAGCCACCAAAAGCAGACGTACGTCAGCTAGCAAAAAGAGTAAAAGGGGCAATTATTAAGCAAGAAGGACTAAGGTAGGTCATCAGTTCTGCTAAAAACTGTTTCTAACAGCTAAACATCCCTCATTTCCCCTCTAAAGGACCACTGCCTGCTAGAAAGTGACCACAGGCTCCAAGCACATGCCAGGTCCAGGCCTCAGGTAGGCATAATTAAAAACAAAAGGTAGCGAAGAGCTCTTTAACTGGGATGGCAGCAGGCTGACCATAACGTAACAATTCTTTTAATGTGGAGAGAAGCTACCAATATCTGAATGTAAAATGATGCGTGAAATTACACATGCCTTGTGATGAATTCTTATTGTATTCTAAAGTGTCCAAAATTAGTTTAAAGAGCCTCTTTTCAATAGGACAAGAGATATGTAAGTAAATCTCTTTCTGCACTAAATTTGCATTGAAAGACCATAGAAAGTCCCATTTCTTTATGTAGGAATAAAAACACATACAGAAGAAAAAGATGACGAATAAGAGGGGCTTAGGATACGTGAACATCTTCTGCTGCCATGTGGCTGTAGTTTGTCTGGCCTGTGTCTGAGGGCTGCAAACATCTTCCTCATTAGTAGGTAGAGAAGGATTAGGAACTGCACTTAAATGTATGGCATTTGCCCAGTGATAAAAGGGAAGAATCATATGTGTTCTGGAAAAAGTAAGAAATAGTTTGAGAAACAAATTTTTTTCATGTTAAAAATGGAAAGCTGGAAGGAAGGACATGCTCTCTTTTTACCCTGGAACTTTGCTTTCGTCCTCTTGGATGGCTGATGAAAGATCTCTCCTTTCTTATCTAATTCCTTAGCCAAAACTGCTCACGTTTAAAAAATGCATTTTGCAAAAATAAGCAAACCAATAGGAAATTCAATTTTTGAAATTTCACCTGCATCTTTTCTACGTAGCTGGTTTCAATCACTTCTGCCCTTGTGGACCATGCGTTTGCTGTGCTGCACTGTACGATACAGGGTAACACGTGCACAATACAATTACTTTGAGCTAAGCTGAGCTAAGTATATCCAAGTACGCTACTGGCTTTCACCATGTGCAGTTAAAGCACTGACCTATTCAGTTCTAAAATGAGTGCCTGGGTGTTTCTTCATGCTTCTATATCCTAAGCTGGCCTGTGAAAAGCAGCGGAGTCAGATCTGTCCTGCTTGGCTCCCTACAGCACAGACTTAATGAAGAGCCTATTCTGGAACTCAAGTACTGGCGAATGACACATAAACCTCTCACTAAGCCTTAAACCAACTGACTTCACATCTACCAGCATCATTGTTTTTAATTCTCTGCCTCATTTTGCACACCAGCAATAATCTCATGCCTGGCAAATTGGAATGATCTGGCTTAAAAGTTCAGCTGCAGCCATGTTAAAAAGACAAGAGGAAATAGATAGCTCATCTCTGGAAAATGCAGCCCTTCGGAGCAATGCCAGAACTCCTTAGAAACAAATCAGCTCAGGATTACAGTTTATTACAGGCAAAATGGCGAAATCATTTCCAGGCTATTTTTTGACCCACTATTTCCATGCTGTCATTAGCAGAGAGCAGTTTTGCTCATCCCTAGTTTTGTGCATTCGCCAGGTGTGGTGTTTTGAAGGGCATGTGATAATCCTGTGCTTTTAGTACGTGAGCGCATAAGCAATTGGAGGAATCGACCATTAAGTAGAGTAGCTGCTGGAAGCGCTGCAAGAAGCCTCCTGGCACTTCCCTCCCAGTCCCCGGCACGTCGCCCATGGGAGAGAAAATGTAGGAGGAGGCAGCCAGAGACTAAAGCTGGCAGAGCAGTTGCAGCCGCCATCAAAGCAGAAATGGCCTTGGCATTTTCCTCAGTTAGATCTGGGTTTCCTCTGTTCCTGGCGACTGCCTCTTTTTGTCAGCCCACTCCCCTGAGCCTTAGGGCTTCTTCCTCTCTCTGCCTGTTCACCTGCTCTGCTGCCTCACTTTAGGCTTTCTGCTCGACTTGCCATGAGGTCAATAGGGATGAAATGGGGGATGCCTATGCCCCTGCCTCTTCACAGGGCTGGCGTGGCAGGGCTTGGGGCTCGTTTGGTCTCTGGGCACATCCAGGGTGAGTGTGGTGTGTAATAAAACCCTAAGCTTCTGTGAGACTGAAATTTAGGTAAGGAAGGTGGTGAGTGATGAAAAGCTGCACAATTCAATTAATAGGAAAACAAAGTCACTTTGCCTGCAGGGGATCAGCTGCTTTTAAAATGTTACTGGTTTACTTAGGTGATATAATCTAAGACAGATCTAGAATGACACATGGAACAAAAACTTTTATGGGGCACGTACTATTTAACAGCGATCAAGGTGCAATTTTTCAGAGCAATAAAGTGCTGTAATTTTTGCGGTGGATACTTGCCATCCTAGAAAGATAGAAATATATTACCTGCCTCAGGTGGGCACACAGTGCGATGTAATCAGCAAAAAAGGGATAATGCACCGCTCCTTCCTTGCTGTGAAATACCATGTTGGATGGCTGGTGGAGCAATGCCTAGTACGGGAAGCTTTTTCATAAGAAGTTGCCTCATCAGTGGACTGGTCAGAGACACAGGGCTCCTACCAGAAGGATATCCTGGGCTTGTTGGAAGAGACTGGTGGGAAATCAACCGGCTTGAACAGCAGACTTCTCTGCACCACCTCAAGGAATAATCCAGTGTGGGGCCTTCTGCATAAAAGCACAGATTTTCTCTTCATAAAATTCTGTATATCTAGAGCCAAAATCCTTCCTCTGTTATTCTAGTAGGAATGATAGCAGCATTTGGCATGTGGAATATAAATCTTTCTTTGAAGCTCTGCATTAGGACAACAGGTCTCCTGGGCAAAGCATTATTTGGAATTCAGTGGCACATGAAACAAATTTTATGCTGATAAATAAGAACCTCTGGGGGTTAATTTAAAAAAAAACAAGACTGGTCCTCAGCAGAGGAACAAGAAATGGACTAATAATATTAGTGTGCCATTCACTCTGATTTCATTTACCAGGTCACCCCATAGGACCGTGACATTCATTTGCACTTTCAGATACATAGTAATGCAACCAAAATCAAATTCCCTGATTTTGGGGAAAAGCTTGAGGAGGAGATGGTGTCCAAATATGGACTGGGAGTGAGCTGAGGATGTTGCTCATGATAAGATTAGGTTTGGATATGAGTAGGATGCAAGCTCAGGGCTCTATTTCAAAAGGATGAAATTTCACAAACTCTTCTCTGTATTTTGGCTCAGATGAGCTGTCTTAGAAGATTTCCACTGTGATGGGGAACACGTAAACATCAGAGCTGGAAAGGAAGGCTCTATTCCCAGTTCAGCTCCTTCCTACAATCCCAGTGGTAGGCTGAGGTTACACTCTGGGATGCCTCCTCCTTATTCCTTAGCAGAGTCCACCTGAAAATTTGCATGCCCAGGGAGCCTGTCCAAGAACAAGTAAGAGCTAAAAGGGCCATGTAGCGCTGTGGCTAAGAGAGCATTTTGGCGCTTGGATTTCTAGTCTCTGCCCCTTTAGCCTTGTGAGGGCTTCAAAGTAAAAAAAGAACAGAAATGCGACAGTTGCCCTTATTTTGGTGTTAATGTTATTCGTGCCTTACTATTTTTATCTCTGCACAAAGCCAGTTTACGGTTCATGGCCCAGCTGAGCTACTGCTGAGCTCAGCAGGACCAAAGAGCTGAAGCTGCTGCTCTGAAGAAGAGGCTGCTTCTGCCTCTTGAGAAGGGGGGCAGCAGCTGAGCTCCAAATTTGGCAGGAGCTGGGAGCAGGAGCTGGTCTGGCACTTTCCCAGTCAGGAAAAGGTTCTTGGCTCCTAGGTCTTGCTGATTTCTGAGGTCTTCAAAAGCAGTGAGACCCATGCCTCAGTGGCAGATGTCAGTGAAGATTGCTGCGCTCCAGCAACTGCTCCTGAGGGAAGCAACAACTCTCCTCCCTGCGCAGCAGGAGTTTGTAGCCCTCTCTGAGCTAAAACTGGGTTGCAGCTGCTGCTGTGCGGCTGCCCACCCCTCCTAGCAGTAAATAGCCCTGGCGATGCTCGGGTGATGCTTAGGAAGAGCTGGAGCCCCACGGTCCCTGCCTTGCCTCACACAAAGACCAGTGGTAACTTGCAGCTCTGGGAGGCGATGGCCCTTGATACAGCTGGCTCCATTTGGGATCCTGCAGGGCCTCAGCAAGAGCAGTGGCAGCACAGATTGGAGTCTGCTCCTCATCAGAAGTGGCTCTCTGCCCTTCCCAGTGAGGTGGAGGCAGGGCACGCTGCTACATAACAACCTGCTTCAGGTGCCAAACTGTATCATTTTTGTGTTCCTGGAGGGAAAATCTTGCATGGCAAAAAATGCCTTACTTTGTTTGCACTCATGATGTACTCCCGCTTTCTAACTTGGATTTTTTTTTCTTGTTTTTTCAAAATACCCTACTTTTGCTTTGAAATGTATTTGATAAATTGCCTAGTTCCTTTTTTCTCCATATTAGAACTAAATGCTCTGCTCTGGCAGCATTTTGCTCTTTGAATCCAGCATACCAAGGCAGTGCAGGGTGTGGAGGAGCAGGGTTTCCCATGTAGGAAAAGGAGACCCATGAAAGAAAAAGGATTGTTGTGGGTGAGCGTTTTGGCACAGTACATCACTGCATTTTTGTTAGTGACAGCAGTGCAGTTCCAAAACAGGTCCTTGCTCCAGGTGCCATTGTTAGCACATGGGCAGCTGGAAATGATCAGCAGTGGGGAAAAAAGAAGGGATTAAGGAAACAAAAAAGAAAGGGGTGAGCTCTTATTTTTGGGTGACAGTTTGGCTGGAGACTGAGAAACATACAAAGTAGATTAAGATTAAAAACAGATCCCTATTGACTTCTTGCAATTTTGGAAATGCCAAGGCAGCACCAAGATTCAGGTAGGATAGCAGTGAACATCAGCCCAGCATGGTGGTATCCCATGGGCACGACAAAAGTTATTGCTTGCTAAAACGTCTGACGCAAACTGTGATTTTCAAATGGTGGCATACTGGGGCCATCAGAAACCCCATTTGTCCCTCCTAATATGCACAAATAGACTGTGGTACCTTCCAGCTCTTTGCTTCCTTGGAAAAGGGCTCTCACATCCTTTTGGTCCATTGCTGCACAGTGTTTTGATTGTGTCCCCACTTGCACAGTGCTAAAATGTTGCATTTCATTCTTTCACCTTTGAGGTACTTTGATTCTTTGCCTCTAGGCCAAAGGCCCAGAGCATCTATACAACTCTAGATGACCACAACCTACTCTAATATGTATAACGGTTATGTATGTAAAAATGTAACGCACATTTTTAACAGTGAGGGTAATTAGTTAATGGAACAAATTTTCTGTAGTAATCCAGTTAATTTCCAGCATTTATAGACTTTAATCAGGACTGAAAGGTGCCCTGACTCCATCAGGAGTCATAGTCTTGATAGTGAAAGTACTTGGTAAAATGGCTTTTGTTTTGTCATAGGTGAAACTAAATTACGGCTTTGAATCCATGAAACCAATTCTGTTTGAGTGAACAGTAACCCAATTTCTGTTAGTTCACATTGTGTATTTTCATGCTGTGGTTCACTGTTCCAAAAGCAGGACAGCTTGTTTAAATCTGAAATGATGAGTTTCTCCAGCTCTCCTGAATAAAAGGCAGAATGCTGAAATCCACTGGAGTATTCCCACATGAGCTTAATGCATTGTAGCATAAACAAAACATGGAAAAAGTAAAATCGCCATAAAAAATCCTATCAGTCATAAGCAACTGGGATTGCATGAATGCATGAGTCATGAAACATTGGGGGTTTGCCTTTCCTATGTGGATAGAAAGACTGAAGCTTTAAACTCTCCTACATACCAATGAAAAATGTGGCCTCTTCAAGAAAAAAAAAAAAAAAAAGTCTTATTCTTGGCTGCCATATGAATAGGAACACCTGGATCTTGTATAGTTCATTTTAGTCGCATTTAGATCCCATGGGCTAAAACACAACAGTATCTGAGTGTAAAACACACCTGAAAGTGAGACCACAGCTATTTTTTACGCAGGTGAACTAGAGGAGTTTGCCAGGCCCGCACCGTCCCGTGCCTTGCAGGGTGGGATGGCCGCCTGCCTGACACGGAGGAGAGGAGAGGCTTGCTGGTGCCTCTGCCATCTCCTGCGTCCAACTACAGCCCCAGCTCTGAAAAATCCTGCTCAGGAGGAGGTGACCCTAACACTCCTTCCTCTGGGGGCAAACGCTGATGGGTTTATCTAATTGAAGATACTGCTATTTGCTGGTATATTTAGGCTATGAACTCCCTAGATGAGGCAGGGATATGGCTTTTGATAGATGAACTGTTTGGTGCCCGGATCTCCGATTTGGCCTGTGGCTGTTGCAGCAACGCGCATGTTGGATGCTACTATTTCATTTAACACACACTTTCTCAGCAGAATTGCAAAAAGCTACTGGCAGGCTCGTCAGAAAATTCTGATAATTTGGCCTACTTTAAACAGTACCTTTTCAAAGCAACACAGCATTTAGTCCAAACATTGACATTTTTCCCAGGATGAGTAAAACATCTTTCCAGTAAAAACTGGCAGAAGGAAAATAAAACTAATAGAACAGTAGTACTTTGAAAGCACAAGGATTTCTTTTATTTTATCTTTGAAAGGTAATTTTCTAGATATCTCTGATTTTCATTTTATTCAAAGAAACTTGGTATTGACTACTCCAGCAGTCAATGCCAATTCTTAGTATAGACTATTCCATCACAAAATGCAATAATTTTTTTATAGTGTCAAGCAAGGAAATAAATTTTGGAAATAAATCAGTGTGGACTATAGAATATCAAGGTATCAGAACACTACTTTGTGCGTGCATGCAAGAGAAAGACAAGGTCTTTGAAAAGAGTTTTAAAATCAGGCCTGAGTACTCTTGTGAGAAAAACCAAAAAACCCACCAAAAAACCCACCAGCAAAACCAGCCTTTGAGCTCTGCTTCCACACCCAAGCTGAGACTTTGCCCAGACTAGTTCTGGGTAAGAAAGATATGAATGAATCAAGATTTGGAAAGGATTGCAAGTATGTCTGGTATAGACAAGGACTTTTTGTACTCATTGTCAATAGCAGTACTAGTCATTTTGGTACTCAAAGTTACTTCCAGCGAGTCTCCATTTACTGTGGGATGTTTTCATGAAACTCAGGTTTTGGGCCATGTATGTGTGTGTACTCATGTGCATGCAAGGGTGAGATTGGGCTGTGTTTGGATCTGAAGACTTTGCATTAATTCACAGCATTACGCATCCAAGTCCAGAGTCCTCTGAACTTCTGTCCTGTTGGCTGATGCCTCCTCAGCATCTCCTCGCTCTCCCGTCTGGGGTAGCACCCGGCAGATAAGAGCTGCAACACACCCAGCGCTCCGGTGGGTCACCCAGCTGTGCTGTGGGGGGAGCGGGACAGAGCTGGCGGCTGCCCAGAGCAGCTGCCAGCAGCTGCACCCGCGGTGATGGGGAGGGAAAGAAAAGGGCACGATGGCCTGAATTCTCCAGAAAGTTGTATCTGGAGGCGAGCCGATACATTCATGTGCTATCTGGGTGGAGAACAGCTAGGAATATTCTTCAGTCATATAGCTGCTGTATCCAGCAAGATAATTGTGCAGCAACACAGTGAATAATATAAAGAAGTTTTCCGGTGACTGCTGCCCAGCGATGTCTTTCCATCCCTAGCAGGCAGAGAACAAAAAATTAGGTCAAGATCTCACTTTTAATGTTTTAGTTGCCCTTGGACTCTGTACGAGACAGGCCGAGCCAGCCATACTAAGGCGTTATTAAGCAGAAATGGAGAGAGCTGCTGTGCCAGAGGTGGGAGGATGCAGAGCTGCCGTACCCCTGCATGGCTGCCAGCGCTCCCATTGCGGCCAGGGCTGCCGAGGGGGCCCCGGAGCTCCCCTCTGCCCAGCCTGTTCATCCATGCTCTATACACTGCGCATCCAGCCACCTGGAAACGGTGCCTCTTCATGTCCATCTTGCTACAGCTTATTGGTTTTTTAGTATATTGAACATCTATTTTCATTTTTAACATTGTCAAGAGGAGATAGGAAAAAACACCATGGTGGTACCTGCCACTTCTCTCTGAACTGTGAATAACTGCCTTTAATAGAAGGATTAGAAAGAAATGGAAGAGAGGAGGAATGGTATTACTGAACTTTTCATGACACAATTGTGATAAAACTGTGCTGCATCTTTTTTCCAAACTTCTTCTGAGGGAGCTTTTTAGACTTCCGAGGCCCTTCCTAGACTTCTTTGTTTCTGCCCAGTCAATCTGAGACAGAAGGTTGCTGCTTTTAATACCTAGTGATGATAGCAGTATTGATGTTTATTATGCTTTTAATAAAAACAAACACCTCTGGCTGAGTCAACAAGCTTTTGGACGGAAGTAGCACTGCTGCTCAGAAATGAATCCCCTGACTGTCCATAGGTACCACACGTTGACTGTGTTGGCAGAGCAGCTGTGACACACAAACTCGATTCCTCTTGGGAAAAAAACTAAACTGGAAGTTTTGCTCCAGCTGGGCAGCAGATGGGCACCAATTCCTAGCATAGGCACAGCCAGAGTCACAATTTTTTTCTTTCTTTTTTTTTTTCTGCTAGAGAGTGCTTGTTCCTGTTTTAGACACCATGTCATGGGCAAAAGGGAGGCAGAATGACATTACAGTCAAGGTACATGTAGTTCATTCAAGAAAACACTGACAATTCTTAAATTCAGCAGAATTCACCTAGAGAGTGCGTTCTCTGCTCTGTGGCCAAGCTGAATGAACAGCTCACACCAAGAACTTTATTAGACAAATATACAGAAATACATTCATTGCTATTAATCTTCATTTGCTCTAGAGCAGGACTGAGCGTGTGCATGAGGTGAAGGGACTAACTGAACAATATTGTGCGAGCAGACAGAAAGGCACGATTCACATTGCACATCTTGCGTTCCTATTAATTGCTTGGGCAGTACAACCAACCTGTGTGAGTAATGTGATCAAAATTCTGTCAAAGAACTACGGCTCACATTGACAAGTTAAAAAAAAAACCTTTTCCTTCCAAACAGATGTATTTGTCATTAAAGGGCCAGAGCATGTTCATGAGCTGAATTAATGCTTTTATTAGCAGCAGCATTACCAGTATCGGTCATAATTAGAAGGATCTCTGTATCTCATGCAAATATTTCTAAATTTCTCGCAACGTAATTCACCCTAATTCAATTTCTTGCTACAATTCTTAATGATTTCGACTGATTTAAAGCAACGTGGGCTTTGACGTTCAAGTAGAGCAGAAGAGCAAAAAATCTAGAGTATACATGCACCCTAGATAAAGTACTGTGCTGATGAAGTTCTATTTCCCCTATATTTAGACAGTTTATTAAAAAAAAGCACCCTCTACCTAGTGTCGTTTAATTAGGGGAAGAGAAGTGAAAAGAATTGCGCATCAGTGCAAATAATTCTTCATCTATACAAAAAGCGTGATGATTAATATCCCGTGTACCTTTCTGAACTGAGAAAGTGTAAATGCAATGAGTCTCACCGGAGACGATCTCCCCTCTTCTTTCAAGTGAGTGGGAGGTGATTTGCAGGTGCTTACGCTGAGAAAGGGAGGGTGAGGTGAGGGCAGGGCTGGCTGGCCGTGCTCCTTTAGCAAAGCCCTACGGTGTAAATGGCTTCCTTCTGAACTGCGTTCACCTTCTCTTTAGCAGGTCAGTATTCCCCAGAATGAGCTTCCACCTATTTTTCTTCTTAAGTGTGCAAGTAATAACAACTCAAGAGAGGTTAAAAATCACATTTCATGGGGAAATGCAACAAGATGCATCGAAGTCCTACTGGCTAGTGTAAATGCGCCAATACATTCTGCAGTATTTGAAATACTGCTAAAATGGCATTGCAGCATGCTGAGAAACACAAGTTAAACGAAAAGTTGACTACTTCTAGCCAGGGTTTTCTCAGTTTCTTGGGGATGGCCCAGCTTAATATGGGGTGAGCCGGCAGGTCTGATCTTCGCTCTTGTTCTAGAAATCAGTTATCCGGCTGCAGTGATATTGATAATTTGCTTATAAATAAAGGAGGCAGCTACTCCCTTTGAAAGATTAAACCATGTGCCCTCGTGAGCTGTGGTTCACCTGAGTGAAGCCAGACTGGGAATGGGGAGTTGCTCAGTTTGGTTGTGTTTCAACCTCTCCGAGCTTCCTAAATATGCCCGCAGGCAGGCAGCTCCCCCCGGCGAGACCCCTGTGAGCCCCCTGCCCTCGGCCTCTAACCCGGCTTGGCCCAGGGAGCCTTGGGCACCGGCTCTGCCCCGCAGGGAGATGGGCGCCGCTTGGCACCGTCCGCTCGGGTCGGGATGCGTGGCCGCTTCGAGGAGATGCTGCTCCCGCATCCGGGCGGGGAGTCGGGGCTCCCGGTGCCGAGCAGCGGCAGCCAGTCGCTCAGGCCCCCAGCAGCGGGTCGCAGGGCCCCTTCAGCAGGCCAGCTGCTGCCCCGCTTAGTCTGAATATTTATTTTCAATAAAGGAATAAGCTGGCAAACCCCATTCAGCGTGCCGGCGGATGCACGATACTCCGCTTCTGCTTTCAAGCAGCATTCCCTTGTACACAGTTGGATTTTAAAGCTTGGATTGTTGGATTTTAAAAGCTTCCTGCTTGCTTTTTTTTTTTTTTTTTTAGGATAAATGCATTGGCACAGAACACTACAAACCTTTTCCCTGGCCAGCTGGGTCGCCTTTCCAGCGAGTCCGCTGAGGGTCACCCAGCCGCCACAGAGGCGGGCACCCCACCCGTGAGCGGCACAGGGGGCCGGGGGGGTGGAGGTGCTTCGTGAGGGAGGCACAGGGGGAAGTCACCCCCGCTCCTCGCCCCGCGGGGCCGCGCAGCAGCGGGGATCAAGCCCTGCTCCTGCCCGGGGGCTGCACTGTAGTCATGAAGCGAGAGGGAATTTGGGCGGTGAATCAAAGCTTAACCCCTCCCACCAAAAAAAAAAAAAAAAAAAAAAAAAACCCAAAAAACCCAAAACCCAACCCACCCAATACTGCCAAATTCCCGCCCCGCACGGCTCTGCCCCCCCCCCCCCCTCGGGGAGCGCGCCCGGCGCCCGGCAGGGGGCGCCCTTGCCACACGGCTGCGACGGCGCGTGGCGGCGGGGGAGGTGCGGGGGGGCTTCCCCGCCTGTAGGGCCCCGGCGCCCCCGCCGGGGGGGGGGGGGGGGGGCACCGAGCGCACAGCGCCACCCTCGGAGCTTTTTGGGGTGGTGGGGGGTGAACCGTGCCAGCTCGCCAGGGTCAGGGGCTTCCCCTCTCCCACCCCAGCGCCATCCCACGGCGCGAGGCAATGGGGGGAGGGGGTGTTAAAAAAGGGGGGGAGGGGGCGGTAAGCCCCGTCGGGCTTCTTCATACACCGCCCACCCCCACCCTCCCCCCCGCGTTGGTTGGGGAGGCCGCGCGTCACGCCGCCGCGCGCCCCCCATTGGCCCCTCCCGCCGCGCGTCACCGAGCTGCGAGCGGTGACGCAACGCCGGCCCCACTCCGCACCGCGCCGCTGCGCGGGAGCCTGCGCGCTGCGCCCGCCCCACCTGGGGTCCGCGGGTGCTGCTGCGTACGGGGGGTGGGGGGCGCTTAGGCTGGTTTAAATAATCTGCATGTGGATATTTGGCACTTTAACAGGTGAAACCCAAGCAGGCAGGCCCATTGTTATTAAATATTAAATTGTAATTGGGAAGAACATAGCTATGTTCATCTAGCACGTATCTATGATCCATGCTATTTTTCCTGCTCCGCCGTTACTGAAGTTGCACTTCCTAGGCAGGATGCTCGCCTGGAAGGCACCGGCTCCTTCGGGATTTCTCCTTTTCTCCCCCCCGCGCCGGCGAGGAGGGAGGCGGGGGGGGGGGGGGGGGCGGGCAGGCCCGGCGCGGTGCCCCTGCGCTGCCGCCGGCCGCTTTCAAAATCGCGGTCAGGAGCTGAGCAGCCCGACCCACACGGCCCGGGATCCTCGGCATCTGCTCGGAGCGGGGCCCTTGCCAAATTCCGGCGCTCTGGTATGAAGTTTCGCTGTGCCTGGGATGACCGGGAATGTCGGGGGGTGGTAAAAAAAGAAAAAAAGAAAAAAAAAAAAAAAAAAAAAGAGTAGGGAATGAATGGCAGCGCGGAGCTGGGTGCCTCCGGGCGCGCATCTTGGCACGGCAGGAGCCGAGGGGGAGGTGCCCGCGCCCCCCGCGGGTGCAGGGGGGGGGTTTACACTTGTTGCCTCCCCTCTCGGCGAGCGGCCAAAAGCGTGCGGGGGGAGGCTGCGCTGCGCGCCTTTTCCAGCGGGGCCGCGCTGGGCGCTCCTCCGGCGCGGAGGGGCGGGCCGGGCCGCGCCGTTCCCTGCCGTTCCCTGCCGTGCCGCGCCGTGCCGTGCCGTGGCGGGGCGGCCCGTGGGTGCGCAGGGCGTGGGCGTGCCGGGGGCACCGCCGAGGCCGGCCATGCAGATGGAGGGGGCGGGACGCGGGCGCTGTGACTCGGAGCCCCGGAAGAGCGGAGAAACCCCGTATAAAAACTACTGGGGACCTTTCCCGGGCAGAACTAGGAAAGCTCCGGAGACGGCGGCAGCCCGCGGCGGCAGCGAGCGGGGCGGCGGGCGGCGGGGGGCGGCCTCTGCCCCGGCGGGGGCGCGGAGAGCGGCGCAGGCGGCGGCTCTGCAGGTCGGGCTCCTTCCCCTGCCCTGCAGCACCGCCTGGCTCCGGGGGGCTTCCCCTCCGCCCCCCCCCCCTTTTTTTTTTTTTTTTTAATTTCCTCAATAGGTGTGTCTCCCCCTCTTTCCCCGCTGGCGGGGGCGGTGGGCGCCGTCCGGCGGTGCGGGGCGGCTGCGGGGGGAGCGCAGCTCCGGCGCCGGGTGCGCGCCGCTGCTGAGCGCTCGCTTTTCCTCCTCTTTTGCTAGGCGCGGAGGGAGAGGGGCCCCGGGGGGGCGGCGAGGAGCCGGAGCGGTGCCATCCAGCCCGGGGAGGCGGCGGCCGCGCACCATGGCAGACGATGAGAAGGCCGGCGGGAGTTACGCGGGCGGCTGCGAGAGCGCGCACTGCAACGTGCTGAGCTGGGAGCAAGTGCGGCGGCTGGACCGCATCCTCAGCGAGACCATCCCCATCCACGGCCGCGGCAACTTCCCCACGCTGGCCATGCAGCCCCGCCAGATCGTCAAGGTGGTGCGGAGCCGGCTGGAGGAGAAGGGCATCGGCCTGCGGGACGTGCGGCTGAACGGCTCGGCCGCCAGCCACGTCCTCCACCAGGACAGCGGCCTGGGCTACAAGGACTTGGACCTCATCTTCTGCGCCGACCTGAAAGGGGAAGCCGAGTTTCAGACTGTGAAGGACGTGGTCTTGGACTGCCTCTTGGATTTCTTACCCGAGGGGGTGAACAAGGAGAAGATCACGCCGCTCACCCTCAAGGTAAACCTGCCCTGTGTGCCCAGGCGCCCGGAGCGGGCAGGTGCAAGAGCCTGCCTGCGGGGCAACGGGGCGCCTTCCCCCCCGGGGCTGGAGGGGTGCACTGAGGGTCGCATCCACCACCACCACACCCCGACACCCGCAGGGACCCTGAGTGGTTTTTGCACCCCACGCTTAAAACCGAGGAGGAGTTTGCAGTAAAGAGTCCTGGCCGGGGCTCATCAGGATTAATTAGCCTTTCCTCCCTCTCTCTGGTTTGATTTGCTGGCAGCGTTGGCTTACCTGGCTTGTGCGTGTGCGAGGCGCTGCAAATCTCCCAGCTGGGCTCTGCGGCAGCTTGGTTTGCCGGACCCGGTTCCCGGGGTGGCTGGGGGGAGCTTAAGCTGCCTTTAATATCTACAAGAAGGAAATACCATCTGCGAGAAGGAAGCACCGTCTCCAAGGCATGCTTTCTTGTGTACTGAATGCCCCAGCGGAGAGGCATATTCCCTCCCCTCGGAGACAGTTCGCTCGAGTTCATTAGGCTGAACGCCAAATGCCTTTAAGATTTTTTTAGAGGGATTTTTTGGAGTATGGGGCAGATTTGTGGACCCTGCACTGGAAGAGCAGGATTGAGGGGAGTGAACACTTGCTAAGTTTTGTTTTTTTTTTGTGGGGAGCGTAGAGAGAAGTGGAAACAGATAAATTAGATTTCCTATCTGATTGTAGCAGTGACCTTTTGTGGCGGGGTGCGTGGATATTTGGCATGTGTACCATGGGCTTCATGTGTAGATGCATTTAGAAGTGATTGAAAGAAGCAGTGTTGCCATATGCTTCCCTTGCACGACAGAGTCCCAACAGAACACCCTCCCCCTATCATCCCCTCGCAAGGACAGCACTCCAAGCTCTCACATTAAGCACTTCTTCTCTGGTTT
Organism: Pelecanus crispus; assembly: GCF_030463565.1. NCBI lineage: Eukaryota > Metazoa > Chordata > Aves > Pelecaniformes > Pelecanidae > Pelecanus > Pelecanus crispus. The sequence continues at coordinate 93,862,064 of NC_134645.1, forward strand.
GTGTCTGCAGGCTCCATTAAATCTTTTACGAAACGCTAGGACAGGGTGGAGGTGGGGGGGAGTGTGAATGAATGCGATGAAGGGGAAATTTCTTGCATCTGTGTCTTCATTCGCTCATTTTGTCTTTCCGATTGTAGGAGGCTTATGTGCAGAAAATGGTAAAAGTATGCAATGATTCAGACCGATGGAGTCTCATCTCCTTGTCCAACAACAGTGGCAAAAATGTGGAGCTGAAATTTGTGGACTCTCTGAGGCGGCAGTTTGAATTCAGTGTCGATTCCTTTCAAATCAAGCTGGACTCCCTGCTGCTTTTTTATGAGTGCTCAGAGAATCCGATGACTGAAACTTTTCACCCAACTATTATTGGTGAGAGCGTCTATGGGGATTTCCAGGAAGCTTTTGATCACCTCTGCAACAAGATAATCGCCACCAGAAACCCAGAAGAAATCAGAGGAGGTGGTCTTCTGAAATACTGCAACCTTTTGGTAAGGGGCTTTAGGGCTGCCTCCGAATCCGAGATTAAGTCTCTGCAGAGATACATGTGTTCGAGGTTTTTCATTGACTTCTCAGACATTGGAGAACAGCAGAGAAAGCTGGAGTCCTACTTGCAGAACCACTTTGTGGGATTAGAGGACCGCAAGTATGACTATCTCATGACCCTTCACGGTGTGGTGAATGAGAGCACAGTGTGCCTGATGGGACATGAGAGGAGACAGACTCTGAATCTGATCACCATGCTGGCCATCCGGGTCCTAGCCGAGCAAAATATCATCCCCAATGTGGCCAATGTCACCTGCTATTACCAGCCAGCCCCATATGTAGCAGATGCCAACTTCAGCAATTACTATATTGCCCAGGTTCAGACGGTGTTCCCTTGCCAGCAGCACACATACTCTACTTGGCTGCCCTGTAATTAAGGACCGAAATTAGTAGACCCGCTGGGGAGAACGTTTTCTAAGACGTAGGAAGGGGCGACGCTTCCCTTTGGAATGGGGTGTTTTGTGCAATGATGATCTGCTCTAGTTTTCAAGCTTGGGAAAAGCTTGTGGTGTTTCTAATAAATAGCGGGAGCATGATCAAGAAAGAACCCCAAAATAATTGGATCCTACCCCAGAGCACAAGAGGCCTGTCATTAAAAGCAACCAGCTTTCCCTGAAATAAGTGAGGGAGGAATGCTTGATGACAATATGGGTTGGCAATATCTGCTCCCATAGCTTTGGCATAGAGAAGGTGGGGAAGCCTTATTTTCCTTTATTTTTATTCTTACTCTAGAATGGGATCTGCGAAAGGGAGAATAGGAAAGAAACAAAATAAAAAAAAACAACAAAAAGAAAAAAAATTCACAAAAACAATTCTATATATATTCAGGAATTAAAAGTTAGAGGCATAAAGCAGAGATAAGCTGAATAAAAATGTATATTGGAATTACTGCATTTGGGGCTTGCAGCAAGTGCCGTCTATGGATTGACCGTGTAGAATGTATAGCTTGCTTGACTAGAACGCTTTACCAGAAACAGCTTGCTCCAAATGAACAGTAGTGGATTGGTACAGTTATAAAAACAGAAACACGTACGATGACAAAGTCCATTATTTCCAGCTGTGTGCATGCCTCACGTTTTAAAAATGTGAGAATGCAGGAAAACCAGCTGTGGCAAAGAGAATATGCTCAAGGACCAAAGATTTCACAAATAAGTTATCCGAGCAAAGAAGATACAGTAGAGTATATATATATATATATATAAAAAAAAAAAAGAAAAGAAAGATGTTGCTATATTTGTACACACCAACAGTAATCAAAAGTGCCTGATGCCTTCATAAAATTTGAAGTGAGAAAAAAATATAGTTTTGTGGTTTAACCATGCATTTTGTTTTATCAGGGACACAAGGATTAAAAACAAAAAAAACCATAAGCTTGTGAATAAGTGATGGAGGAAATGCCCTATTTTTTTTCTTGGCAAATACCTGTATAGAGTTAATGTTATGTCGGTGTGCTATTATCCTAGGTACGTGTGTGTATGTGTGTATATATGTTTGTGTGTGTATATATGTACATGTTATAGGTGTATATCTATATATACACACACAATATATATATTAATGTGGTCTAGGAAAATGTAGCAATTAAGGAATGTTTAAATAAAGTACTATGTGTTTTCCAGTTTGCAACAGGATGTCATAGGACAGTGGGCACCTTGCAGTGAATTTTTAACCCACACCTGAGAAATTTGGAGTAAATGAACCAGTCAGGATTAAGGTGGGATTCAGATAATGTCTTTGGTTGCAAGAACAAGGATTACAGTAATTCAGTGGGTTGCTTGTGAGCCATAATAATTCCACAGATGGAGAAACATATGACTAGCTGATTTTTTTTTTTAACTATTTTGTACTGTAATGCCATTTTGACATTTAACCCACTAATGTTGTGACTGCATACCTCCATGATGTGTAATTCAGTGGAACGTGGATCAAAGATAGGTTTATTTAAACCCCCTGACAGCTAAAGAATATTGTATTAGTTGGTGATTTGAACACTAATTGTTAATATTTAAAGGAGTATTTTTAATAGAATGCGTTATGCATTCCAGGACCACTAGAATTTAGCAAATGTGAAATGAACCCTTTTTAAGAGTGTTGCACGATTGCTTAAAATTATATTTTATATATATATATTATATATATATATTTTTATGCAACTATTAAACATCTTTGATCTGGTTGTCACACTGCATTTACAAGTTCAGTACTGTACTTTATTTAAATGGAATCACTTTACATTGGAACAATAATTATTCACTTTCATTTCCTCTCCCGAAAGACCAGCAGGGGGAAAAAAAAAAAAACAAACATCCTCCGCTGTTGTTTTCACTTCAGTGCCATCTCTGAAGGTGTCAAATTCTTTGTTGGGCTTTGAAAACCTAATGACTAAGTGACACTTGACTCTAATATTTTGCTTTTTCTTACTGAGGAGAAGAAAAAAAAACAGACCCAAAAGAAAAGGGAATTCAGGCTTTTGAACGAACGCTCGCTGTGCCCTGCCTGGTTGCAGGCAGGGTCCGGCGCTGGAGGAGGCAGGGGCAGGGGAGAGGGAGAGGGCTCGTGTCCTGGCAGCGTGTTTTCGCTATGGAGCGAGTAAGGTACATCTATTTTTGTCGCGCTTTGTACTTTTCACTCTAGAGGCAATTTAACGGGAACCCGATTTGTTTACTGAAGCACCTTCAGGAAACGTAAGAGCTGGTTCATCGCCGCTCGCGGTGTCGACTCGCGGACCTCATCCCCACCTTCCCTCCTTCTCTCCATCCCTCCGGCGCTGGCTGCAGCCTCCCGCCGGGCTTCGCAGGCCCCGGTCCCCGCGAGGTCCCCGTCAGGTCCCCCTGCGACCCTCGGAGGCTCCGGGCTGGGTGCTCCTGGGCCGCTCTTTCCCCTTGCCTCCAGCTCCTGGGAGGGTTTGCTAGCGGAAGCTACGGGGAGGGCTGGGGAAATGGGATCAGCTGGTAATGCGGTATGTCTTCTCTCGCCACAACTATTTGCAGCAAGTAAATGAGTCATCCGCTCTTTAAAAGGCTTTGAGAATCTATAGCTGTGCCACAACCGCAGAACGCTGATAGTACATGACACGGTGTATTTTTCCTTTGAAGGACCCTTTTTTTGCCATTGCTTGAAAGAAAGTTTTGATTTACTTCCTCTCAGCTCAAATTTTATTGTGTTGTTTTTGGTTTTGTTTTTTTTTTAATGATTGACAGCAGCTAGTTACCTTATAGTGCATGCGGCAGGGCTCTGAGCTAAACTGCACCTTTCAGCGTTTGCATTTTGATACATATATAATATGTTTTTATATATATTATATAGGTATTCCGGATCTGTTTTGCATATGTTAATGATGAAGTGGTGGAACTGGTGGAGCTTTGTTTTATCTGTGACTGGTAGCTTAAAAGGTGCCTGGTGTTAGAGGTGGGAAGAAGGCATGAGTTCGGGCCAAGAGTAAAATAAGAACCCCTTTTCAAAGCTGGTTTATTCCTGCGGTTTGCACACCTTCCCCTCCATAAAATCTGACTTTTTTTTAACTGTTTTTTCCTCCTCCTCTTCAGCACACTGGTACTTTTAAAGTTAACGACTGTGCTCTTGCTTTGTAGACTTCATTTTTCCCATCCAATCAGATGTAAGGTTAGAACTTGTGCTACAAGACACAGTGCCCCTTTTAAAGAGCTGAACTGATTAAAAACATTGACCTGATTACAGTAAAACTGTTTGTGCCGCAGCTGAATTTACTGCTAACCAACAGGGCCCTAAACTTGGTTAAATGTAGCGATCGTGAAACAACCGAGAGCTTTGAAATGGGATTTTTTTATTTCCCTTAGATGTAGCTGTCCTCCCAAATGCAAGAACATTTCTTCTAAAAGTAGAAGGGCAATTAGGAGACCAAAAAGATTATATTTTTCTAGTTTCTCTTATTGCACTTAAAATATTTTTTTATCTTTCACAAAGGCCTTCACGCAAATCTTCTAAACACCTCTGATTAAATGTTTGGTTTGCATCATGTCAGAAGCTCCTACCAGTTCAAAAAAAAAAAGCTTTTTTTTTTTTTTTATGGAGAAAATGAAGTGTGTTAGATAAAACTGCACAGAAAAGGAAAAACTGTAATTGCATATTCAGCTCCTATTTGGATATATTCTTTTGTATGGTTTTCTTTATGCAGAGAGTTTCCCTTGCAAGAAAGAAAATCAGTGTACTGTTTTGCTGTTGTAATAATGGTTTGCTAACAAAATAAATAGTAAAAAAAAAAAAGCCTGCAAATTTCAAGACAGCTTGGCTAAAGCACTGCAGGCTCCTGCAGTCTGTAGGAGTCTGTGCAGATTTGCTTTCCCTCAGATTTCCTTACAACTGTTGCCTTCTGCAAGGCATCCTGTTGCAGCAAACTGCTCCTTGGATTGCTCTTTTGGAACGTTTTGACTATAGGCTTTGTCACAGACAGAAAAAGAGCTGATGGAAAACAGACTCTAGAGGGAACAGATTGTGAATTTTGTTTACAGCATCCAATATTTGGATTTTTTTTGTAAATAAAAAGAAGTTATTTTTTTCTATTGATTTGTGTCTGCTGTCTTCCGTGTCTGAAATAGCTCTGGCCTGCTCCTAATGAATACCAAGTTCACTTTCATTAAAAAAGGACAAGGGCAGCACTTTTCTGAGAAGAGCCGCGTTTGGCCGCTTTCCGATTGGAGCACAAGATGGTTTGAAAAGCCCTGCCTTGTGCCAGCCAACTTTGACTCGCTGCACTCTGCTGCTGAGGAACCTCCCCAGCCCGTGCCAAAAATACTTGCCCTAGCGCTGGTCAGGCCGTGCAAATGGTCCGAAATCCGAAAACTGAAACCGCTGCAGCAGCCCCGCTCTCTTGCTGCCTTCCCAGTTTAGATCCCAGTATCGGGACCGAAAGCTTTTTGCGATGCCCAGCACTTGTGCATCATGAACCACCGTGCTGGCAGTAACGCGAGGGTCCTGATGCCCTTGAGATGTATTCAATAGGGGCTGACACCTCCACCTTACTATTTCGGCAGGTCTGAAAGGCAGTGGGGTGCTGCCCCCTGGGTCTAAAGGTGGGGCTGTCTGTAAGCGGATGGGTGCTGCCGGTACTGCAGCTCGGGGAGCTGCTGGGGAGTGGGGATGCACACGCCTGTTTGATTCAGCTGCTGAATCAGTCCAGTTCTTCCTGCAGATTCAACGTCTACGCTCCTTCCCTGCCCTACAATGCCGTGCTTGTCAGCAGAGGTATTTTCTGTTTGCTGTGTTTACAGGGGAGATGCCTCTGTAATGAAGGCTAATTTCCTCAAAAGGCACTTCAAGGGGATATAAAATATTAATTTACAATGCTCGTGGCGATACTTTTTCAACCAGGGTGCCTCAGACTGACCCAAATTTGAAAAACATTGACTAAGGCTCTGCAGTATGTAGCTCTTACTAGGCTCATTCATGCACCGGCGCTGGGCTTGGAAGGCTCACACCAGCTAAGCACAAGTGTGAATGTGCTTATTGTAATGATGAGTGAACCTGTATTCCCCCTGTAAAAACAAACAAATAAACAAGCTTCTGGGACTGCTCGTTGAATGCCGGGCGCCTTCTGCACAGTGCCTCCTTTGAAACCTGCCGGGCACAGGACGGGACTGTTGGCCAGCGCCTGGCCCAGGGAGGGGGATGCGCTTGGCATGCCTGCCCGTGCAGCATCGCCTTTCCTCCCACGTTACTGCCAGGAAAGGGAGAGGGATGTGGCCTAACGCTTCCTCCTGTTAACTTGCTTAGTTATAAAATATTTTAGGCAGTCTGACAAAGGCGGCTGCAACGCCCAAAGACGCAGATGGAAATCAGGGGGTTGGAAACCATCTAAATCCAAATGCCTTTGCTTTTCTCTCAAAATCCAGGCCTGAATGGATGCTCTTACGCTTTGGTGTGAGTTAATTCCAGCTTCTCTGCTTAAATTTTGGGGGATTTTTTTGAGGGGTGAACGCCATCTGAGTATCTGGAGTGTTGTGAGTCCTCCTTTCCAAACTGAGGAGGAGTATGAGGGGACAGAGTGCTTTAGTAGGTTGTGTTTTTAAGGAGGGAGGAGCATGGAAGAGGGAGGGCAAAAGCAAGGTGTGAGAACGTGAATCACCTGAGCGACAACACCTAGGAAAGCTGGAGGACATGCTGATAGATTAAAGTAGGAGGGGAGAAATGGCTCAAGTCTTTAACTTGTGTTCACCCTGCTAAAATGAGTCTGATCAGGGAAGCAGTCACTTGTAAAGATAAGTTAACAGTCTGCAGTTTCTCTTGGCTGCAGCAGCACATATTTATTTTATTGCATTAAAAAAAACCCAAAATCCCCAGGAACCCCTTTGCCCAGGAATGAAGCTGAATGTAGGCTAAATCAACCCTACATCCTCTAGTAAAAGTATCTGCAGTCCCTGGAAGGCAATAAATTAATAATGCTGAGTTCAGTTTTATAAAGCTGCTCTTGGGAAATCCCCATGAAACCCCTGCAGAGGTTATTGTAGCACAGTTGCATGCACCTTTTTCCCAAGTGTTTGTGCGGATCTGGTCGTGCCTTCCTGAAACTGCCACCGAGCATCCTCTTTCCTTTTATTTATATGGTTTTAGTAAAATTCAGTGCATGTGGCCATATGCAGTTAGGTAAAGCACAGACTATAGCTATGCACCGTGGCGTGGGAGCTAGTGTAGTTTTGCAGCAATCCCCTGAATCTATAGAAGAATCTACAGGAGTGCGTCAGAAGCAACTCTGCAAGTGGGACTCTAGTCCACATGCAAGGAGCAGGATCACAAAATCAAAATAGGTACTTCAGAGAAGAAATACTAAGCCTTCAAAGGCCTGATAAAACATGATGAACACACTCATCTCCTACACACTTACATAGCCTTAGGCTATTCAGAATGATAGTTTTATGGATGCACAATTCCACCATTTCATGTGGCTGCTATTTCATCAGGATGTGCAATGCCAGTACACGCCAGAAAATTTTCCTTTTGCATTGGTTTGGGCAAAAAACTATGTCCCAAATACACGCCTAAATATTATGTGCAAAACACAGGTATTCTCCAGGGTAAAAACTTCCCTTAGATTCCTGTAATGGCTTGGAGGGCATAAATTCCTGCTTTTCAAGAGGGTAGTATGCCTAAACATACTTTGCCTTCTGTTGGACTTGGGGGTGAACAACTCTTCTGGATGAGCAACTCTCCTAATAATTAAGTTTGTCTTCCTGAAAATGGAGAAACCCAGAACAGCCATTGCTTTTTAAAAGTGAAATTATCCATATCTAAGCTACACAGGCTTTCTTCTCTTTGGCTTCTTTCTTGCAGGGTGTAGAACAGAGTTGCATCTAAAATTACGGCTAAAGACTGTCAACAATGAATATGTTTTGGAGACATCTAGCTCATCCCTGTCAGCATGTGTATCTGGTTACCTCTCTGCCATTTGAATGAAGGTGAGGAGAGGTGCCTGGAGTGGGAAGTCAGGCATTCCTGAGGGAGACAAACACAGCTCTGTGATGATTTTCTCTCAGGGAACACGTTCCTTAGGGAAAGTGTGCTTGAAGAGCACTCTTGTGTCTGCAGTGGCTGCATGGCCCTCCTTTTGACTGTGACTCCCTTGCTTGGGTCATTCCCTCAATCCAAGACATCCATGGAGCTCCTGCAGCACATTCTGATGTGGAAAAGTAATTGCAAGGAAAACTTTCTGTAATTGCAACTGTTCTTAATTTAACTCATGCTTTGAGGAAAAAAGTAAAGCCACAATCTTTTTTTTAAAAAAAATCTTTTGTTCTTGAGTAATTTCTTTCGCTCTCACTTCTGCATTGCTGTTCTGTGCTTGCTTCTCTGCTGCCTTCTCACCCTGATTCTTGCAGAAGAAGTGGAGGGGCCAGCACCACGTGCTCTTCAGGCTATCAATAATCCTGCTGGTCCTTCGTGTTTGAGAGCCACTGATGTAAGGTCTGTGCTAGATAGCTTGTTAGGTGAGGTTCAGCAAGAGGTGTGGAATATCTCTGTGTAAACAAGGGTCTTGGATGTCCTGTGAAACGCTTTTCAGAAATGTTTCAAACCAAGTTCTCCACTAGCAGTTAGTTCTTCATGACGAGGGAATTATGCATACAGGTTTGTACGAACAGTTACTTGGACATCTCAAGAAGTGCAGAATAACAGTTAAATGAATTAAAAATTTAGCAGAATAACAATTATGATTAAATTGGAGAAAAATTCACTGCAAGGTACTTATTAAAAAAGTCAGCATCCAAACTAGTAGAGAAGCTCTTCCTCAGCTTGAAGGCTTCTCTTTGGCTTGTAGCAGGTTGTTGATACTCTGCAAACCAGACACTTGGCTTTGGGCTACATTACCCACTGGAGAAGCATATACATCTCATGTTCTTCACCTAAGGCTTTCTCATTTAGGAAGCAACAAATACATGATATTTGTCTGCTTTGTGGTAGTGGTGTGAACTGTGACTTGACTGATTTATGCAAGTGCTGTTTATAAGTAACCCTATAAATGTCAGCCAGTGGCGGAAGTGAAACCAAGAGCCTGGCCCTTCCTTCTCACCAGCTGTGAACTGCTCTCTTGCTGTTTTTGTGGAACTGTAAAATTGAGTTGTACATTTTTTGTAGATTGAGCTTTCTGACATGCTTTTCATTTCTTCTCAACCCTCTCTCACCATTAATGTCAAATATTTAAGGCGGGATTTTCTAGCCTGCCAAGCTCATTCTGTTCCAGTGTAAGCTGAAGTCACAGTCCCCTGTGGGGCCACGCAGAGGCATTCGTGCTGTGTGCTAGATGCTTGGGGAGCACCACCTGCTTTCTTGCAGCCACTGTGGGTCTTCACATATGCCACATTCCATAAAATTATTAAAAAATCACAGAAGTCACAAGAACATGAAACTAACCAAACTTCACCCAAAACCTAGACAGCCCTAGGTTTGTCTCCAGGGTCTTACAGATGCCCCTTATCACCTGCCATTCTCTGACCCCAGGAAGATTATCTGTATTTTATATGAAATGATGAAAGCAGTGTCTGCCTTGGATCAGGCTATTGCTGTCGCTTGTATGAAGACAGCCGATTAGGCAGCAGAGCCTCTGCAGGGCTGGACCGGTGGCCATCCCAAAGGTAATATACTAAGAAGAGAGAAAAAGGGCTTCAGGTGCTGGTGAGGAACTACTGGCAATCTTTCTGTGAAGCACACACAGAGTATTGGCTCAACACTGAGCATGATACATTTGTTTTCTGGAGTTTTGTGGGCAGTTGTCATATTTGCTGTGGATCACTTGGTACATTACTCGCAGTTTAGTTGTCACAGGTGCACATTACTGACCAACGCACAGGGACTACTCTTTTAAGCTGTGCTTTTTGACTGATCAGAGGGTATTCTGAACAAGAAGCTCAAAGGTGTCTAGCAGATACTCTCCACTGCCAAGAGCTTGCCCTTTGGACTCTGAAGACATCTGCCTGGGAGTCTTTCCTATGGGATGATGATCTTCCATCGTCCCAGAAATGCTCTCCCACAGCAGTGGGAATGTCCATGACTGATGGGATGCATCTGGTGAAATTCTGGCTGATGCACCAGACACCTGAGCAAAAGCCAGTGGGGCCAACAGATAAGTTACCCTTGGGTTTAACTAGCCTTTGGATGCAGCAGTAGCAGCTACCTCAGTGCTCGAGGAGGCATGCAGGGAACACACAATGCAGATTCAGTAGCTGAGCTTGACCCTAGCATTACTTGCTAGTTCTTTGTTGTCGAATGTTTGCTCTGCAATAGCAATCAAAGGGCATGACCAGGTTAGGACCCATTGTACCAGGCACTGTACAAACACCCCTGTGCGAGTCCCTTCCCTTAGAGCTTCTCTGTGTGGGGATTTCAATGAGCTTATTCTTTTCCTTTAGCTGTCTCGCAGTAAGTCAACTTGTTTGCTTAAGGCAAGCGCTCGCTTTTCTAAGTGGGATATGCACTGCAAAAAGTGTTCCCAAAGAGGCAATTTTCATGAAATATTATTGAATTCTCTAATTCAACTTGCTAAGACTCTCATGTCAAAATCTCAGCTTGTCTTCATGAATAACTGAACCCACTTGCTCTCTTAAAAAGCTGTGTGCTTGATGTGATACATTTTTGTCACTGAGAACTGAAATCAGTCCTCTTTCTCTATAGTCAATGTGGAAACAGGTGCATTTCTCTCCTCCCTCATCTTGAATTGCAATCACTTCAGGAGGTGAAATGAAACAACTGTGGAGTAACGTGCAGCAACATTAAATAACTGCACAGACAGAAGTTGCAAACGTGCTGAAGAAGCTGAGCCTGTACTTTGCACCTCTTGAAACTTAGCTTCCCCAAAATGAGTGGATGTCCTGACTGGGTTTATTGCTTTTTGCTTCTATGTAGGTGATACCACACTTCTTTTGTTTAAAAATTAGGCTGGCTACCAGACAAATGCATCAGGGTCAGGAATTTTCTTAACAAGCAAAGATTAACTCCACCCTGCAGGTCTACCTCCACCAGCTGGCCATTGAATCCACCTCCCCAAAATACTCACCATCATAAATCCACAATGTCTCAGTCCTAAACTGACAGCAGGAAATCATTATCCTGGGACACACGCTCTCACTAAATGTGTATTACCTCCTGAATATATCAAATTGCAGTGTACAGAAAAATCTTGATATGCTAAGCAGTTTATAGACAGAAGTTGTTAGAGAGATGGTTTAATGATGGCAAACCACTGTATATAATGAGGTCGAGGGGAGGGGAGCCTAATAACAGCCCTTTCTGTAATTCAGTAGAATAATTTGAAACTCAGCTGTAAGCCTGTGGCTATGGTAGTGCCCACGAGAGCCCTGTCCTGTGGTTATGGGGTAGTCTGTGTTTCCATCATCATTCCCTGTTTTCAGGGTTTATAGTTTGGCTGTAAAACACCCATCAGAAACTTGGTGAGTCCACATATGTCTTAAACCCACAAAAGGCAAGAATTCAGAATTAGGGCTGGAACTCCCCATTCTACCCCCCTGCCAGGCTATTGCACTGTGCCATGCTGCCCATCAGGAGGGATGATGGCCTGTGGGTCATCTCCTCCTTTTCACAGTACAATTGCTGGCTAATATGAGCTATTTCTTTAATATATAATTCCACCCCCCCCAAAGTATAATGTAATGCATTGGCAAAAGTTTGGCTCATGTCTCTGATGTTGTGATCATCATTAGCGGACATTTTCCCTGAGAGCTTGGCAACAAATATAGGAACTTATTCACATAAGAACTTTATTTACTGTCTGAAAGGCATATGGATTTCTAAATGAATCCATTTGTTATGTATAGTTTAAATAACATGCCAAGAAAGACCAGAATGATAACTTTTTTTGAAAAGTATTTCAAATATTGCTCACTTTGGTTGTGCAATAGACAGAAACATTCTTATTTGGAAAGGTATTTATTTTGCACCAGTAATTTTAGATCCAGTTTTTCTTAGACATATTAAAAGCAAAAATTGGCAAATCTAAAAAAGACCCCCACTGATTTTTTGGGAAGCAACTGCTTCAGTAATCAGAGGTCTGGCCAGTCCACCACAAAGAATGTCCTTCTCATACTGGTCTAAGCTGACTTCCCCGAAGAACAGTGATAGCTCATGGCTCAGACTCATTCTTACATAGTATGGGTTTGATGTAATTTCTACTGTCGTCTTTGGACAGATGAGGGTGAAAAGCATGCAGGCTCAGGGAAGCCACCTGCCCCAACCTCTTGGGTCCAAAGGGGATTTGCAATACAAAGTACAGCTTGCTTTTTTGTTATTTACTTCTGGTCACCCCAAAACTTTGTGGGCAGAATCCATCTGCAGTGTCTACAGCCCTTGCAGGACACTGGCAAGAAGAGCCTGGAATGAGCATGGCCATGCAAAGGGACACTACTCAGTTGGCCTTAACTTGTGCAGTAGCCGTGGTGCACACTCGATTTGCTGGATGTGCACCAGGGAAAAAGTGACTTATGAAATCTTTTTTACAATAGAGCTGGATTATGACAACTTTCTGCTTATGAAGGGGAGATGGATCTCAGTGGATCTGTGGGAAGAAACCAGGTGTTACTTGGTGGGAATATGAGATATGGGATTTCATACACTGCTTATGATGGCACCTAAGGTGGCCAGAATTTTCAGGTAGGTCTGCCTAGGCTCTTTTCTTATAATGAACCTATCAGAAACTCCACTCTGTATTCATGCCTGGCCCACACTGCACTCCAGCAGCTGTCTCCATTGACCGCAGTGCTCTCAGGATGCCCAGGAGGCTCCACCTGATTTCAGATTCAATGACCAGAGCCATTCAAACACATCTCCTCCCCACTTGGCACCCAGCTAGGGACTTCACATAAATCAGAACATCCCCTAGTACACAGGGAAAGAGAGTGACGAAAGGAAACAGAGGTGGGCTGCCATGCTGCAGAGCTGAGGGTCTTGGGCACTCTCAGCAGTCCCCCTGTTTATGGCCAGCCCCTGTCAGGAGTGGGGATGGTGAGTAAGTCAGTTAGGAAAGCATTTTTTGGTTCTGGGACAAAACCTGAGAAAGCAGATAGGGAAAGGAAGCACACTTGAAAATGAACAGAGGAGGATTGGGGAAAAATTTGTGCTGAAACAGGGGATTTAATCATAATTACACAACTCATTTTGTCATAGCTTCATTTGAAGCATTTTATTCCATCTGAAACAGAAGAAATTATTTTAAATGCCCTTCAGCTTTTTTAAAAAAATGAGGTCAATGTAGAAATAAAAAAATATGATTTCCAGAATAATAATTATATTAAGTCTTTTGACATTTCATAGTCTAAATATTTATCTGGAGCTGTGTGGTAAATTTGTTTTGAAATAGCAAACTTTTTTGGCAGCATGTGCGTGTGTATATGTGTGCGCGCATGTGGTTGTGTGCACATAAAGACTGGATAATGCCTTTTAAGTTTTTCTTTGCTGCTTTTAATTATATGATTCAAAAGGCAACTTAGCTAAGGCCTATTCAGTTGCAGTTCAATGGCTTCTGTGCAAAACCAAGTCCTCTTCACTGGTTGTCTCATGCTCAAAGGCAGGAAGCATGTGCCAGCGAAGCCGTCTGTAGGGACTTCCTCTGCTCATCACCAAAAGCTGCAGAGTTGGCATATTGTCTGCAGAGTTAGCATATATAGCCTTTTCTGTCTCCAGGGGAAGGAGTTCCAGGAAAGCTACAAGTGAAAACTCTTCAGGAAGTTTCTTTGCTGTTCTGTCACTTTCTATTCACCTTGAAAGCCGTAAAATACAATTTGGCTTATACATCTGGGGGCAAAGCAAGAGCAAGTGTATGTTCCTCATTAATTTCTTATGGGCCAAACTTCCTCCCTATTTACTCCTCATATATTAATCCTACTTATTTCCTCACTAATCTCCAGTGGCCTTCCTTTTTGCAGTAGGACGCCTGCATGAAATACCCTTTTTCCTCCTATGCTAAATCCAAGCTTTTTGACACTGAAATTTAATTTTCTGTGTCAAATTGATTTTTTTTTCCCCAGTGTGCCTTTCATTTATAAACCCTTGATTATCTGTTTTTAAGGGACAAAAACAGAGCAAACCACAAATAGGAAAAATGTATCTCCAATAAATAATCTGGCACTGCTTCCATAAGAGAAAGCTAATCCTCACAGCCATTATTATGTCTTCAGATTTTTTCTCTGACATTTATTAACTTTTCATGAAAGGCAGGGGGAATTTTTTGCCCAGCGGACACTTCCCAGCTTGCTTTAAGGCATCTGATTTTTGACAATAATCCGCAAAAGGATGTCTGCTGTCAGAGCCCTGCTGTCTCACAGACTGCCTGGAGATTTTTAGCTTCCTAGCAAGAAATCATCATGTCTATGGAAGCATTTCCAGGGAAGTACCAAAGGCTTTGGTCCCCTCCTGTGTGATGCTGTGGACCTGCTGTGGACCAGCATTTTCCCCACTGATGAGCCAGGTGGTTTGGGGAGCGAGCAGAAACTACATCAACTCTACGAGTACCTGGCACGGCCACCAGATTGCTTGGCTTCTCCTGGGGCCCCCAGCCCGGTGTTGGGAATATCTGAATCTGCTGGAGCGTGGTGGGATGGGGAGGAGGTGAAGTGGCAGAAGACCTTTATATAGGCTGTTTCTAGGCTTGGGGGGGTGCTTGTTGGTGCTATTAGTGTGTAACTCCAAAGCCATGAGTCCATGTAATCCCCTTATTGGAGAAAATGGGGTGGGAATAGCCGGCAAGAGTATTCTGCCTTGCCTGCTTGCCCAAAGGCAGGATCAACTGGCCTTAAATTTTTCCTTATTGTGTACTCTCAGCCAGAGCAAACAAATATCTAACATATTTTCTTGTAGCAAAGCCTTCAAGTGGGGTGGGAAAACGTTCGTTCATGTCAGCTCCTCTGCTCCTAGAGTCCTCTGCCCTTCCTGGCTGGTTGGGCAGCTGCAAGCAAATGTCCTACACCTCCTTGCCAGGGCCAGGCAGAAGGAGATCCATCATAATCCAAAGCTGACAGATAATTAGTGTTTCATATCTCAAACACATAGTAAACAATGTGTGCTGAGGATGAGTACAGGCAAGGGATCAGTATACCTTGTCAGGATCTGGCCAGCAGGGGAAGAGTGGAAAGATTTCTGTTTAAAAACTGTGCAGCAGATGCAGAGAGAAAGGATCTGCAGAATGAAGAATTCTTCAAGCCAGCAGATCTGTTTGCCCCATGAAAATTCAGTGTTTCTGAGTCTTTGAGATGGCTCGACACTGAAACTGGACAAGGCTGTTTTAAGGTACAGGCGTTTTGCATAAGGCACCGAGAAAAAAAATAATGGGAGAAGTGACATCAAACAATATTGCCATGGTTTTGTTTCCTGATGCCTCTATCTTGTGACTCTTGGTGTGTAGCTATCTGCTTGGTGTGGCTGCAGCAATTAGGATCTGGCTGTGAGGAGGTAGGCTGTGCAAGTGTGCGGCATTGCAGCACCTACCGCCTCAAGCTCAGTCTTGCCCAGTAGAAGAGGAAGATGCGATGTAAAATCCAGAAGCAAAGGATCGAGCAAGGGAGTCCGGGTCTGGGGAAGGCTGCAGGGATGAGGCTTGGACTAATAACATCAAGGTGGCTCATTCCTTCTCTGGGTTTTTGTTCTTTCTTTTGAACTATGTTGGTGTGAGAATTGGCATATTGGAGCTCAATCCTGCAGGCTTGCTTCATGTGTACTGTTACTGGAGATGGATATGGAGGATTTGCTTCGTGCACTGTATCCTGCTTTTGAAACTGTTTTCCTATCTCCCCTATATGGCTTCCCATATACTGTACTGTGGACCCCTTCTTAAAACAGTAGATCCTCAGCTACATCCCCAGTCTACTCCTGACCATTAGCTCCCCAAAAACCGTGCAATAAATTCCCACCCCTTCCTTTCTCTCCCACTCCTTGCACTCCTTTTTTTTTTTTCTGCCTTGAAATAATTTTTAGCCTCTTCTCATCATCCCCACACAGCCTGGCACAGCTCAATAACAAACCCTTGTCCTCCAGTTCTATTGCTGTGTCCCCCATAGTTCTGATGGTGTTTGCTTCCTCCTTAGATGCTTGAACAGAGTTTGAAACCTGGTATTTATTGGAGCAGAATTAGTTCACTTCGGCTATGCGCAGTACGTTTGATCTGTCATTCCACTCACAGCCTTTGATTCCAAGAACTAATGACCAACTGCCTATTAAAAAAATAGGGCTGCAGAGCCTCATGACCTGACAGCGCAGGACTAAAGGATGGAAACTGTTGGGAGGACATCTCACTCCCATAAAAGCTCTTTTCAACATCTGGGCACTCTTTGCAGATGATGCTGTAGTAGAGGGAGGAGAAGACAAGATGAAGGAATAGCCAGGTTTTTATTGATATGGGTCTAATTTTGAGAGCCTGTCCTGAGTATGTAGCATCTGTAGTCTTGTCCTTTTTCTAAGAGGTTTGACGGAGACTGTCTTCCAGCATCCGCTTTCCTTTGGCCTGGTTAATGGGTTTCAGATTTTACCTGAACCAGCCCTGTTCCCAGTCACTCTCCTCCTGTTAGCCTCTGGGGTCAGATTACCCTTTCACCACTTTTAACTCTGCAGACATTTGTTCTCATCTTTGGGCTTTGGCTGCAAACAGTGCAGGTTATACATAAATTGTAATGAGAACCACAGAAGTTCGCTCAGGGCAATACAAATGCAGAATTCAATAGGTTGGAGACACCAAAAACACTCACAAAAAACCTTTGGGAGTTGCCCACTTGTCTGGAATTTCTACCAATAAAGGATAGTTTAAATCCCCTATTCCTTTTCAAGCCAATTACTTGGCAAAATATATTAACACTTTGCTGTACTTTGTGTCAGGGAATCTGAGCGCCAGACTTTGTCACATCTGAAATTGCACATGCTATCCAGTAAACTTGTTTCTTCACAGTTAAAACTGAGCTGAAAATTTCCTTTAGCCAGCTGAGTATACCAGCGAGTGTGATACAGTCCTGGGGTTGTACTGGTGAACTGATAATTGCAGCGGGTGGCGTTATGTAGGAAAACATGAAAAATGAACAGGGCTTCACTAAGAGCTGCAAGTGTAAGCAGTGAGAAATCTGAAAGATAATAAGCACAAAACTGAAAGCTGCACTGGGGACAATATTTGATTCTGTAAATTAAATCATACATGGTTGTAGAATTGCCTAGAAATAATAAGTAACAATAGCATGTTGATGAGAATTTAGAATATCGCTAAAAGCAATCTCCATTTTCTGAAAAGCGAGGAGAAGTTAATAGTGAGAAAAGTAGACCTGTAGGGCCAAACCCAATGATTTACCATTGGCTTCAATGGGACCTGGACTTGTTTCTTGTTCTGTAATCGGAGCAATTAAAACCAGTTGTGGCAACAGCTCAGTGCCCTTGGCTTCCTCTGCTTCCTTTCCGCCAGTGCTGGGCATCAGGCATTCCACGGCATGATTACTTGCAGACTCCTGGTAATTTCAGCCCCTCCAAGATGCCCTCAGTTTCTATTGTGAGAAAAAAAAAAGTCTGCAACCAGCCCTGCATTCCAGATCTCAGTGTGTTTGGTGCACAATTGTTTCTGTTTAGTTGCCGCAATAGTTTTGTGTTCTTCTAGCTCCCAGAGTAGTATGCATTTAATTTCACCACTCTTGCTAACCAGGAGTTGGCAGAATCCACAGGATCCACATACGTGACCCAAAAACCTACTGAAGCCAATTGGTTTTGACTGTTGGTTACTAAGTAGGATTGCTGGTTGGACTCCAGCTCTTACTTGCAGTGTTCACGTAGTATAGAGCGCATACTCCCTTATGTGAGGTCAGAACATCTGACATTTCTTCTAAGATTGGTGGGAAATAAAATCAAACCAGTATGTGAATCTGTGGACTTTCTTCTGGCAATTTATTGGGTGACATACTGTCATCTGCCTCATGCATGGATGTGAGAAGGTCTGGATTTGGCTTGCCATCTCAAAATTTGGATCTTTATCTAGTTTTTACCTAAATATCTGAATCTTAACCATGCTCAAAAGATTTGGTGTTATCTCTCTTTCCTTGTGATCCCAATGACCTTAAAATGCTGCTATGAAGAAAGGAAGAAAAAAAACCCAAGCAGATTTTATGTTTCCCTAGGATAGTCTCTTTAAACAGTAGCATTTCTAGGCTGAATTTTCCAGTGATGTGCTCCACTGCAGTACCTAAAGTTCCACATTCTGAGAAGCTGAAATAAAAAGCTGAAAGCTGCTCTTATAGACATTATTTTTACCGGTTAAGTCACTGTTTTTCCACATTAATCACAGGGTAAAGATATCAGGCTTCAATTCAGATTATGACAGTATCTAATGTCTTTTCCACATACAGCTTCAAACTAGGAGAAGACTTCCTCTCTCATTTTCATGGGAATTCTGTGAATTCCAGTAGGTATATTTTTCCAGCTGTAGTATTTTATTTGCAACTGGAAATTGCCAATTGAAATATCACCTTTCCTATGGAAAAGTTGCTAATACCAAATCTTAGAAACATAAGTTTATTTCAAGTACTCAGGTTAGATAGTGTCTGCGTGTAAAGCAGTGTCCTGTAATGCTCTGCAGTCGTTCTCTATAGGTGTCAACACCTGGACCTTGGCTTGTTTACTCATATAGGAATCTGCTGCTACAAAGCTGAAGGACAGAAGGGATTGGGTTACATCTTTAGTCTAAGGTCATTTGAGGTAAACCTTTCCTTTGTAAATCTGTCTTCTGACAAAAAAATAGTCTGGTTAAAGCAACCACCTGGTTTCCTTGGGAAGGACTGAATAAAAGCAGCTACTGCTACATTTGTGGGGTTGACTTTCTTCCTCAGGCCCAAAATTGCATCTGCGGAAGCAGGGGACAAGGGAAAATCATGGCCTAGATGATATACTATATACTATATACTATATACTATATACTATATACTATATACTATATACTTTATATGCAGTAGTGTTCCTGTTACAGAAAAAGTTTGTTACAAATCCACAAAGAGTAACCTAGCAAAACCAAATACCCTTATTTTGTATCAGGCATCTTCCTTCTCCAGTGAATATAAAAGCATGAGATTCTTGACATTTGGCCTCTCCTGTGCTCCCATCATGGGGTTTTCTCCTTCTCCAGCTCCTCTTGTCCCATAACAGTAACTCAGCCTTGCCTTCTGTCCTTGTCTGAAGCCTCTGGCTAGGCTGACAAAGAAGTGATGTTTCCTCCCACTTGCCAGACTGCTCAGCTGGTCCAGCCTTGGCTCCCCACAGCTTTGAAGTCTGGCAGGTTTCAGAGGTTGTTTGGTGCAGCCCACCATGAAAAGGGATACTGCCCCCAGAAGCAGGAGTCTCAGGCCAAAACCAGGTCAGTTCCTAAGCTGCTTGATGCAGAGACCTAGTCTCTCACAAGGGTGAAACAGGAGTGTGTACATTGCCACCACAGGAACTGCACCTCTGCCAAACTTGTAGCAGCCCAGGCTGAGTCAAACCATATGTCACCTCCTAACCTAAACAGTGAAGGACCCAGTCCAGAGGAGCTGCTGAATAAGACACACTGCGTGGTGATGACTGATGGTTTCAAGCATTGATGTGATCCTGGTAAGCATTAAAAGGCGATGGGCACAGTGAAGTGGAAGGACAGGCTTGGTTTAACTGGAGGAACTAGTCTGAGGGTTTGGTGACTGCTTAGGAGGAGTGTGGTTTTCCTCTGGGTTCAAGCTGGGCTATCTGGTTACGTTCAGCAGAGCAGATGCTCTCAGATGTACTCTGCCTTCATCTGAGAGGCAATAACTTCAAGAAGTTGAGGGTTTCGAAGGTTGGGTGTCTTCTTGACACTAAAGCACATTCCCAACAAAGGACACATTGACAAACTCCACTGCCAAAGGTAGGAAAAATAATGTCAGATTTCCTATTTTATGGCTGTTTCAGCACACAAACACTTTCTATCTATGACTTCTCCATATGGCAAATATTTTTTACTCATTCAGTGCAGCATGTATGCGCAGTATGTATAACTATACAGCAGCTTTTATTCTCATTGGCCACATCTCTAATTGTTCAAGCTTCAAATTTGCTAAGCATGCACAGCACAGACTCTCCAAAAGCTTTTTTTTTTTTTCCTGACGTTTTGCTGAGTGTGGATACAGAGCAGAGAAAGCTGCAGACAGAATTTTGTCACCACCATCTGTAGCTGCTATACACAACATCAAATTTAGTAAGTAATCATACCTATCAGTTTTCATTCTAAGTGCCACATGCACACATGCACACAAAAATCCTGAACAGAGATGTTTTGGTAAATCTTTGAAGAATTTACATCACTTATATTTCTCCCTCTCAGTTTCATCACTAAAGAGCCATTTACCATGAAATTTACAGTTTCACCAGTTGCCCTGTGCAGGGATAATCAACTTTTCCCCCCCCTCCTTTTAGCTACATAAGAAAAAGAAATACCCAAATGGGCACTTTGCTTTGCCCATAAAGCTGGCCAGTCATATTTTGCTTATTAATCCTTGTGTTGTTGCTGGCCTCTTTTTAAATATTTTGGAATTTTACATGATCAGCAACTTGGACAAGATCTAGTGGACTCCAAAAGATTGTATTAAATGCTAACAATAAGATAATGTCTCATTTAAACAAACAAAGAATACACTTTTTAGGGACCTTTTGCTGTGATATAAAGCATCTTTGACTATTTTGGAATGAAAAGCAATCCCTAAATATAAGACTTTAAAAACAGATAATCTAAAACTCCAAAATAAACTCAACCCTCCTATTGGAAACAGTATCTGTCTTTACTCAAGCTAGACAATTTCGTAAGTCGTCTTCATTTTTTGAAAAAGACATCCTAGAATGGCTGGCAAATCCAGTGATCAGATGGAAAGAATTTCTGGATGTTCAGCCAGTCTGATCCATGTTTTGACATTTTATGAAGAGAATAAAAGCTTTTTTTCCCCCATTACTTCAGGCTTCTATTACCAATAATTTCACACAGATCTGCTTACACGCTCGCAGAAAAGTCATCAATGTATTGGAAGAAGGTGAAGAGAGAAAACTGTTTCTCTTTATGCAAAACTTCTGGAGATGCCATGCAGGTGATTTGCTGTTTCGTTAAGAAGCTTGCCATGCAACCAAGTCAGCAGTTCAACTCTGTGCAGCAAAGCCCTCACTAACAGCTGTGGCTGTTAGTCTGGAAGTCCAAATAATGCCAGTCTTATCTAACTTGTCCCTAGCAGATCAGAGAAGTACATTCCCACACTAGCCAGCTCAGGGAAAGGTGGATGTATTGAACCGTCTAACTAAAATGTAGAAAGATGGCACATACTCTTTTAGAGATGTTTCAGAAACTGTTTCTTTAGATGAGCTCTTACGAAGTCTGCTGGGTGCAAGACTTGGGGTGGGAAAAGTGTTTTGTTTAAGCAGTGTTTTATTTTGCTCTCATCTCTGGAAATACACGTTTTGTTTTGTTTTGTTTTCCAGAAGCCTTCGTACCAGCAGGACCCATGATTCAACACATGAACCTGAAATTTCTGTGACCATCATGGTTAGTGACTCTCCTTCTGATGCCTTCTCTGCTAGCTTCTGAGTTACCTTGCTGTAAGACCTGTGAACTGGCTGCAGTGAGATGTGAAAAAAGCCCATCATGCACTTAAACTGCACAGTGTCTTGGGGGGAAAAAAAACCTTTCTTGACTTTTTTTCTTCTCCAGTCTTTTGAAGTGAAATTGTCTGAATTGGAGGTAGCTGATCCTGTTAGACTCAAGACCAAGGCTTTTAGTCGCAACTTGGACGTCACACCCAGCCCACAAAGAATATCTTGGCCCTTTTGGCAGACAAAGGGGGATGTGGAGAAACAGACTGGGAAGCAGCAGATGTTCCTTGGTGCCAAACAGCCCTGGCTCCTTCTCGAAGCTGAGGGAAATCCATGATGCTGAGAGCATGGGCAAGTTGGATGCCTTGGGTGTGCCATACCTCAGCTGCACAGGCACTGCCTGATGAAGGTGGTGGATGGATGTAAGTATTTGTATGTTCATTCTCCACCACCTTGTGTGGTCTTCTTGTTCTGTGCCCACAGCTCTCTCGTCTTCAAGATTAAAATGCTGCTGACTGTCCACTTCTGACTTCTTTTTCCACTTGGCCTCTTAAAAAGAGTGGTTAAAGATCTTTCCTCCAGGTCATGCAGGTTGGATTATATTTTAGGAAAAAATAATGACAGGGTGATCTCCAGTCCCAAATCTCAAAAAACCCTGCACATGGGCCCTGCCTTTCCCCCTGCAGAACTGAGAGTACCTCTCAGCTATGCACCCTGGTATATGCGGTTATACTATCCATCATAGTGTAACTACACTAGTAGACACCCAGACTACAGCCAAGTCCTCATACTAAAGGAGGGAGATTGCTAGTTAACACAAAAGATTGCTTTAATGTGTATTAGTGTTTCTTGGAATGAAAGTTTTAAAGACCAACTCAACAAGGCTTTTCTATTTTCACAAATAACTTAAAAGTAGCTTCACTAAAACCTGAATACCAACTTTTTAAAACATGAATTTGGTTATTCCCATGGTTTACAAGGCCCTTGTCTGGGTCTAAACTTCTTTGAGTGACAGAAGCAGAAAGGCACTTGGATGTCTTTGATAGCTTGTGTTGGCTTACGGAGGTTTTTCCATCTGTTAATGAAAGGAATGTGTGCCAATTTAGATAACTGAGGTAGTTTAGATAGGCTTCGGTTAAAGTAACCACACATTACATCCAAACATGCAATTCAGCTGAGTTGGTAATACAACCTTTTATAGAAATATCAAGATTTTTGTAGATATGGTTCTGATTAATTATAAAGCAAATATCAAATTAATGTAGGCTCATTGTTTTTTAAGTGTTGATTACTTGAAAAGAATGTCTAAGGCTGACTTAAGTAGACCAAAAAAGAGTAATAGAGAAAAAATAATAAAGCCTGTCTTCATGAACATTCAGTATTTATTGGTTTATTTTTAATTTTTTATTACCTAATCTTGAAAAGAACTAACGTAGCAGCTAGAAGGGGCCTTAATGCTGAAGGCCAGCACTTCTTCCTGGCAGATCTGCAGTCTTCTGTTTCTCCAGAGGAATGGCTATTTCCCTGATCTCTCTTCTTGGTCTGTTGCTGTTCTTTTGTGCTGCCGCAGAGAGTCTGGCTTCACCTCTACCCGTCAGGCAGCCTTCTCATCCTCAGGCTGAAGAAACCCCACCTCCAGGCCCCAGGGACCTGGGTGGCCCTCTGAGGGACTTCTCCCGGCACAGCAGCCTGGCAGAAGCCATGTCGCCTCTTCCCCTTTTCTTGGGGTTCAGAGCAGAGGAGATGGCACCCATTCAGAAGGGGTGGGGGTAGGGGAGAGCGAGGGGGATGGGAAGGAGCCACAAGACTCACAGCCATCAACAAAATAATTGTCATGCCAGGGAGATGGAATACATGAGACTGCAGGCCAGCCAGGCATGGAGGGTAGGTCTCCCAGCTAGTGCCAGGTGCAGAGGCCAGGCCAACGATAGGGCACTGGCTGGGCAATCCTGTGGCATCGCATCAATGGCGTCATGGACAGGAGCCCTGGCACGATGTAGTGGTGCCAGGGGAGCCATCCTGGAGGTGGATCCACTTCCATGGACTCTTCTTCATCTCCAGGTGGATTCACCTCCATGGGCTCCACACCGTAAGCTACACAAGTGATGGCAATCGCTACCATGTAGCTGATGGTGCCTCCCCTCTGATACTGCCACCTCTTCCTCCATGCCTCCTGCAATCACTTGTCTGCCTGCCCACGCAGAGGTGGGCAACTACTTGCTTTGCTTCTGTGGGACCTCTTTCTTCCAATCATCATGGAGCTTGAGGGCCTGGAACCTCAGTGAATGTGAGCCAACTGTTAGGGGCCTGGTATTTATAGGGTCTAGAACAAAAGGTGGTGAGGTAGCCCATGGCATCAGGAGGCCATTGTGATGGCTGTGAAAATAACCATATATGCTGGGTTTGGCGGGAATAGAGTTAATTTCTTTCATAGTAGCTAGCATGGGGCTATGTTTTGGATTTGTGCTGGAAACAGTGTTGATAATACAGAGATGTTTTAGTTACTGCTGAGCAGTGCTTACAGAGTCAAGGCCTTTTCTGCTTCTCACCCCACCCCACCAGCGAATAGGCTGGGGGTGCACAAGAAGCTGGGAGGGGACACAGCCGGGATGGCTAACCCCAACTGACCAAAAGGATATTCCATATCATATGACATCATGCTCAACATATAAAGCTGGGGAAAGAAGAAAGAAGGGGGGATATTGGGAGTGATGGTGTTTGTCTTCCCAAGAAATCATTACGTGTGATAGAGCCCTGCTTTCCTGGAGATGGCTGAACACCCACCTGCTGATGGAAAATAATGAATTCCTTGTTTTGCTTGTCTTGCATGTGTGGCTTTTGCTTTTCCTGTTGAACTGTCCTTATCTCAACCCACAAGTTTTCTCACTTTTACCCTTCTGATTCTCTCCCCCATCCCTTCCATCCCACCGTGGGGGAGTGACCAAGTGGCTGTGTAGTGCTTAGTTGCTGGCTGGGGTTGAACCATGACACCATATATGGCTCTTCTGGTAGCTGGGGGCCCTGTGGCCTTAAGGTAACCTATTGTGGGAGGAGGAGGAGGAGGGTTGGGGGGACCTGAGGGCCTCTTGGAAATTATTCCCCTGTGTCCATTCCTAATGAAGTGACATTTCAGGGATTGGGTCTGAAACGTGGACAAAAATTTTCTGAGGAGGCCCAGAATTGTTTGGATTCTACCCACCCATCCTTTTTGGCATTTTAATGACTGAGGAGTTGTCAAAAATCTATGTGAGCCTGATAGAGATGTCCCACCAAGTTCGCTGGAATTTGGATCAGGCCCAAAGCAGGTGGGTCCTTACAGCACTCAGGGAGAAGAGAGGGAAACTTTGCAAAGTCTAACTGGTCCAGAGAAACGAGGCTCACTCAGCTGACATCCCCCTGGAATGAGCACATGGTTATTTCAGGCAAAGGCAAACTGTTATTTCCACTCCTGAACATTTATCTGGGTCAGGGTGGGAAAATCTGATTTACTTGCCAGAGTCCCACTGAGGACTTATGTGTGTATTCTGAAAAGTGGCAACTGACCATGTTTATTACATTTGGCCACTTGCAGGGATTTATTGTCTCTCTGACCCCTCCCCTAAATTCACATGCTTATGCTGAATACAAATCCTGCCAGGACCCTTAAAACCGCTGCGGGGGGATGGAGCCAGAGTGATCCCGTACCCCAGCTCCTGGCAGGGCTTCCTGCGAGAAAGGAAGCTGCAGAAAGGAAACGGCCTGCAGAAAGGAAACATCTTTTCATGTTGGCCCCACCTGACCAAGCCGCTGCAAGGATGTGGTGTGATGCTTTCCCAGTGCTAAAGCTACATCATCTGTTCAGGGACCCGTTTCACACCTCATCAACCAAGGATGTGAGTTGTTCACAGCACCATCCTTGGATCCTTATCTCCAACAGGAGCAGGCCATGTATTTCATCCAGGCAGTGCTGAGTTTGACCTGTGATGGATCAAGTAAGGTGGAGGGTAAAGAGGATGAGTGCTGTGAAGATGCTGTTACCATTGCACTTCATTAGTAGAAGGATATGTTGCTGATTTCTCAAGATGGATGGCAATAGAGCCCTGGATGTGATTCACATTTGACTACTGGGAAGAGGAGCTTTAACAACTGCATGTGTGAAGCCACACAACATCTTAAATCACAGTAGCTATCAATCCAGCCCAAAACCCCAAGTGCTTTGTGCAGAGCACTACTTGCAGACTCAGTTCTCAGCCTCTCCAAGTCCTGGCCAGACAGGGAACAGCAAGAACCTATTGCAATTTTGACCATCCTAGGAATGGATCAGATCCACATTGCTCCAGCCCTAGAATGCATCATCTCCATCCAAGAGCTACAACTGCCCATCCCAGCGCTGTTCCTGGTTGCATCTTTCCACTAGAGAAAACTTCAGCTGGAGAAGATGATCTTTCTAACCTTTCATAGAATCATAGAATCATAGAATGCTTTGGGTTGGAAGGGACCTTTAGAGGTCATCTAGCCCAACCGCCCTGCACTGAGCAGGGACAGCTTTAACTAGATCAGGTTGCTCAGAGCCCCATCCAACCTGACCTTGAATGTTTCTAGGGATGGGGCCTCTACCACCTCTCTTTGTATCTGAAAAGATGCGATTACACCCTGGTTTCTGGGTGTTATGTAGGACAAACACAGCATGTCATGAGGCAGGCCACTGTGGCTTTCAAAGTGAGATTTCAATGTGTTTTGTCACTTAAGTCCCTTGATCTTGTAGAGAGGGTTGCGGTGTGTTTGCAGACTAGGTGGCCTCTGAACTGGACGGGTAGTCCAAAATACCCCTTTTTTTGGCTACACAGAACTGCCAGCGGATTGTCCAAATGGTGCTTTCCAGAGCTACATTCCCAACATTGGGCCAGAGCCCTTCACAGTTGGCTTCTCAAGCCCCAGAACTGCCTTATAAGCTACACTGGATATTATTAATTTGAATCCGTGCCATCCCCTTCTCTCATTTACCACTTATTGCAGGGAGCTTTGGTTGCATGTGAGTTCAAGGCTCCGGCCTTACATTGTCTGAACTCTGCTGCCTCTGCAGATTGGGACTGGTCTGGCATTTTTCAGGAAGGAGAAAGGTAGTTCTGACACTCTGGCACTATCAAAATGCATCAGCATTTGTGTTATAGCAACACCTAAGAGTCCTCTACCAATGGCCTGGAACTTCACTCCCAAACAACTGCAGGATCCTGATGAAGTGATAGAATGTTTGAAAAAAAATGCCGTAGCTATTCCAAAGAGGCACAACTTCCTGTACTCTGCTGGGCCCTGATCAACATCTACCAAACACTGCTCGGTATTATGCAGCACCCTCAGGGAGAAGAGAGGGAAAACATACCAACAGATACTATGGCTAAACCAGACACTATATCAGTTGCCCCTGTAACTAAAAAGAAACAATGGAAGCAGAAGCCAACTCATTTAGTAAGGGATGAAGAAGCTTCTCCTAAGAAAGAGAAGGAGAAAGAATCAGAAGAGGCAGCCTGTTCTGTAGCAGAGTAGTCACAAGAACAGGAGGAGGAAGAGACTGAAGTCATAAATGAGACAAAAAACCACTTATCCCTAAGTGAACTGTGAGGTATGTGAAAATATTTTAGCTGTCAACCAGGTGAGCTAATTCTCAGCTGGTTAGTCTGATGCTGGGATATTGGGGCCAGTAGTCAGGAATTAGAGGGTAAGGAAGCTCAGCAGCTGGGATCCCTCACTATGGGTAAGGTCATTGACAAAGGGATTGGAAAAAAGACAGGAGTCCTCAGTCTTTGGCAGTGACTCCTGTCAAGTGTGAAGGACAAATATCCCTTCAGGGAAGAACCTGCAAATTCCCAAAGCAAATGGATCACCATTGAGGAAGCTATCCAGTATCTGAGGGAATTAGCCATTGTGGAGGTGATCTAGAACAACTGGGATGATGACCAGGAATCCAAAGACCTGGATGAAATCTGGTGCACTCAGTCCATGTGGCAAAAGTTTGTACTAAATGCACTGACATCATATACTCACACCCTGGCGATAATGAACTGGACAGATGTGGAAGCACTGACTATATATGAACTGGTCAGACAACTCTGAGAATATGAAGATAATCTCGCTTCCTCGATGTGGGCCTGCATCTTGGCTGTGAAGGAACTGACCCAAAAAATGTTTGAGCAAGCCGAGGATAGGTCTTCCTCATGCACTCCAACCAAGGCCTCAGCTATTAAGAGTCAGCCTTTTTCTGTTCAAGGGAAAGGGTACTGGTGGTGCACACCATGTGCAAACCTGTGGTTCTTCCTGCGTGACCGGGGGAAGGACATGAGGAATTGGGGTGGTGAACCTACCTGGAGACTAGAAGCTCAGGTACAGGAACTGCAAGGAAAAACAACAACCAAAAAGCATCCATCCAGGAGAATTACTGCTCCAGTGTCTGTTGGGCAGAGTAGAAGGCCTGGTCGTACTTTTGACCCTGATGAAGGGACTTCTGTTTTGCAGTTACAAAAATCAAGTAATGAAGACTCTGACCAGGCCCTGCCTTCAGTGAGGCAGAGGTAAGGGACAACTGGGTTTACTGAACTGTGTGGATTCTATGGCCTGGCACATCAGCTCCACAGGAGTATAAAGCTCTAGTGGACACTGGTGCAGTACATTCTAATACCATCAGATTACAAAGAGGCAGAATCCATCTGTATTTCTGGAGTGACATCAGGACCCTGTCTGTGTTGGAGGCTGAGGTAAGCCTAACTGGGAATGAGTGGCAAAAACATGCTATTGTGGCTGGTGCAGAAGCTCCATGTATCCTTGGCATAGACTACCTCAGGAGAGGGTACTTCAAAGACCCAATAGGGTACTGGTGGGCTTTTTGGTATAGCTGTCTTGAGTAGGGAGAAGATTTAACAGCTGTCTAGCTTGCCTGGTGTCTCAGAGGATCTGTCTGTGGTGGGGTTGCTGCGGGTTAAAGAACAGCAAGTGCCAATTGCTACCATGCCAGTGCACTGGCGACAATATTGCACCAATCGAGACTCCATGGTTCCCATCCATAAGCTGATCCTGCTACTGGAGAGTCAAGGAGTGATCAGTAAGACTCATTCACCCTTTAATAGTCCTATATGGCTAGTGCAAAAATCTAACAGAGAGTGGAGGCTTACAATGGTCTATTGAGGCCTGAATGAAGTCACACTGCCGCTGAGTGCTGCCATACCAGCCATGCTAGAAAGCCAACCATATCCTGGGCTGCATCAAAAGAAGTGTAGCTAGCAGGTCGAGGGAGGTGATTCTGCCCCTCTGCTCTGGTGAGACCGCACCTGGATTACTGAGTCTAGCTCTGGAGTCCTCAGCACAGGAAAGACATGGACCTGTTGGATCAGGTCCAGAGGAGGGCCACAAAAATGATCAGAAAGATGGAACACCTCTCCTGTGAGGAAAGGCTGAGGGAGTTGGGGTTGTTCAGCCTGGAGAAGAGAAGGCTTCAAGGAGACCTTATGGAGACCTCTCAGTACTTAAAGGGGGCTTATAAGAAAGATGGGGACAAACTTTTTAGTAGGGCCTGTTGCAATAGGACAAGGGGTAGGAGAAGGGGTAATGGTTTTAAACTTAAAAGCGGGTAGACTTAGGCTAGATATAAGAAAGCAATTTTTTACAATGAGAGTGGTGAAACAGTGGAACAGGTTGCCCAGAGAGGTTGTGGATGCCCCATCCCTAGAAACATTCAAGGTCAGGTTGGATGGTACTCTGAGCAACCTGATCTAGTTGAAGATGTCCCTGATCATTGTAGGGGGGTTGGACTAGATGACCTTTAAAGGTCCCTTCCCGCTCAAACTATTCTGTGATTCTATTCTATGATGATTCTAATTCAGTGCACTTTCCTTGTCCTTGATAACTACAGTTATCAAAAATAGCTAGAAACAGCAACTTCATACAAGGTGGATTGGGACTCATGTGTAATGATTTGTGGGGAGAAGGGGGGTTGCCTAGGCAGGTCTTATGTGTGCAGGTGATGCAAGTCTGACATACCCCAATGGGGCGTGGGAGTAGTACAGAGGACTGCAATGAGACTGGGTTGACTTACTGCTCCTTTGGCAACATCAATGCATGTGCCGTAGGTTTGAGATGCCCTGGACATGCAGGATGTTGTGTTAATTGCAGTGACCTGTGCAGACTGAAGGGTACCTGTGACTGAAGTCCACAGTCCTCTCCTTCAATATGGAAGAGATTTCTAAGTGACACAAAAGACATAGGTGGGAAAATCCAAATAAGCAGTTGCCTGATGGAGTCAGTTGTTTACGCAAACTTCCAGCACAGCAGCCAAAGCATAAACCTCTTGGTTTTAATTTTTCCACAGACAGGGTCTGGAGTTGAACACTTGGCACCATCTATCTTGGGAGATGTGAGTCTACTAGACAAATCTCTTTGACAAAAACCTTGTTGGTGCATAAACAAATTTCTGGTAGCCTCTTTCCCAGTGTTGCTTCTTAGCTCATGGATGTTAGTAGACCCTAGCTGCTTTTGCAGACTTTCCTGATTCCTTCTGCTTCATGCACTCTTTGCAAGGGATCCTGGAGTCAGTTTACTGCTCATTTGGAAGCAAGAACAAAAATGTAAAAATGTAGTCTCCTTTCCAATTATGCTGCCTTCCCACTTGGTGCCTGTGTACCTTCATTCTTCATTTGTAGTCCTATGTGTCCACAGGGAATAGGAGTATGAGCAGGGATGCAGGTGACGTATTACTTGTTTTGCTGAAGGACTCTTCTTGCCAGCTGTGAGTCTGCAATGGGAGTTCTCTGGCTGACTTCAGTGGGAAGCACATGGATGAGTGAGGCCATGACCACAGCATGTATGTGAGAGCAAAAGCTGTGGTGGGAACACTGAATGACATGCTGCCAAAGCCTTGCCGTTACGCATAGCGTGTCATGGTACTACTCATTGCCACTGCAGTGAAATGGGTCTTGGAGGAAAAAAACCAAGCCCCTCAAACATCATCAGGCACTGCAGTGTGCTACCTCCTGGCTTTTTAGCTGCAATTAGCTGCAACATAACTACTATGAGAATTAAGGTGTAATTCTGACCCTGGTGCTTCCTGACTGGTGTGACTCCAAAAATGCACACTGAGTAGAGCCACCAAGTAATGATGTGTAGGATGTGATGTGCCAGTGGCACAACTTCTTTGCAGACACATACCTAGGAGCCTTAGAAAGCCAGACACGGCAGTTTTCCAGTCCCTTTTCCCTGTGAAAGCAGAGTAAGAAGAGAGTGCAGGACCTCTGGTTGTCTGCGTGGGAGCAGCCAGGAAGGGCTGGATCAACAGAAGTAATTACAGGGAATGAAAGCAACTGTGTGATTTTGTCTGACAAAGGGATGCATTTGATTTCCTTTCTTTATACATACGTGTTGGTTTCTCTTTTGGCTGCAGCTCTGTTTTTCTGTTCCTTCCTTTAATGCATGCATTTCACATTTGCTGCTTTGCTGATTTGATACTGTGTAACTAACTTTACCTCTGATTTTTGTTTTAGGAGGTTTGGGCCTGATTTTGAAAGGATGTCTACAGGTTTGAACATAT
This sequence comes from Pelecanus crispus, assembly GCF_030463565.1. Classification (NCBI taxonomy): domain Eukaryota; kingdom Metazoa; phylum Chordata; class Aves; order Pelecaniformes; family Pelecanidae; genus Pelecanus; species Pelecanus crispus. Next base: position 93,893,217 of record NC_134645.1, read on the forward strand.
TTGATGGTGTTTTCAAAAGCATTAAATGGTTTTGAAAATCTATTGAGGGCCTGACAGTCTTCAGTCACTCAAATCCTGATGGAAATTTGGCCCTTCTATGACAAATGATATGCTATGTAATAAAAAGCAGCATGTTAGTCTTGATTAAATTACAAGATAAATTACATGCTCTGGAAAAATGAGAACTTTAATTTTTCATCATTGACTTCTATTCTTGATTAAAATGTGCACAGTCAGAGAGCCTTCAGGCAAGGCTACCCTTATTACTCAGTTCAGTGGCAAAACAGTGGACTATTTAACAATAATCTGCCATCTCTCATGCAAATGTTTATCTGGTTTAGGGCAGAAAGCAAAGTGGAGGAGAATTTGTGTCTGATTGCCTGTGAATGCAGAGGTAGGCTGAAGTTAGCTTGGGTGTTACACTGGGAAGGGATTGCAGCTGCTTAACTTTTGTGAGGATAAGGTGATGATCAAACTGCTCTGTGGGGAAAAATATTCTGAATGTGTGCAGGCATCATGTGAGCATGTTATAACTGGAAATGTGCTCCTGCTACAATGCTGGTGGCCACAGGTAAAAAACCTCATTCCGATTCAACTGTACTTTTCGAGTCGCTGTGGCTCGGCTGCTCAGTGGTGCTTGAAGTTGTTCCCTGCTCCCTCAAAATCTGCTAGCCCAGCGGTTCGGGGGGAGTCCCCTTGCTTTTGGCTAGCTGGGCCAGCTGAGAGCTGCCTGCTCCTGGCAGCACAAGGCTTTGCTCCCCTACCTAATTTACCCCTTACCCTATGGTTCACCTGACTGAAACAGATTGACCTGAAAGTTTGGCATCCAGGCACCCCTGTGCCTTCTCTAACTGATGAAGGGAAATAGGTGTCTACAGAGGCAACCCAATCCTTTCCAGGCTGGCAGGTAGGAGCAGGGGGAGAACACAGAGCTGGAGGTTTCTGTGTGTCTCCCCTTTGGCTACAGAGGGCCTCGTTGTGCAGCTGAGACTAGAAATTTAACTTCTAGGTAGCTAAAATGAAGTGAGATGAATTTAGTCCTCTGATGTTTTTCATAGGTTTCTCTTGGGACTGCATGGACCTTAAATAAGTTGTACTTGCTTACATGAGCAATGACTTGTGCTAATCAGTATCTTAACTTCTGCTTCACAGCTGGTTCCTCTTCTGCTAACCTGCCATAAAGTCTTTCGGGTTTTTTAGAGTAAAGTTGGACTTTTTTATTTGCTGTCTCCAAAGACCGTTTTCAATTCTTAGGATACTTTAGCCCCCCACTTCACATTGAATTTAAGTACCCAGCTCTTGTGTATCAGCATGACACCTCCCTGCAGCTACTTGGGTACCTACATATCCACCTCCAGCCTTAGACAGCTCTAATGACGCTTGAGTTTGCATACTAATGTTGTGCTAGAGGTCTGTGCTCCTGTCTGCAGTGCATGTGTGCAGACACCACTGTGCAATTTCTTATGTTGATTTGTAACCACTACAAACATTTTAAAAGTGCCTATCTTTTTTTTTTCTCCCCAGGTATACTCTACTGTGAAAACACAGTACAGGGCAATTAAACCAGAAGTCTTCACATACGGCTTCTACAGAAATAAAATCAGGTAAACAGTACCTCATTTGTGACAAATAAATAGCAGCCTGTGTCTTGCATTTGCTATTCCTGTAAATGAAATTTGTCTTGAAAGTGAACAGATACAAGATATTGCAGTTCAAACAAGTGGAATAAACTGCAAAGCCAAGGGGCCATCACAACATCATGATGGCAAGTCACTTTATTTTAAACTGTGGGGACTTCAGCTCCAGTGGCCACATTAACCAGTGCAGTGGTTGCACCTCAGTGGAAGATGTAACCAGAGTGCAAGCCATCCAGCATTTAGAGAGCAAAACTGCAGTTTATGTTGCCTGTGGACAATGAAAGCAGATGCTAAACACTAGTATCATGAGGGACTTCCACTGCAAGCTGAACTGGGCTGTCATCGACTGACCACAGTCAGGCTTGTGGAATGACTTAAGGTACGGAGCACATTGCAGGAGTCTAATCCAGCCAGCTGCAGCAGTCAGACCTGTATCCATACAAAGAGTTTAAGAGCTCCAAAGCCAGCAGAAATAAGAGACATTTTCCTAGACTGATGCCTGTTTGCAGAGGAACAAAAAAGGATCCAGTGACAAGCCATGTGTGTAATTCTGGTTTTAAGAGCCCATCACACTTTTTGAAGGGCAGCAGGTATAACAATTGTTGCACTGGATATCTTTTGATCACTTGCTGTAATTCGATAGATATTCAAGCAACAATCAGTGCAAGCAGGAGGACACATATAGGTTGACTGTCTTCAAGCTTGATAATATTTTGAATTTGCTGCTGTCACAGTCCTGCAACTTTTGTTTAGCAGGTAAGCAAATGGTTCCTAGCGTGAGGGTTACAGGCCAATTCCTGGCTGATATATTGAATTCAGACCCTGGCCAAGAAGTTGGGGCATTCCTGTGAAGTTTGCCATTCCCTTTCAGACTTGTTGGAATAGGTTTGTGTCAGCCCTGTGATTCACGAAACGGTGTTGTGGAGCAGAGTTGAAACATGCAAGGGGTGCAATTCCCAGGTGAGTAATGGGCCCAAGGAGCACACTAAGAAATCCCACCCTCTGAGGTTTGCCAGAGCAGCCAGTGCTTGTCAGTTATTGCTGTTCACTACAGTGGTATGCACAAAACCAGAAATGACAGTCATGTGGACAACCTGTGTGGAGTGGCCTGGGATTTCGTCCACCAGCCCACAGATTCAGGAAGTTCTTGGGTTATGGTAATATAATTATTCTAATATTGATTTTATTTCACATAGACATACTAGTAACATAAGTAGCTCAAATTTCTTCACTAGTTAGGTGTCCATTCAGTGTCTGGTCAACAAACATAATGGAAAAATTAGTTTAATACAGAGTTCAGTTAAAACTCAGGGACAATAAGGATCTAGGTGGAAATGCAAATTGTGTGAGGACCCTGGAGGCAGGACTGGTGTATACAGCCAAACTCAAATGGAAACAGTTTTATCGTTCAGACTGGAAACTAGAGCACCATATTATGTTTGCCTGAGTACCGCTTAACACACTAACTAAAGAAAGACAACAGAATACTGCAGAAATAATTATTTTGTATTTGTTATGAAAACCATTTGAAGAGCAGTAACAGTACAGTGACAAGCAAGTACTACAGTTTAAGAGTCAAGATAACATGATTCTTAATTTGATAGACTCTGATCCAGAGCTTGAGTAGAAGTGAATCTCAGCAGATAAGTCAGTAAAGGTAGATGTTTTAAAAGACTTTTGTAGAGCACAAACAGCATAGTAGGGGAAATACCAGAAGAGGAAAGGCCACAGTAAATGAGACAAATCTGTATGTCTGCGGATGTGTCAGCTAGGAGAAACATCATTGATCTTTTAGGTATAGTAGACTTTTGCTACAGTGGAAGGCTTGTATGAGATTGAAAAGACAGGACAGAACAGAATGGATTTTCATTATTTGTCCCAGCCTGTCAATGTTGACTCAGATTTAGGCATGGTCCACTAGCTTTTGTTAAAGGTTCCAGTATTTCATAGAAAAAAAATATGTGATGGTCTTCTCCAGCAGTAGCTCCTTCCTTGAAGAGTGAGATGCACAGGCTGAAGAGTCAGAGCACAACTATTTTTTTTTCTCTTGGCCTCCATAGGCACTGATGGGATGGTGCCATCAGTGGGTCAGAAAGCTCACAAAGATATAGTTTGGAGTTAATGTGCATGTTGTTTAATGTATGTAATACTATAATTTGTTACACTTTTTTAAAAAAGGTTCTCACACTTTCTGTAGTCTTCATGTGTGTGACTAAGATAATTAAATAGCTTGAATGGGAGTTGTATGTCTATGCTACGATGTCTTGCAACTTCCTGAAAAAATCCCCATCTTCTGCAGGGCACAGCTCACCTCTTCAACCCACAGCAGAGCACTGTCTGGAAGAGATGATTGCCTAAGGGTAAGACAGAGCCTGTGCCAAAGAAGAAGAAGCCGGCCCAGAGAGCTCTCGTACAGTGCATGGGGGCTGGTTCCTGTGGCAGTAGACAGCAGTGAGAATGAAAGCCGGAGCACAGGATCCTGAGAACATACCCCATGAATCCCACCCAGGGGACTGACAGCAGAGCCTTCACAGCCAAACGCAACAGACCCTGGGACTGCAGATTGTCTTGACAACAGATGGATATACATGTTTGCCCTCAGTCTGAAGTCTGGTCACAGTCCTTGTCAAATACCCAAAAATGCTGCCTTCTGCCAGCAAGCATTACTACTGTTTTATCTGGATTGAACCAAGAGTATCAGACTTTCATCCAGACACTGGGGGCCACTCTGGAGTTACACTGCAATTACACCAATGTTACGGAGATCAGAGTCTGGCAGTGGGTGAACAGAAACAGCAATAGCTGCATAACATGAAAAAGAGACAAAGGAATTTGTCATGAACTGTGATGTGACAGGAAAAATAAGAAGGTTCATGAGAATAGATGGACTTAGAATATATTTTATCTTTTTTTAAGTGACTTTTATGACTCGTATAATTTAACATATAAAATATGTGCTCATTTGTGTTTATTATTTGAGCTGTTATATATAATGAAGAAAGGGACCCGAAGCTTTCCAGATTAAAAACCTGTATAAACCAAGGGTACACACTAGGTATTTTTTTGGAAGAATATTACACCACCAATATCTTTCTTCTACTTTCCTGAAAGTCTACAGGTGAAAAGGATGTCATGGTCCAACTGATAAAAAATATATGTATCAGAGTAGAACCCATGGATTGAGTACCTCAGAGCCTGTGTACTTCAAGCCAGGACAAGAAATATACCATTTATATTTCTGCAAGGTAAATGCAAATTAAACTGCACATTGGCAAGGATTTTTCAGTTTAGCTCTAGGCCTTTTAGAGGAACAAATCTTCTGTCAAGTGGAAATTAGAAAGGAAGGTAAAAATAAGGTTTAAAGTTTATTTTAAGAAAGAAAAATTGCACATAGAAGGGGAAGAGAAAGCTCTCAAATGCAGAGAGACAGTTTTTGAAAGTAATCCAAAAATAAGAACAGATTAGATTGTATGACTCTGCCAAAAGGACAAGTTCATTTGTTGTTGGACAAAGGACTCAATTCATTAAAAATTACTTCAGTGGATACTGATATTTTTGATATTTCATCCTTTACACTGGAGTCAAGATGGTGGTTTTTCTACCTGAATTAAAAATCAAAAAGGCACATTTGTGGCTGCATAGAAGATATGTGAGAAGACTAAATTAAAACATAAAGCCAACAGCCTTTTTCATTGTATTAGACTGCTTCAGCCAGATACCCAGAGGATGTTCAGCTGACAGAACTTGAATGGGAATGGGTCTGGGCCAGAAGCGGCTTTTTCTTCTGTGTTCTTGTGATTACAAATCATTGTCCTTGCATTCATAAGCAAAAGCAAGAGGATCGTGAGAATGAGAGGCCTATGCCTGCTTTGAAAAAAACCTCTCTCTTCCAGAAAAGCCCTCATGGTAGAGCAGATCAGCATGGATAGGCTGGGAAGTTATTGCAGTAGGAACAGGAGTCAGTATGAAGTATATCCTGATTGTACCACCTCTGCAGGCTTCATCTTCACTCATTCTTGGACTGCTATGCTGGCTCTGCCAGTAAAGCTGTCTGGTAGGGAGAGTTTGTCTGGGGCACGCAGCTGGAAGCAGAACACAGATCAGGGAGCACCAGGGAGTGCAAGACATCATTCTAGGGACAGTGCTGTGGGCCAAAGTCACTCCTGGGGGCTGTAAAGCTCTTTGTAGTTCCCCACCTGTGATATCTTCAGTCTTTTCGGATAGCCAGTAATTGTGTCAGGTGTGCCAAACCACGTCTTCCTTCCCCTTTCTTATTAATGGCAAAAATGGGAAGGAAAATCAGTTGCTGTTCCTAAATCTGGGCTCTGTCCTGTTTAACACCTTTATGAATGACCCGGGGGAGACTGCCACTTGATAAACCATGTGATTCACAGAGGTGGATTTGATGAAGTTGGTTTTAACTGCAAACTCCCTGTATACCAGCCACTCCTCTGCCTTGGTCTTTGAGTTTCTCAGGACCCAGAATAGTTTTTGAGCCAGATCCCCAACAGGAATGCCACCATGAGTCCAAATTGTAGGTATTCAAAACTAGCACTTGGTTGTGACCTCATTGTAGGAACACAGACGTTTCAAAGGTCTGTGTTTTCACCATGTTCTCTACATGTTGGAATTTGTTGGGGATATGAAGTCTAATGAGCTGTACTAATACACATGAGAGTACTTGCCAAACTACAGATGATCAGTTCCCCTCCTGATAGATATTCTCAGAACACGCCTACAGAAAAAGGCTTTCCATAAAAAACAGGAGGCAGAAGTAGTGCTATTGATTTTGCCACAGGCCCTTCCCAGAAGTGTAAGTCATATTCAAGTGTCTAAACATAACCATAATAAAAATAATAGAAAAAAATAACAACATCATTAAAGTAATCATAACCAAAGCAACCTACAGAATTTACTGCTGTGTTTCCTGTTCACCTTCGTAAATCCTGAGAATCAGTACTACCACTTTTTAGGATGTATAATGACATTCAGACATAGTTCTGCACTGTTCTCTCCTCTGACAGCTAACTATTTTTAGTTCATATTAACTTATTAATATAAAATTACTCTCTTACAGAAGCATTCCTTCAGCATGGTGTTTCTAGTGCTAGCCCTTTAAATTTGGTGTTAACACCTGGAGGTACCCTCAGAACTGCTAATTATAGTTTTCTCCCTTCACCTCTTACAGCTGGCTGCCCTCCTTGCTCTTACTGTCCTCTCCATCTGCTTCCTGGGACTCTGGGGAGGAAGCCTGTTCTTGTAAGCCTTTCTGCAATAGCATCCTATAATGTGTGCTTTTGTCTGTAATTCTGTGTCCATTTAGGGACATTAATATCTATATAATCATGCATGCAAAAGCATGGGAATTAATAGCCTTTCCTCAGCCTGTGGTGCTGCAAGGTGGATTAACCACTGAGCTCTATGAACTGAGTATGTTGTTTACCTGTAGGCAAAGAAGTATAAATAGTCTATGAAATGTGAAGATGTGAGTTAGTTGAAATGGAGTTGTTAGTAAAGGTTTGTGTAGGCATAGAGGGAAGGTCCAGTTTTCCTTCAGGTTGGTGGGGGGCAGTGCTTCCAGGTGAATGCAGAAAGCAGAGTCTGTGAGGTTTTGTGGTGTATGCCACTGTTGTAAGACATGATAAAAAATGTTTCTACAAATACATTAACAAAAAAAAGAGAGCCAAGGAGAATCTCCATCCTTTGTTGGATGCGGGGGGGGGGGGGGGGGGGGGGGAGGGGGACGGATGGACGGGACGGGACAATTGTCACTAAGGATCAGGAAAAGGCGGAGGTACTTAATGCCTTCTTTGCCTTTGTCTTTAATAGCCAGAACAGTTATCCCCAGGGTATTCAGCCCCCTCAGCTAGTAGACAGGGAGCAGAATGAAGCCTCCATTATCCAGGAGGAAGCAGTTAATGACCTGCCACACCACCTGGACACTCACAAGTTTATGGGGCTGGATGGGATCCACCCAAGAGTACTGAGGGAGCTGGCAGAGGAGCTTACCAAGCCACTCTCCATCATCTGTCAGCAGTCCTGGTTAACAGGGGAGGTCCCTGATGACTGGAGGCTTGACTCTATGAGGCCAGGCTGAGAGAGTTGGGGTTGTTCAGCCTGGAGAAGAGAAGGCTACGAGGACACCTTATTGCGACCTTCCAGTACTTAAAGGGGGCCTACAGGAAGGATGGGGAGAATCTTTTTAGCAAGGCCTGTTGTGACAGAACAAGGAATAAGGGATTTAAACTAAAGAAGAATAGATTTAGACTGGATATAAGGAAGAAATTTTTTACAATGAGGGTGGTGAAGCACTGGAACATGTTGCCCAGAGAGGTAGCGGAGGCCCCATCCCTGGCAACATTCAAGGTCAGGTTGGATGGGGCTCTGAGCAACCTGATCTGGTTAAAGCTGTCCCTGCTCACTGCAGGGGGGTTGGGCTAGATGATCTCTAAAGGTCCCTTCCAACCCAAAGCATTCTATGATTCTATGATTCTATGATTGTATGAATGTGATGCCCATCTACATGAAGGGCTGGAAAGAGGATCCAGGGAACTACAGGCCTGTCAGCCTGATCTCAGTGCCAGGGAACATTATGGTGCAGTTCATCTTGAGTATGCTCAACAGGCATGTGCAGGTCAACCAGGAGATCGGGCCCAGCCAGCATGGGTTCATGAAAGGCAGGTCCTGCTTGACCAACCTGATCTCCTTCTATGACCTGGTGACCCACCTGGTGGATGAAGGAAAGGCTGTGGATGTCATTTACCTGGACTTTAGCAAAGCCTTTGACACCGTCTCCCACAGCATTCTCCTAGGGAAGCTGGCGGCTCATGGCTTGGACAGGCGTACTCTTTGCTGGGTAAAAAACTGGCTGGGTGGCCAGAGAGTAGTAGTGAATAGAGTTAAACCCAGTTGGCAACTGGTCACAGGTGGTGTTCCCCAGGGCTCAGTTTTGGGGACAGTCTTTTTTAATATCTTTATCAATGATCTGGATGAGGGGATCGAGTGTGCCCTCAGTAAGTTTGCAGATGACACCAAGCTGGGTGGGAGTGTTAATCTGCTTGACGGTAGGATGGCCCTGCAGAGGGACCTGGACAGGCTTGACCGATGGGCTGAGGCCAACTGTATGAGGTTTAACAAGGCCAAGTGCCAGGTCCTGCACCTGGGTCACAACAACCCCATGCAACGCTACAGGCTTGGGGAAGAGTGGCTGGAAAGCTGCCCAGCAGGAAAGGACCTGGGGGTGCTGGTTGACAGCTGGCTGAACATGAGCCAGCAGTGTGCCCAGGTGGCCAAGAAGGCCAACAGCATCCTGGCTTGTATCAGGAATAGTGTGGCCAGCAGGAGCAGGGAGGTGATTGTCCCCATGTACTCGGCGCTGGTGAGGCCACACCTGGAATACTGTGTCCAGTTTTGGGCCCCTCACTACAAGAAAGTCATTGAGGTACTGGAGCATGTCCAGAGAAGGGCAGTGAAGGTGGTGAAGGGTCTAGAGAGCAAGTCTTATGAGGAGCAGCTGAGGGAACTGGGGTTGTTTAGTCTGGAGAAGAGCCTGAAAGGAGGTTGTAGGGAGGTAGCTGTTGGGCTCTTCTCCCAGGTAGTTCCAACCTAAACGATTCTATGAATATAACCTGTTACTGGATTTGAACAATTTGAGGAGGGCAATGAGAGGTAATAAATATTTACATGAAGAAAATAATTCTGTAAGCAATCAAAATTCTTATAGTGAAATTCACCTGAAGTGTCTGTTTCAAGAAGAAAAAAGAAAACAATGAAAAACCTTTTCCAAATGTATTGAACAGATCAGAGATTGGAAAACTACCAATATGGTGAAAAAAACCACCTCTGATGGGTAAGAAGCTGAGGAATGAGGAAAAAATCTGTCTTATTTTCCAGTCAGCATTCTTAAAATTCTCTAATGAGCAGTATATATTTGCTGATCCAGATTGTCTGTGAATTAATACAGATAGCTTTTTGTTGCTAGAATAAATGCCTGATGAGACTTTGGCAGCAGGATATGGGGTCAAATGAGTATCCCTGCTCAGTGATGCAAGGAAGGTTTATGCAGTTTGGTCATCAAAATGTACTATCTGCCTTGTAAAAGAGCTGCAGAATCACAACTGAAACTTGAAGTTCTAGTATGCCAAGTGGAGCTACTTCTTGGTTCCTTTGGGATTAGTGTCTCACCTTGCAGAGATTAATCACCACTTCCCAGGATCAGGCCCTAAGTGGTCCTGTGGTAGGCAAAACTATAACTGAAAATGTTGTTCCTGTTTGATGAAAAATAAATACCATCCTGCTGACAAAAGATACAGCCTTGGAGTCAGCAGCAGTCAGAAAGGATTAATTACCTTTATACCCCTCTTGGTGCATCAAGCATCCTAGGAAGTCCTGGGGATTAATTTAGAACAGAAGCTGCTCTAAGAGGTACTAGTGTTTTCTCTGTCTCAGCCCTACCTGTTACACCAAAACCAACCAGTGCCATTAATTTTACATCTGGAAAATATTATTCTGGCTATTCATGCAATCTGCAAGGATGTTTTGTGCCTAAGTAGATGAAGGAGCTGGACTGAAGTATTCAGAAGAAAAAAATGGATTGCATTAAGTAAACTGTGCCCAAAATTTTTGTGTTCTATCCATTAATTGCTAAGTAATAATAACATCTGTGGTAAGGATGTATTATTTTTCCCAGTTTCCAGTGACAGAGCTCAAATTTTTTCCTAATTCTCAGTGCTAACTTCTGCAATTCAGATTCTTAGATACTGCACTGAAAAATGAATTCACGGGTCCTATGGAACTACATTTCCTAGTATGACAATTGCAATCAAAAGTGTCTTTATTGTATATGCCAACAGGAAGATGAAAAACATCTATATGAAAGCTTTGTCCTCTTATCTTCACAGTCTATTGGGTGAAGAGCACTCACTGAGTCCAGTTAGAGTCTCCAGTATATCAGATCAATGGCTTTGGTTGTTGGTTGTGTGGGGAGGGTTGGCTTGGTTTTTTTTTAACATAGTCTTTCTTCTGTTGAACCAGACTGCTTCTTTGGAACAGAGGGTTTCCATCTCTTGTATGATAGATGGTGCTGCTTCAAGCAGTTTTCATAATTCAGGGGTGCTGTAGGGATAAAGATCAGCATGTTTGTAAACTTTTTGTGTAGTTTCTTAAGAGAGTTTAGTAACAGTATTAGATGAATTCTGTGAAGTGCAGGGTGCAGAACAACACCACACAGTCCAGAGATGCTTTAGTTAATGGGGGAATACTAGGTTTTTGGAAGATTTGTTCCAGTGAAGAATTCAGGGCATGCAGCTCAGCTCCCGGGTGAGCTGGTATGATGGGCTTGTCTGATCCAGGAGATCAGAACAGATGATCAGAATTGTCCCTCTTGGCTGAGGGACACATCAAGATGTAGCTAAATGGGATGGCTGAAGAGCTGAAAGGAAATGAGCCTGCTGGGACCTCTGAGTCTAAAATAACAATCAGCTGTTAAATTGCTGCTTCATGCATATTTTGAGGCAGGGATAAGTTTAAGATACCTGGAAGCTGTGCAGTGATCCAACTGGCTGTCATTTCAGGCCTTTTATGTAGCTGGCATCATGTGAAGCTTGGATTATTCTAGGTAAAGTGAGATTATAAATACTCTATAGTGAACACTGTTCCATAATATTTTCTTCTTTGACACCCCTTCTCCTTTGTGTGTGTTCTCAATCTGTAATTTTCACTTATGTGAGTGTCTTCCAGCTCACTGGATTTCTCTAAATTAATCATGTTGCTGGTTGTGCTAAAGTCAAAGATTTTTACTACTCTGCACTCTATGTATGATGTAATGCTGTTTAGTGGTTTAAATTTTGCGCTGTGGTTTAAAGTTATCAAGCTGCATAATTACTTTCTCTGGCTTCCTTCAGTCTTTCAAAAATAACATTATTTATTTATATTTTCCAAGCAAGTGAGGTGTGGTGAGGATGCAGTGAGACAGGGAAGGCTGAGTCAGTCTTACCCACTTAAAAGTAACATAAAAAATTGTTACGTAAAGTGGGTTCTTTCAAACCAGACCTCTGTCTTTGTGCTCAGAGACAGCAGGTGCTGAACAAAATTTTCATTTCCATTTTACATCAGAATAAACTCACTGAAGCAACTGCAGAGTACTACTTTTCCTTGCATTCCTTTTGTACCCCATGTTAAATCTGTAATGGTTAAATAGTTCTGCACATGGAGTACGTTCCCATCTCTCACCAGACTGGTATGTGTGAACTGGTGCGAAGACTGGGAAATTCTCATTGGCTTTGTGCATGGAGATAATGGTTTATGTATAATATTTTTCTTCTTCTGGATACTTATCTGGGAAGAGACTTCCTCATATCTCTGTGCATTTTAATTCCTTGATATTTCTTAAGCTGATGCTATTGGAAAATAAAGGCAAGGAAAAAAGAGCAAACATCTAGAGATGTGAGTAAGGATTTAGCTTGATGCAATTGACTTTTCTTTCTCTGGCTTCCTTACTGAATCCTAATGGAAGTTATTACTAAGAAGCTATTACTAGGAAGCTAAGGGAGGGAAGGTCTGCCTTAAAATGAATTATTACTAGAAGTAGAAGTTGGACCCACATCATACAATTCTGAGATTGTCTGGTGTTCCTGCCCTTGATTTCTGTACTGTTTAAGTAAAAATTATGACAGTGAAAATGAGTGATTACTAACATAGCACCAGCTAAGAGGCAGCAAAGCAAGTGTGGACAGAGGCTATATTAGTTTTCACATATGCCAGTGAACTTCATTCCTGCGTTTGACATGTCTATTATTCCAGACCTGAGACACTCCTTACAGAACAAGCTGTGATTCTATAAGCAGTACTGTTTAAATCAAGATTATTTTTGTTTTTTTGTATTTTATCCAAGTTCTGAGAAAAAGAGGGGGGGGAAGCTTCTAGAAACTCAAATGCCAAGTTGGTGATTATTCAATTTCTCTTTGAAAAGGATGCCAAATTCTTGTGTCACACAACCTTTCTGTACTGCTTTTTCTACACCATTGCTTGCAGCCTGTATATGTTATGGCAGGGGCCCAAGTGACTTCAGTAAGAGCAGGCCCAAGAGGGAGAGGGTGGAGTGAAAGGTTACAAGTTCAACAAGAAGCAATTAAAATCTATTTAAATCATAGCATCTTAAAATAATCTAACATAACCATGTTGTCTTAAATGAATCACCCTGAGTAATAATCCATTGATTCCCAGCCTGACTTTTTATTCCCTGTCTTGATGGGAGCTTTGATGTCTTAAAATATGACATGTAAACCACATGAGAAGTTTCAGCTGAATAGTGTCACTAAGAGAGTTTGGTGAAAAATGAGGGGAAAGACTATGTTCAAGCCACAGAAAGAGGACCCTGCAGTAGATGCTGGAATACAGAACAAAATATATTGTTTATCTCCCTTGAGCAGAGTATTACCTGCACCATTCCCCTGTCTAACATCTAGCCATTGCAGAGGCCAATTCATTGTCTGTTCACGTCTTTCACAAAAGGCAAGGTTCATACAGGGTTCCTGCATTTGCCATCTGCTGCCTTCCTGCATCCTCCATGGATAGACTAAGTGCCTTTACAAAAATAACGTAAACTGTCTGTTAAACATAAGAAAAATCAAAAGCTCACCATGGAGGAAAGATAGGAGGAAAACTTGGACTTGCGCAAGTCTCATACATGTGTTGAATAGCATTAAGCATTTTATCTGTTTCTGCAAATATATAAATCAGCGTCTTTTTTTAAATAATAAATGTTATGACTTTCCTATTTTATCCCTTGTAAAAAGACAAGCAACTGTTTTGGAAGAAAGCATTTCCAATGATCAGGCTGGCCCTGCCAAGCTCTTGCTGTTCATGGCGTTTGTTGTGGGTCACTGGGTCGTGCTGTAGTGGCACCTCTTGCCGTGGGCTGCGCCTGCTGCTTGCTGGAGTGGAGCACTTTCCCTTAGGAGCAAATTGCCTCATGTTGCTTTTGTTCGTTTACTTAGCATCTTTTTTCCAGGGAAGCTGCAGTGAAGACTTGAAAGAATATCTCAGTGTGTTTTGTAATGCTTTTTTGTTTTGATGACTGGGACCATATTCAGATGACGTGTAATAGGTACCTAAATTAGTCCTTCTGATACTTAAGTGAGACCCTGACATTTTATGACTGTTGAGAAAGTCAGGCATTCAATAGGAGAGCTGAGCTGCTCATTGCTGTCTTGAACTTTGATGCTATGGCAGGCAAGCTGAATGTGCCTTATGAACCCACAGTTGCATTCATACAGGGATTGCTGGTTGTCATGCTTGGCTCTCATGCATTGACTGCCTAAAGGAAAGCTGATTTTTTTTCTTTTTTCCTGACACCTTTTGGATTTTGGCCAACTACAATTGTAAAGTTAATTTCATACTTATTCCTGGAAGCAATAAAGCAAGTGGAAGGTGGACAAGCTTTGGGGCCAGACTGATGTGGGGGTGGGATAAGGCTATACATCTGTATAGGTCATGCAGGGAGGAAATTAGAAAAGCAAAAGCCCAGCTAGAACTCAATCTGGCCACTGTTGTAAAAGACAATGAAAAATGTTTTTATAAGTACATCAACAATAAAAGGAGAGCCAAGGAGAACCTTCATCCTTTGCTGGATGTGGGGGGGAACATTGTCTTTAAGGATGAGGAAAAGACTGAAGTACTTAATGCCTTCTTTGCCTCTGTCTTTAATAGCCAGACCAGTTATCCCCAGGGTACTCAGCCCCCTGAACTGGAAGACAAGGACGGGGGGCAGAATGAAGTCCTCATAATCCAGGAGGAAGCAGTTAATGACCTGCCACGCCACCTGGACACTCACAAGTCTATGGGGCTGGATGGGATCCACCTGAGAGTACTGAGGGAGCTGGCAGAGGAGCTTGCCAAGCCACTCTCCATCATCTATCAGCAGTCCTGGTTAACAGGGGAGGTCCCTGATGACTGGAGGCTTGCGAATGTGATGCCCATCTACAAGAAGGGCTGGAAAGAGGATCCAGGGAACTACAGGCCTGTCAGCCTGACCTCAGTGCCAGGGAACATTATGGTGCAGTTCATCTTGAGTGTGCTCAACAGGCATGTGCAGGTCAGCCAGGAGATCAGGCCCAGCCAGCATGGGTTCATGAAAGGCAGGTCCTGCTTGACCAACCTGATCTCCTTCTATGACCTGGTGACCCACCTGGTGGATGAAGGAAAGGCTGTGGATGTCATTTACCTGGACTTTAGCAAAGCCTTTGACACCGTCTCCCACAGCATTCTCCTAGGGAAGCTGGCGGCTCATGGCTTGGATGGGCGTACTCTTTGCTGGGTAAAAAACTTGTTGGGTGGCCGAGCCCAGAGAGTAGTGGTGAATGGAGTTAAGTCCAGTTGGCAACTGGTCACAGGTGGTGTTCCCCAGGGCTCAGTTTTGGGGCCAGTCTTGTTCAATATCGTTATCAATGATCTGGATGACGGGATTGAGTGCACCCTCAGTAAGTTCGCATGTAAAACATGGTATTAAGCTGTGAAAGGTCTGGTATGAATGCTGGGTCAGAGGCAGGCAGAGAGGGAGAGTGAAAAAATTAATTAAGATTTGGAGAGAAACTGGGACCCTGACCAATTTGACTTGCTGTAGGCTGAGACCAGGATTTCTACTCTCCCAAGTCCCATCCTTCCCAATCTCCCCTGAAGTGTTATGCAAGAGCCAAACTTTAGTACCAGAGGTAAGAAATCTACCTCTGGAAGTGTCAGGTGTGAGCACATGTCAGTGTTTGCTGCTTGTGTGATCTGAGGCTGGAGTTTCTCATGAAAATGTTCACTCTGAAGCTTATCATGGTTAAAGGACAATGTTTGTTCAATTTAGACTATGCTGGGACTGCTTCTAAGAAGGGATTTAACTTAGAAATCCATGAAAGTACTCTGTACTCGGTCATCTTTTTCATTTTTTTTTTTTTTTTTTTAATATTCCTGCCTAGAGTTTATTTCAGTCTCTTTGCATTTTTGCACGCATGAATCTAAATAACATTTAGACAGTGTTTTCTTACCAAATGTTTAGGCTAGTATCTTGAAATGCACTGTCAATCTGAGTTCTGCTTGCAGCTCTTGGTGTAAAGGGGGTCTTTGAGTTGGGGCAGACAGGTAATACATACCATTTCTTATGCTCTTGTAACTGGCCTTTCATCAAAATGTAATTAAAAGCCTACTGATAGCAAGTCAGTAAAACTGTTTTTACTTTGAAGCAGAGAGACACACAATAGGACAGTCAACGTTTCCCATTACAGGACTTCTTCAAATCTTATTAAAACCTTACACAAATTCTACTGAAGTTAGTTTGAAGTCCTTTAGAGTCTGATAGTTGGGGTTCTCTATTATGAGTTTACTTATCACTGAAGCATATTTAAAATTTTAAACACTATATATAAAAAAGATGGTAATAATCAACAGAAATTTGTACAAAGACAATAGATTTTAGTTTAGAGTTACTCTTCCACTAGAGATACCTGAATGCATGCCTAATCATAAATTACAGAGACAAAAAAATTAGTCATTTTTTTTGAATTCTTAAAATGATATTCCTGACCATAATGACCATGTGCCAAAATTGGATTCTGATTTTGCATCTGAGGACTATTTTTTTTGATCACTGGGACTCATCTATTATTTAATTTTTATTACTGATCCTAACTTTTTCTTAGAATCAAGACATGCAGTTACTTGTTATTTCCTCGACTTACCCCATCATTCTATATTTTTTTTGTCAAGAAACCTGCTCTGAGATGACTTACATCATGCAATTTAAATATCAATTTGATTAATATGCTAGAACTGTCATTGGTAATACTAACCCCAAACAGATCTCTCTTACTTCTTTTTCATCTGTTTTTTAGAGTTTCCAGTATTATTCTTTCTCTTGTTTTGGCTCTTGGTGAGGAAAAATAAATGAATCTTTTTCTCAAGTAAGCCTTCAGGGAATCCCATAGTATATTTGGCAAGATTTTAGGGGATTTGTTTTTATCCATGGATTTCTTGATCTCTTCACTTATAAACTCACCAAATTTGAAGTCTTAAATCCTTGGAAAGGAGTTTTGCCAGAAAATGTCAATATTAATAAGCAGTAAAATGGGCACTGGAACAAATTTATGAATTCTGCCAGTACCGGCAGCTATTATCTCTGCTGCCAGGAGTGAGGAAATTAAGAACATATCAGTCCTAGAGAATTAATCTTGAAACGATGAGAAAAATATATACTTGCTCTCTGTCAGATTCCAGTGATGCCACATATCTGATCAGGTGAAACCAATATTTTCAAGTTTTGGTACCTATCATTGGGCTTGATTTTTCAGAGGTTAAGTGTCCTGTGGCTTCTACTGGCTTTATACCATAAACAAAAGTATTTCTATGTCTCCATAGGGTTATATAGTGCCCTGTTAAGGATGGGATGTAATAGTAAATGCTACCATTTGATGATATTCTCCTAAACTGTCGTTCATGATGGCTGCATGTCCTCATTTGGTAGATGCTAGCAGGGGCTGGAGTTCAGTGCATTTTCACTAGTCAAAGCTAGCACCTTGGGAGACATCTGTTCTTTTTCAAACTGCAAAACTTTCCTCCTTGTACCTAGTTTGATCTAGCAGTGGAGAAAAGACATTTCTTTTCAGCAGTTGCAACATCTGTAACCTTAACAGTACAGGCTAAACAAAAAAACCTCAGAGTAAAACCCACAGTAGCTGTGCTCAGCAGAGATCTTTGGAGAATGTTCAGAGCACCTTCTTGAGGTGCTGGAGGCAGGTGGATGGAGAATGGACCCTCCACTTGCATCTGGAGGACCACTCATGACTGCTGCAATTCTACTTGATCCTCACTAACTCTGGTGACTATACTTCACATACCTGCATTCACAGAGGTGTCTCAGGCATTTTACTGCTCTAGAAGTCCCTAGAAATCTCTTGGCAGCTCATCCAGAAGGGACAGTGTTTGAAAAGTTCAATTTCCAGGATTATGCATGCATTTTCCGTAAGGCAAGTTGCTAGGTTAAAAAAAAAAAAAAGGCAAAACCAAACCCCAAACCCTTCAAAATTTAAGGAAGCAGAATTCAGGTTTGTCCTTTTCCAGCAGGCATCATAGCCTCTCTGCAGCAGAGGGTACGGTTTGTACTGTGTTTTAGCCTTCTGGTGGAGTGAACCTCAGCTTCATGGTTGAGCTCTGCCTAATCATTTAAAAAAAGGAACAGAAAATGTATCAACCAAGAACAGCATAGTCACTAGGAAGGTCTGTTGGGAGATAGATGATATGGGTTTGAATCTCCTCAGGCTAGGAGAATTTGAAGCCAGTATTTCCATTTCATGCCTGGATGAATGCTCTAACCACCATGATGCAAAAAAAGCAGCAGTTGCCATCTTTACCTCCCCTGGTCATGGTTCTGTATCAGCTGTGATGCATGGGATGACCTAAGTCCCAGGTGGATAAAAATTCATATGGACCTGATTTGGGCTCCAGGGAGTTCAGACACTGTCAGAATATCTGCCATTTTCCTCCTGGATGTCCCTAGACAGTGCTTTCCATGTCAAGGTATTTGGGAATATACTTCAGACAGCACAGGGATCCTGTATGCTTTTGTACAGACTGGGGCCCGTGTTTTAAGTACTTCAATAAGCATTTGTTTCAGCTGGTCTGAATCTTGTCCCTTGGGATATGTTTAAGTTTCACAAAAGTGACCAGAGAAGACCCCTTCTGTATAAGATGAAAATTTTGGTGTGATCCCTCTGGTAGTCATTGCTCCCAGTAAAATGCAGGTGCTATCTAAGGCACATCTAATTCTGTCTGTATTTTTTAATGGTGAAAGTTTGCCTTGCTAAGGTTTGAAAAAAATATATATATAAAATTCTTTTTTTCTTTTCTTTTTTTTTTTTCTTTTTTTATACCATGAGGTTTGGTGTTTGATGGGTGGGTTGTGGTTTTTTTTCAAGATTTTTTTTTTTTTCCACTGAAAAGTGGGGTATTCTGTGAGGCAAACATTTTGTTCAAGGAATTTACAGGCTCTTCTGGCTCTATCTGAGCTGGAAGGTGCTGATAGTGAAACTGCTGTTTATTTCTTAGGAAGTTCTGCAGTTTTCTCTTTGTTTTTGTTTGCTGAGACAACAGAAAGTCTGTGTAAGAGTCCTAGGCCAGCAAATCTGTGCAGACAAAATCCATGAGCCAGGACATACAAGCTGACTTGCATATTCCCTAGAATTCATGCTGGTTTGTCAGGAACATGCACGGGTCACTTGGTTTCTGACTAAGCTGTAGCAGCTTTTAGATATGGAGTATGAAAGCAGAAGCCCAGGGATGTGATTCAAGCAGTGACTCTACGGGTAAGAAAAATTAAATTAATTGCTAAGTGTACTGCATGCATGGTTCTGCAGTCCAGGATACAATGTATTTTTATGATACTTGTGCTACCTACGTAAATGCTAGCACAGTCAGGGAAAACATACAGACAGGTTAAAAACAGCATCTGGGGATTTATGGTAAGAGCTTTTTTTGTTATTTAAAAGGGTCTTGTTGTTGAGATTAGAAAAATACACATTCTTCAAATTTCTTATGTTGCTTCAGTTGCTCTGACTTGCTGCTTTCTCCTTTCAGTGTTTCCAGAAGCTTCAGCCAGTGTATGTTTCACTTCTAAAAATGAAACGCAACGTTGTCATGTCTATGCACATTTTATTGAGGAAAAGGAATAGATTTTTAGAAGCAGTAATTGGAGTAAAAAAGTGTAACTGAATAATACTCCTTTACTATAAATAAACCACTTGTCAAACGGAAATAACTGTTGTTGTGGCAGGAACATAGCTGTGTAACCTATTGGAAATACAGCAAAGCTGTGACGTCTTTGTGAACTTCCTTGAGCAAAGCTTTCAAGCAGAGGTTAATTCTGTGCCTTTTTCAATTCATGCCTGAATTACTTCATGCAATGGAATTGTTTTGTATGCAGCTTGACAAATATGACTAGTTTTTAGTCATTTCTATGAAAGCCTAACAATGTGACCTGACATCTGTCAATGTCAGAACGATATGCCAGTTCAGGAAACTTAAAAATTGCCTACAAGTCATACGTGTTGTGTTAGTGAAGGATTAGCTTACACAGAGAAGCAGAGCAACCAAGCATAGAATTCTTTATGGTCCAGTATTATTGTTGTGGTTCTTTTTTTTTTTTTAATATGTATTTGAATCCCAACTTTCATATTTGATATTACTTTCCTCCTGCCTTTCTCTGTCTCTGACACTAAATGGAGTGGTCTTGCTTCATAGCATGAAATTGGAGGATGGGAACATCTACCAAGATAATCAAATAATGGGGCATCCTCCTTTCAAGAGAAGAATTCTCATACATGCCAACTGTCAGATTAGCCTGTCTGCCTTTGCATTGAGGGTGTGCTCTCCTGGTAGTCTGTGCTACAGAAGTATTTGTTTGCGCTCAGACCCTGCTGGGGTGTGAACAGACTGACTTCACTAATGGGAAGATGCCTCAGTCAGTGGATAGACTGTAACAGAGCCAGAACATCCATATAGGATTACTAGCCCTAAGACAGCACAGCCATAAGCAGAAGGTGTTCCTCTGCCATAACTGGGTCTAGAAGTCAGGTATGGCAGAGGGCTCTGTCATTCACCATTAGTTTGACTGTCCCTTTGCATCTTTTTTTGTTTGTTTTGTTTATTTTCTTAGTGTTGGATGATATAGATGCTTTTATATCCTGCAAATGGTGTTACAGGCTTTAGGAGTACACATAGTTCCACGCAGTGATTTATGAAGGTAACGGTGACAGCAGCAATTGTGAGACATATCTTTTTTTTTTTTTTTCATGATAGACTTCAGCACAGGTAATATGGAGCTTAGAGCAGCAGGGAAAACTCAGAAGGGAGAATTGTGAGCTATGAACCACAAAACTGTGGGCTATAAAGACCTATGCAGCTGAACTCATGCTGTCAGTAGGGACACCTTCCACAGACTTTGGGGGGTGTTGTAGCTTGCTGCTGCGATTTCTTTTTGCCCTTTGAGAATTTAGCATCCACTTCCTTAGCAACAGAGTTTATACAGCTGGGGGAGCCTAAGCTGTTCTGTGGCCCCATATGTTTCTGAGATCATGCCATAAAGGAGGTGTGGAAAAAAAACAAATTAAATTGAGGTAGTGCAGATAGGAAAATCAGGGGGTTGTTTTTGAGCAGCTCTTGAATGCTTAAGACGAGAAAGAGAAAGCAGAGGTGGAGAACTTCTTTGCAGCCTTCCCCCTTTCCACTGACATCAGGAAAGGTTTGCCCTTGAGCCATCATCCTGTTGTGGAACAAATGTAACTACTTCAGGATCATGTTGGTGCCAACTTGCTGTTCAGATTAGCTGAACAGGTTGTTTTTTTTTTTTTTTTAAATGTGTGTGCAGGGTGTTTATCATAAAGCATTTGTAGCTTCCTTCCTTGAAGCTTATTTTAGCCTATGACTCAGGTACTATAAACACTGGTATTTGTTGTAGAGCTCCTACATAGTCTGTCTGTTGCACCAACCTGTATTTAAATTGTCTTAATGAATAGCTTGCTGCTGTCGTGGGAAGCTGACTGCCCCATCCAGTTCACAGTGTAGAAAGTATGGAAAACAAGCAACAATTATGCAAATTTTTGCTATGGTACTCAGACAGTAGACTGTGATTTGGGAATGATACTGCAGCTACTTTCCTTGAAAGAAGAACAGTGCTTGGTCAGCCTGAGAGGTGCTGTGCTTCACCCCTATGGTAGGAAACAGGTCTCCTGAGGGGATTCTTGCCCATCAGCGGGTAAGGAAATATGTGCAAATACAAAGGTCTAGGACACTTCGTGCTATGTATTTCTTTCCATTTATTCCTCCTCTGGAAGGGATTTCTGCCCTCTACAGAACAAAAATCTCAGAGCCACAAGAAGAGGTGTTGCCTCAAAAGTGGTGTAGTGACAATATAGCTTTATCAAAGACTGATGAAAAATTCGGCCTTTATAGTGCACTGATGCTCGCTCTCGTCTGGCACTTTCTGAGACAGCGAACTGAAGGATAAGTTTCAGCTGGCTGATGAGAGAAGGGTTTTGCTAGCTTAGATCTCATGCTCATGAAGGAGAAACTATCAGAGGCTGTCCACCACTTGGAGCCTTGAGCACTGTCCCCAAGAGGTCACACAAGTGCTACCATCATACCAGATGCTAATAGGTTTTCTCAGGTGAGATTAGGGTGTGAAGAAAGGAATTATGTTACTCTTTAAGAGTTAATGGAGTCAAACCTTATGTGCCAGGCTTTCCCCTTTTGGGACATGACAAGTGGCACCTTTTATTGTGGTTTGCCTTGCAGAGATGATCAAGGAACTGAGAGCTGATGGCAGCAGCAGGAGGAAGTGGTGACTGCGGTCATGTGTGACCTCTGAGTCAACTAGGTATAGTAGCCATAGGGGTGGTGTCCCAAACATAGTAGTCATGCTGTTGAACAGAGTTTAGAGATGTACTGGAGATGACATTTTGCCCTTGAACATCTGACATAGTCACTTCATTAGTGTGACTTTTTGCTGCCTACTGATGCACTGCTGCTATGATATTACCTAAGTATTTTACCTCACAGGGCTGTTGCTTGCGACAGGTGACTATTCTCCTTGATGTCTGGGCTTTTGAATTATTACTGTATTTTAAAGCTGGATGACAGCGTGCACAAGATTTCTTTCTGTACATGTGTTTCTTTGCCTTTTAGTTTGGTAGTTGTCTTGTTGCCAAGGGGATGTCTTAACGTTATGCTGCTTTGCTAGTGCATGATTCCCTGATTGATTCATTGGGAAACTGCAGGCTCAACTTGCCGTATCATTTGCACAACTAACAATCTCAGTCTAAAAATAAACCTGCTTCCTGATAGATTGAGGTCACCCTTTAGAGCGGTTCCCTCTTTCCACCTGGATCGAAAGTGCTTGGAGAGATGTTCCAAGTAAAAATTAACAGTAATTGAGCAACACAGTTTCCATTTCAGCACAGCAGATAGAGTTACTAAAACAGACATACAGAGCTCATTAGCAAAATGAAAGGCCTTGACATACTCTGTCACAAGACAGTGAAATTGCTCTGCACTGAGCTGTGCCAACGTGGGTTCAGTTGCGAGGGAGTGCTGCCAGAGTATCCGAAGGAGTTTGCTTCTTGCCAGGTGTGCTTGAGGAAGTATTCTTGATGGCAGATGCTCTTGTAGAGATGTGCTGAATTTGTGTGCCCTGCAGTCCCCAGCTCTTTTACCTCACAGGCTGTTTAACCCCTTGTTTTTTCTGGCTGTGCTAAGCCTGCAGGGCAAGCTATCGTCCATCTGCAATGCTCTCTAGCAGAGGCCCCGAAGACAGATCGTATTGGCAAAATCTAGTGTAACAAGGAATGAGTTTAATCCAGTTAATGAGTTTACACAAATGAGAGGTTTTCTTTTCCTTATTTTTTTAATTTCCCTCTCCCCCCGCCCCTCCCCGCATAGTCCCCTGTTGACAGTTTAGTTAACTGACACAGGCTTAGGGGATATACAGAGTGATCTAACTTTTGGCTGCCACTAACAGATCATGAGATATGTTATAAGCTTATGTGAACCATCAACAGAAAGCATTTGTCTCTTACACTATATATTTTCCATTCACATGGACTCCATAGTAATAGCAACAGGCTCTTTTGCTACTCTCCCACTGTTTATTTTCCTTTGCTTGATAACAGCAATACTGTTTCACGCTATGAGCTCCTGACGAAAAGCTGAAGGGGAAAATTGTCCTTTCTCTTTGAATAGTGCCTTCTGTTTCACATCTAACAATTAGAAGCTACAGAAATCAGGATCGTTAAATAGTCTGACATTCAGCATGAAGGAATTAAGTGCAGAGGAGACTGAATGGAAATGAAGGCAAGGCAGGCAGCAATGCAACAGCAGCAATAGCAAGGAACCTTGTATTCTGCATTGCCTGATGCCAAATATGTCTTTTGTTGCAAACATCCATAATGACTGAGGCTTGTCACCCATAGTCACATCTTTCCACAAATGAGATTTCCTGTTTTGCTTTATTTAAATGTTTAGTACTGGATAAAATTTGGTTTCCTGCCTTAAATAACTTTTGTTGCTGAGACACTACTTTGCTGTAAGTTAGAAAGCATAACTGGTTGAATGGGTTTTGGTCATGATTTCAAATATTCAAGTTCTGTTTTTATTGGTATTGAAAATTTTACTATGCATCTAGGGCTATTTTATGTGTTTGCATAAAAAAATTTTATGGTTTGGGAACATAAAACTCCATGAACTCAATGAACAGTTAAATTGCAATAGACAATGTTTGCTAGCATATTTAGAGGACGAACTATATTTTGCTTTTATGAAATTCTAATAAGAAAGTGCTTTCTCTGAGGTGTGTAGGGCATCAAACATACCAAAAAAAAAAACCCCAAACCCTAAGACATCATCACTTTTGAAAATAATCATGCAGTAATTGCTAGCACACCCGGTTTAACTTTCATGTCCCATCAGCGTCAATTGGAAATTGAACATTGCTACCCATTGTGGGAACTTTAAAATGTATGCAAGACATATAATCTATAAGCAATTTCTAGAAAAGTATAAATTACCATTTCCCAGAATTATTGTAGAATTTGTCTTGTATGCATTATAGAATTACCACACTGAGCAGAAACTTCTCATTTGACCTTGGTTAGCTTCTGCTACACTGAATCTGGGTACCAGATCAAGTGATTGTGTATTCAAAGCCTGTTGTTGAAGCAGTTTGCTGCCATGTTATGCATCACCTCCTGCTTGCAGGTCACAGCCCCAGGTCTGATCTATTCAGTTTTGGGACCTTTTTTGGTAGAGCCCTGGAATAATAACATAAACCAAGCTCTGCTTCCACTTACCTGAAATTATGCACTGCACAGGCCAGTATTACCAGTCAAAACTTTTAGTATCAATATTTAAAACTGGGGTCTTTGTGTAGGCGGAGAAGTGTTATAAGCTTCTGATTGCACTGGCAAGATTTTTGCTGGCTAGTTCTTTGCTGGGAAGTGGAGAAATGGTAGCATGTGACAGATATGGCAGTTTTGACTAGCTTATCCTGCTCCTTTGACTACAAGGTGATACGAAGTGTAGTACTAAATGTGCTGGCATTAGTATGACGTTTCTTCAGTTCATTGCTGATGTTGTAGTAGACAAAGAAGTGTTCATGCAACAGGCTTTAAGTCTTTTCTAACATCATTTCATAAAGGCCATGTACTTTTTGATCTAGTTGTGTGCTGTGACAAAATTGCAATTTTTGCAGTATTTGACAAAACTATGATATGTTCATCCAGCAGTTTGGGATATGCTGAGCAAAGGGAAGTGATTGAATTAATATGAGATTTTTAAAATATGTACAGAACACTGCACAGAAGTGCTAGATAGATAACCTTGTCATTTGTGCATTCTTTCAGCTGGACAGCTAATTTCTTGCCCTGAGATTGAATAATTTTAGAGTTCATGTAAAAGCTAACAGCCTAAAGGTTTATGACATAAATAAGGTAACTGTTCAAAAACCCAGATAGTATCCATGTGGAGATTTTTGCATTTCAACGTGTGGTACCTATGATTGTATTCTTGGTTGAGCAACGTTGATATGAGTCAATGCAACAACTTTGTTCTACCTTTCCTCAGAGATCTTTCTTCTCCCAGTTTCTTTTCTCTATCTAGACCTAGCTTTCCACTGGATGTTAACTTCTGAGGCATGGCAATAAAATACTATATTCCAATGGACACGAAAACAATGTCTAGAGTATTACATGCTGCTATTCTACCAGATCTCTTCTGATTTTGCTCTTAAAATGTGATACATCTGTTACTTGGAAAATAACACTGCTTTCCTCCTCAGCACCCTCTTCTCTATAACATGTCTGTTCTTTTTCCATGTAGCTCATTCAAAATTCAAAGACAATGTAATCCTTCTGAAGCTTTATTCTGAAGAATCTCAGACTACATGGTCATCTATTCTTAACCAGATAGTTTAAATTGCCTTAGAAAGCAATCGATGTATGCAACTATTGCAGTATGAACAGTGTGTGATACTCTGACTCTAGTGGAAGAAGGAATTAATGTGAGATATAGCCAGGCATTTAGAGTGGTTGCTTCAAAAGCTGCTGTTTGCCACTAGATATTATTTTTCAAATGCATGCTTTTGTAGACTACAGATAATGCAATGATGATATAATTTGCCAATAATGCCATTCTGCAAATTCAGTTCCACATGACTGGGACACTGTGTTCTTCAAATCCTGTTACTTCGATGCAATCTGAAGTATTTAATTTTGGTTCTGGCTAGTTTTTCATTGGTGTATCTAGAGATGGAAAATATGCATGCTTATGCACTACAGATTAAAGTCCTATATGAGTTAAAAGTGTTGATACGTGCTAGAGTAGTTTTTTGATGTTGCTTTTGCTAGTAATACATATTGAAACTCTTGATAAAATATATTCAACACTTGATGAGTTAAAGCTGTTAGGAAGGTGTTTACTAGAATCTGACAGATGCAAGAAAAATGCTACCAGAATGTGGACTTGAATAATTTGTTTGTTTTTTGGTTTTCTTTCTTTCATTTCAAAGCAATTTCCTATGTAAAACTGCTTTTCATTTGAGCTGATTTCCAATATAACAATGTTGTGAATTGGGCTATTGATGGATATATGACATCTTCTGACTTTGGTGCCTTCCGGGGACAGTTTATAATTTCTACATTATCCAATTTTACTAAAACTTAACACTGCTAAAACCGTGTTCTACACTGACTCTTGCAGGTATGTTTCTTTCATATCCATAGAAGACCACTACGCATGGTTGTGTTCAGTCTCTGAACACACACTACAGAGCCTGGCATTTCCCCCGTAATGGTAACATGTAGTTTGAAGTAGAATGTATCTTTTCAGAAATCTGTATAAACATCTGGTAAATATGTACACTTCTTGACAAATATATACTCGTCTGTCCTTTGAATTCAGTGGGCAGACTGATTATGTAGCATTCCTCAGTTCAAGACAGGATTTAAAAATACTGCAGTAAATCCGCTGCCAGACATTTCATTTCTGCTTCATATAGCAAGCAGTTCATGTATAACTAATGATACCTAAGGTGGACTGAAAAGAAAGGAAGAAAGTAGAAAGAACGGAAAACCTATTATCACTTCTTTCAATGAATTTTGATGTCGTTAGAGGTCTCATAACCTATACAGGGCCCGGATGTGCAGGGAAGCAGAAATAAACAGGGTGGGGATGGGGGAACCTGTAGAGGCTTGAACTACCAACACCCAAACTGTGTAATCATGGAGAGTAAGGCCAGCTCAAAACCCCTTAGTAGGGCAAGTAAAAGTCAAAAGCGGCAGTGTGCAAGAGGGCACCTGGAAAGTCATGAGGGGATGATAAATAGGGGCTAGGGTGTACAGCAGCTGGAAGAAGGAAAAAACTACAGGAAGGTGGGACTGGTGGGACAGAAGAGAGTCCCCTTATTAACATCACACCCTCACCAGATCTAACAGCAGAGTGTAGCAGTTGGACCTAATCTGGCGTCTGAGAGTCACCCTTCCCTTTAGCTGACAACAGTCTGCCTGGCTGCCCATTAACAACAAAGGTGTTGCAGTTAGAATAGATGACTTTGGGATTTAGTATGGCTGAGAGAACTGAATAACATCCCTTCCCTTGGTGCTGTCATCCCAGAGAGCTGAGAGTGTCCAGAGTCAAGCTCAACACTGGGGAGTATTTTCCATTTGGGTAGAAGTCAACTGTTGGGAATCATAAAGTTATTTGAATGTTCAAATTTGAAATTTGAATCTTTGGATTTTCTTTCTGTAAAAAAAAAAAAAAAAAAAAAGCTGAGGGGAGTTGAAGGAGCCATTCCAGGAATCCTTTTAGGATTTCTTCTCTCTAAGATACAACCAAAGTAGTAGGTTGCAGGGCTTGCAGACCTAGTGATTTGGGGTGAGAAAGATCAGCACTGCAGAGAGGAATTGTGTGATGATGAGTGATGTGATGCACAAAGGCTTCAGAGAGTAGAGGTACAATCGCCACACTGGGTTGGTGGAATACATAAACTTGGCAAGAGCAAAGAAAAGAGGTGATAACCAGTGTAAACTGGAAGTCACAGACTGCTTACTCCCAGACACATTAGTGTAGCAGACCACAGCAGGTGATGTCTGAGGTCCTCTCATACCTTACCCAGGCCTCCATCTTGTATTTTGAGGGTACACAAAGAGTTAAACTTTACATTACTGAACTCAGAGGGGGTCACAGTTTGTAATATTTTAGAGCACTTTCTCAAAATATGGGAAACCTGGGAAAACATGTAATCAATTTTATAAGGTAGATGTTAATTATTATAGACTGTATCTTGTTCATAGCATAATATTGCATACAGGGAAAAGGTTCCAATATTTATAGGGAAGTGAAACAGCCTTGGTCTCTTAAACTGTTATTCTGAACTGGAACCTTTGAGAGAAGGCAGTGTTACTTCTAGGATGCTCTCTGCACCTACGTCCAGTTCTCAGTGATGTCTCTCCATCTTGTTCTGGGATTCATTGAGCTTTCAGAGGCAGGACAGAAAATGGCTCATTTGCAAACATACTCAGAAATATCTCTGCTGGAGCTGAATTAACTCCTCCTTTTCAGTGCCACCTCTGAAAAGTCAGAAGAAGGTCTAACCCAGTCCTTGCAATACTAAAATAAAGTGGGAAACAATGTAAAGACCAGAACAAGTAGCAGTCAATAACAAAATCAATGAAAAATAGTGTGTGCATTTTTCTAGGAAGAAAAACATATCATGGCAGTTACGTTATTAAAATGGCTTTTTTTTTTTTTTTTTTTTGTAACTGGAGAGGTTAATGCAATAGATTATTAAAGTGTGTGCATTTTTCTAGGAAGAAAAACATCATGGCGGTTACGTTATTAAAATGGCTTTTTTTTTTTGGTAACTGGAGAGGTTAATGCAATAGATTATTAATTTTGGGACTTCTGCACAGACCAAGATGGCACACTTTAGTGCCCCACCTCTCCACTGCAGCACGCAGGGAGCAGAAGTCTGCTGAGGAAACAGAGACTAATTATCATGCCAGTGATTTCTATTTAATATATTTAACTGGGTTTTACTAGGAAAAAAGAAGGCTACTAAGGAACACACCCCAGTATGAGTAACTTCTCAAAAGTAGGTCAGCCAAGTTTACATTTCATGCTTTGACCGGTGCAGAAAACAAGCGCAACGCTCTCTTAGTAGAGATGCAAACACATCATTCTGGGACCTAAAGCCACTTCAGGCTTCTTTTTGGGGACTTACCTAGAACTGTGACTGCCTTTTTGGAAATGCATTCTTTTTATTTATATGTAAACAATATTTTCCTGACACTTTTTACAGAAGAAACTCCAGTTCAGACCTTTTAAATAAAACAGAGCAACAAAACCATGTATTTCATATGGGATGAATAACTTATTCAGGACTATTCAGGCTTTCAGTCACACAGTGAGGGGGATTCCTACATCTTGCATGATGATTTTTCAGTCTCTGATTCCCACTTTGCTTGTATTCAGCTTTTATTTTGGTTGAGGTTTTTGTTTCCAAACTATAATTTTGTTAGCATCCTGATGACTGTATTTAAATGGCTTTGTCATCAAGGAATCTAAGTAAAACTGGTTTCCATTTATTCTTCTTTCTTGAAAAATTCTGTCAGTGGCACCTTGTCTTTTGTTTGTCACTGCATCAATCATGCCCTCATTTTACATTGCATTGAGCCTATTTGTTTACAATAACCCATCAGCAGCAATCAAGGCTGTGAATGAATTTTTGTATCTTTGTATTGATATGGTACTGGAAAGACAAAATGAAGAATACTGCAGCACAAGAGCTACTCATTCGGTCAGAATAGCCTATCCGGACCAGCTGCCAATATCCTGCCACTTTGACTAAATTCATGCCCATGAAACTGCTGTTTTCTTACAACTCTGAGCAAAGTGCTGAATTCAAAGACCATTGAATTTTGGGCAAATAAAGGTCTGGATCTGATTTATGAGGCTGGAAGTTGTCTTTTTCTGCAAGCAGGCTACTAGTAAAAGGCAAATGTGGTATCTGTAAACAGAGCATTCAAATGCTTGGACTCCTTCGAAGAATTTATAGCAGAAGTTATGGACAAAGGAGGCTTGGCTGATGATACTATAGCTGTTTTTTCTAATGCAGTTGACAAGCTACATGCCTGAAAATCAAAGAATCTAAGTTTCTGCAATATAAGAGATAATGCCCTTACAAGGATAAACACTTGCTAAAGGCTAGGAAACTATGAAAAGTCAGAGCATTAGTGGGACCTTAACAAGAATCTGTGCTGGGATCTGCAGTGCTCAACATCTTAGTAAGTGGTTTGAATAGTAGTGAAGTGTCAAATGATTTAGAATAGTAAAGGCTGAGTGAAGAGAGTCACAGAAGCACCTGCTGACACCAAAGAATAAAATAACAGCTGAAGTTTGATCCAGCTAAAATTAAAACAAGGTGGAAGGAGAAACAATATAAAACCTGAGTGCTCTGTGCTGGCCTCTAGGCCAATCTGTATTGGTCTCTGGGAATAGGATCTGGGGCCAGAAATAGTCTACAAAAGCATTACTTCATTGCTTCTCAGGGAGGTCAGGAGGAAAAGCAAACAATGCTGGAAGAGTTAGGAATCGGAGTACAAAATGTTATATAAATCAGTGTTTCCTTCTACTTATGAAATAATTTTTTTTTTTGCATTTTGGGTCGTCTAGTTCAAGAAGATCTGTTATGGCTGGAAAAGAAAGAGAGAAACAAGGGTAGCCCAGGACTAGCGGTCTTCAGCCTGGAGAGAGACAGAAGGCCACACAGGTGTAAGCACTGTATGGAAGATGAACCTGGAACAACTGTTCGGGGTCTTACTCACTAGAGGAGCTAGGAAGCATTGAGTGAACCTGACAGGCAAGGTAATACTTCACTGAGCGTGCAATAACTCTGAAGAACTGCTTAACATGGGACATTGTAGATATCAATTTATGTCACAAATTTTATCAAGGAAATTCACGGAAGAAAATCCATCTTGGCAGTTAAATTCAAAGACACCACTACTGTCTTAGGCAGCTTTTGTGCCAGAAAGCACTTGAGGCTGGAAGACAGTTCTGGTGGAGTGTGATGTGCTTTCTGCACATCTCCTCGCTGTCTTTCTCAGACATCTGCAGTTTGTCCTTGTTAATTGTAGGGCCCTTGAGCCTGACCTGGTATATGTGTAAGTAAAGATGAAGAATAACAGTTATTTCTTTGCTTGAAGATTTGCACTTTTGTAGCTTTCATTGTATTTTGTGATATAACAGGACAACAAAATCTTTGCCAATATGCCTTACTTTTACAAGCAAAAGCATATATATTACTTTCTTGTCTGTCAACCAGAATGTACTTCACCAGATCCAGATGTCTCACAAAGAAAAAGTGAAGCAGCTGAGGCGGGGGGAAGAGAAGGGGTTTTTTAATGGTCTTTTTATCTTCATAAAATACTGTTTTTCTTAATTAAAAAAAAAAATCGAGTAAGGCAATTGTTTTCCTATGTATTTTACAGATGTTTCCCAGAATACTCTTTTAAAATACTCTGATGAGCATTCATGCCTTTCAGGTCCAAGAAATTTAATTTCGTTTTGTTTTTAAGGATTTGGGAAAATGGGGAGAGAAGAGTGGTAAGTTAATGTTATGAACCTGGTGTTTTAGCTCCTAAATTTCTTTTCTGTTTCACTGGTCTGAAATGCTGTTGATAGTAAAGGGAACTCAAGGAGATCATGGAACAGAAGGAAATGCTTTGTGAAGTGACATAAAAATTCTTTACAAAGAAGAACCTCTTCATTCTTCCGGAAACAGCTCACATTAATAATCTGCATTAAAACTGTGACCTATTGACTGAAGCAATAGCTAGCTTGTTTGAATGTGCAGACATCCCACATAATGCTCATCAAAACAGTTGGGTTTAGGCTAATTTTCTCCCTCCCCCTTGTGCACTGTCATATGGAAGGGGAATAACAGATGACTATGAATGAAGTGGTGGCTTGGAACTCTATGTGAACTGGAAAAACTGGGAATACATGTAATTTGGGTATATAACACTGATTTTTCTGCTCATTTGTGTGTGGATAATGAATAGCCTACCCTAATAATAACTTGTAGGAATGAATAACTCTTCAGACGGCATGTGTTTTTCTTTTTATTCCACTGAGGAAAACCAGGAAGCCTTTATAACTGTTACAAATATTTAAATAAAACAAGGGGGAAAAGAATTCTATTTTTTCTAGAATTTGGGGGCACTTTTTTCAGTCAGATATGTCTAAAAGTGAAATCTCTAGTGTTTTAATTAGTACAAAATAAGTAGTTCTGTAGGAAATTAGTTTTATGGTTGCTTGTTGATACAGATTGCATAAAAATGTGTTGTGGTTTAACTCCAGCTGGCAACTAAGCACCACACAGCCGCTCGCTCACTCCCCCCGCGGTGGGATGGGGGAGAGAATCAGAAGAGGAAAAGTGAGAAAACTCGTGGGTTGAGACAAAGACAGTTTAATAGGTAAAGCAAAAGCCATGCACACAAGCAAAGCAAAACAAGGAATTCATTCACTACTTCCCACCAGCAGGCAGGTGTTCAGCCATGTCTGGGAAAGCAGGGCTCCGTCATGTGTAACGGTTACTTGGGAACACAAAGCACCATAACTCCAAAAATTCCCCCCTTCCTTCTCCTTCCCCCGGCTTTATATGCTGAGCATGATGTCATACGGTATGGGATATCCCTTTGGTCAGTTGGGGTCAGCTGTCCCATCCCAACTTCTTGTGCCTCACCAGTGTGCTCACTGGTGGGGTTGTGTGAGAAGCAGAAAAGGCCTTGACTCTGTGTAAGCACTGCTCAGCAATAACAAAAACATCCCTGTATTATCAAGACTCTTTTCAGCACAAATCCAAAATATAGCCCCACACTATGAAGAAAATTAACTCTAGCCCAGCCAAAATCAGCACAAAATGAAAGCTACTTAAAAGATGGCAATAGCAGTTTACATTCAAATCATGATGTGTCAAATTAGTGGCTCTTCAAGATCCCCAGCCTGATTTATTTTTCTGGGATGTCCTTAGTATGAGAGAGAAGATCCTGGCAGAGGGCCAGGATACCTGGTCAACATCAGCAAGCAGTGAGGCCAGTGTAATAACTCCTCTGTATGATTCCACAGTAAATACATAGAGAATCAAGTTCAGACTTGGAGTGAGTTGATGTTAACTCCCACCAAAGTGTAGTCCAGCCAATGAATCACTAGGGTTCTTCTCCAGGGCCTCTGCAATCTCAGTGTAGTTTTTTGGTGCTGAGTTTGCACCCATCATTAATGTCTTTTCCTTATGTTCCTTTCAGTGTGGCCAGCAGCGGAGGTTAAAAATCATCTTTCCTGTTAGAAAGTGTCTTACAAACTATCTTATCACATGATGGGGAAACAAGATTGTGAGAGTCCCAGAAATTACTCTTACTAAGTGACATGTGCAATGTTGGGCAAGAGCTCTCTGCTTGCTTCGTCTTCTTTGGGTTGGGGATCAGCGATTGTGTCCTCCAGGTGCTTACAAAAAAATGGCCAGGCCTGTGGTGTACATTGATCTGTAAAAACATCTCAATTTAATGTAAACCTCCTGTTGTAAAGTGTTGTAGTTCTTTTGCTGATCTTGTACGACCATAAACCAGGATGTTTAAATCACTTAAGTCTGTTCAAATAATACTAATTTGTAGTAATAACTAAAATACTAATAAGCTATCACATTTCCAAGTGACACAAGGGGAAAAACATAATCTTCAGAAAAAAACCTCTTTAACATGAAGTGCACTAAACTCACATGCATGCGATACATTCATAAGATACATTATATGAATCAAGAGATATATGGCTTAGAGTTTGTCTGGAATAAGAATCCAGAAATGTGTTTCCATGTTAAAACTAGATGGTGACAGTTAAAAGGTGTATGTTGCCTGCTTGCCAGGTCACAAGTCCAAAAGTATGTCTCCCATCTACATGACTCTAAGCTGGTCCCATTTCTTAGTCTCCTTTGCTTTGTGCATTCCCTTGTTCTTCTACCTGGTAGTTCCCCCTGCTAATGGCCTGCTGAAATATCTGGCTTCTGGATTTCCAGGGCTTATTGATTAGATACATTCTAATAATTTCCAACCATCACAGTAAATCATGAATGTGCACCTCAGTGACAGAGATTTGTTAAAACAGATTTTCAGTTGAGTATGAGGTGTGTATCCAGATGCTCAAATGATGAGTGTCTTGGGAGCACTTATCTACAGCTTAAAATTTCACCACATTAGTCTTACAGATGTGTTACCTCATGCACACTACAAATTAACAGCTCATTAACGCTGATGTGTTTTGCTCTAGAGCTCAATAATTTCAAATCTGCTTCAGTTCTGAACAACCAACCCAAACTTTGTACTTTGCATCCAATTAATGAACCTGATAGAAGTTTATTTTTTTTTTTTCTGTCAAGTGTTCATTAGCCAGTTACTGTCAGATTCAAATTATTTAACAGATGAAGAAAGTAGCCCCCAAACTCTGGCAAAGTCCCTATTATAGTCCAAAGGGTGACAAAAATGGCAAAATCTTTTCCAAAGACTTCTGATTCTGGGTAAGGAACATTTTTGTTACCACCAATGATTTAAATCACTCTTTCTTTCTTTCTTTCTTTTTTTTTTTTTTTTTTTTAAATCAATGTGCTTCTAAAGTGTCCCTCTTTTGTAAGAAAGCACTTTCTTTTATATTGCTTTCCTTAAAGTATGTCATGGAGATGACATCCTTGAAGAGTGTTGTGGGGCTACTGTCAGCTAAAGACTGGAATCAAGGAAACAACCTGAATGCAAACCAGCTACAAAAAAGATTTTTGGGGTGTGTGTGCGTGTGTGCTGTTTTTAAAACTTTATCCTTAGGCATTTAGCCAGTGTCAGGTAATCTACAGTGATGTTTTTTCCAGCACTTCTAACACTTATCCTCATCGGGACTGGCAGCTTCAATTTCAGTGTGCAGAGAAACATCCCAGTGACCTTAAGTCATCAAAATAACCTTTCTTGTGGCTAATGTACACCAGTGTTAACCTCACTTATTCTTTGGGCATATATCTACAGTAAGAGAACAAATAACCTATGAGATTGTTTGCCTTCTGCCAATTGCATTTTAGACTGATTTAATTAACTTTTTCTGAATCAACTTTATAAGGATTTTGTATTTAATCAGTCTGATGAATATTAAAGAAGTAATTTAAGAAGGAAATTGTCATCTGACTTTGGGGAATCATCCAGTGTCATAATATCAATGTTAAAGAACTAAAAAAAATGGCATGACTTAGTAAATTTTCCTTTCTCCGAAAAGAACAAATGAGACCAAACTGCCTTAAAGTACCAGCACAATTTTAAATAGCCAGTGGTTAGTTTGCTCTCGATAACTTGTCATTGCAGGATGTAATGATAACACTGATTTTACCCCCATTTCTCCCCCCCCCCCCCCCCCCCCCCCCCCGCTTGATTGTAGAGTTATTAGAAAATCATTGGGATTTTTTGGGGAAAGATCTTCCAGATATAGGCTATTCATTTACATTTTTTTTTCCCCAAAAAACTTATAAACAGAACAATGAAGCAGAAATTTTCATATTATCCTTACATGATCAATTATCTTTGTTAGTGTTTTTCATAAACTTCTAACGCATTGGTGTCCTTTGAAAGTGAAAGGGACTCCAGTCAACATGGGATATGATTGCATTTGAGAACTGGTTTTTGTATTGTATGTGATCTCTTTATAAAGTCAGGACATGTTTGTCCATTTTTTTGGAAACTTTGAATGTACTTAAGTGGTGATGCAGTACCAACATACTAAAAAGTAAGTAAATTTCACAAAATAAAATGTTTTGTTAGAAATCATAGTAAGGAAAGTTCCCACTCATTTTAAATGAGACAAAAATGCAACTCCTAACTGGTCAAAGAGCAGTGGAAGTACCAAAGTCTTGTTTCCTAGGGGTTAGTGTCCTGCTTTCCAGACTGCTGGGTTTACATAGCCTCCTGTTTGGTTTGCAAACAGCAGTGCATCTTTTTGCTCCTATGAATTTAACTGCCTGTTGGTGGCAATCCATAGGCACATGGTAGCATCTTCTTATTTCACAAAACAATTATCACCTTATCATTACTCCAGGCAGTAATTTGGATGTCTTTCCTCTATCCAGGCTGAAACTTTTTTCTTTTTTTTTTTTTTCTTTTAATTTGATGGATTTGGAAGTTCTTTTTAGCACTGATGAACACATAGTGCAATTGCCTAAGGTGTTTCTGTAAGAAACCAGACCCTCCCCATCCTGCCCCCCAAAATATGTGATCTAAATGAAATGTTAAGAGATCTATAATATAGACCAGTGTTTCTCTGTTTTAATGTAACTTTATAAATTTTAAAATTAGAAGATGATATTTTGTATTTTGAGAACTGCATTTTAATACTCAGGTAATGTCTTTAACATTGTTTATTACATATTTCAAAAAGTATGAAATATTCTAATAACTTTTTCACCCTGTTCTTTTGCGTGATAGATTTACTATCTTACTTAATTCTTAGAATTGATATTCTGGAGAAAGTGGAATGTTAAAAGACCTGAAAGAATGAAAGGATTTGTAAAATGTCAATTTTATAACTCTTAGTCTTTTAGAGGAAAGTAAGCCTAGTTCTTTACTCATTCCTTGGAGTTGTAAAAATTCACCATGAGCAAATGTAATATGTGCCAGGTATCTTTCTGTCAAACAAAGGATAAAGGGACTTACCATTACTGATCATTATTTTTTAAGAAGTAAAAAACCTTTCTTTTTTTTTTTTTTTTTTTTTTTTTTTGGTACAGTGTAAAGAAGTAAAAAAGATCACAAGCTCAATTTTGAGGGAGGCAAAAGACTTTGTGAGATACCTTAACATCATTCAAAGGGATACTGACTTTCTAGGACAATGCAAGTTTCCAGGGTTGTCTCTGAAGTTGTCTTTGTCAGTACACTTGAATGTGATGAAAAACATCTTTTATGCTTGTCTTCTCATCTGAAAAGAAAGTACCATGATGACAGAGGGAAGTGTAGGCATTAGGAGTGTGCACAGCTGTCAGTTGAGTGGGAAGGCAAGAGTCTCTACTCAACACAAAAATTATTAAAAGTGCTTTTTACATTACTCTGTAGTCAAGACAATACATTATAGCAGCATATGTGTTATGTCGCGCTAATGCAGCTGCAAAGTGAGCTAGATTTAAACTTAAAAGGAAGAATGCTTGAGAAGAAGAATGTTTTCATCTTGATGTAAGGAAGGAATTTTTTACAGAGAGAAAAATCAATCACTGGAACAACCTCCCCAGGCATGTGGTAGACTGGAGGTTTTCAAGATGCGATTGGGCAGGGTGCTAGATAACCTCATCTAGGCTCCCTTTCCCATGAAAGGTTGGACCAGGTGATCTTTTGAGGTCCCTTCCAAACTGGGCTGTTCTATGGTTCTATGATTCTCCAGCACATTTTTTCTCTGCTAAATGCAGCTGTAAGAACAAATGCTATTTTGTGGTACTGGTGACTGCATTCTCCTTTTGTGTCAAAAGTGTGGGAAGTATTTTTTTTGGAAAAAAAATGGCTAGGAGTATTGTTTGCTATAGTTGGTAGGATGTATTTCTTCCATATCTTTATCAAAGCCTGATTGCAGTCCACAGACTTAGTCATATGAGGGTGCAGAAAAAGGAAAGCACTCTAAGTAGAATGTTGTTCTTCTCAAATAACAATTCGTAAATCAACCTATCATGTAAATAACTTATGAGTTTAGAGGAAAAATAGAGTTATACTGACTTACCCAACTGCCAGTTGAGGAAGAATAATCACGTGCATAGTTTTAGCCCCTGGTAAATGGAGGTAAAAGGCTTAACTTCAGTTTAAGCAAATTTATTTTGTTTCACATTTGTGATAGGTTGTGTATGTACTTGGTTCGCTACCATCTGTCAACTGATGCATGTTTATTTGTTAAGAGATGGTAATAAATAAGTTCATATGATTAAAAGCAATTGCTATTGCTTATATATATTGCTTTTTATCACTTTGGTATCTGACCATGAATGTTCCTAGTTTGCTATGGCTGTGTAATATTGTGCAGTGTAGATTAGCAAAACTCTCACCATAAAGTGATTGTCTAAAGAGTTTATAAGCTTTCCATTCTTGGTGGTCTTTTAAAAACAGGATAGATAAAACATCTGTCAAGGATGACGTGAGACAAGCTGATCCTGCCTGTGGGCAGGGAATGGACTAGATGACCTCTTGAGATCTCTTCCAGTTCAAGGAGTCTATGATTTTAGTTTAACTAACTCAATGAAATGCCACACAGGGATTTGTGCTAAATTAATTAAGTTGGCTTTTAAACAAGTTAACAGATGTTTACACTTATATATGCAACCATTTAAGTCCTAGAGTGTGCAATTTATTCCAGTACTTCACTGTCCTTTTAATTAGAAATCTTTTCCCTAAATCTAACTGCAACATGTGTAAATCCATGCTACTTTTATGTATCATTTATGCTGCTTTTATCCTGTCCACCACAAGCACCTTTGTTGTAGAGTTTTTTACTTACTTAGAGTCATGTGCTGTCTTTCCCCCTCTGTTTATGCTCTTTGGTCTTTTCTCCATAGGTTAAGCTGCCTGCATTTTGGAGTTGGAGATTTTCTACCCCTCTGCATATTTTTCTCTTTTTTCCCTCCAGAACCTTTCCAGTTAAACTATGTCTTTTTTTGAACTGTGGCTTCCCAAACTATGTCACTTGTTAGGCTGAGTCGTTATCAGTACTGATAAAGCAGAATGATATTTCCACAGGTAGCACTCTTGGTTATACATACCAGTAATTTTAAACTTGGTTTCAGAAGCATCCGAAGGATCTGCATGGAGATTGGATGCAGATAATTAAAAGTTTGAAATCACATTCTTCAATTCATCTCCTGCAAGTTTGTCATAGATAAAATGGTTTTGTGTCCTTGTTTTTATTTTTAGTGAGACCAAAGACTTTATGAACACTTGACTCTTGAATATGTTCATATGCTGCTCAAGTTTTTGGGTTTTTTTAATTAAAAGGAAACTTCTGCAAATTGTAAGGGGAATTCTTTAATGTTTTCTGTTGTGCCCTAAATTACAGATTAAAGCAGTGTTTCTCACCACTCAAGAACTATTTGGATTCAGAGGCAGGATCACTGAATCTAGAGAGGGGAAAGATTGATTGAGTTTCATAGAATCATAGAATGCTTTGGGTTGGAAGGGACCTTTAGAGATCATCTAGCCCAACCCCCCTGCAGTGAGCAGGGACAGCTTTAACTAGATCAGGTTGCTCAGAGCCCCATCCAACCTGGCCTTGAATGTTTCTAAGGATGGGGCCTCCACTACCTCTCTGGGCAATCTGTTCTAGTGCTTCACCACCCTTATTGTTAAAAATTGCTTCCTTATATCCAGTCTAAATCTGTCCTCCTTTAGTTTAAAACCATTACTCCTTGTCCTGTCACAACAGGCCTTGCTAAAAAGATTGTCCCCATCTTTCCTATAGGCCCTCTTTAAGTACAGCAAGGCCGTAATAAGGTCTCCTCACAGCCTTCTCTTCTCCAGGCTGAACAACCCCAACTCTCTCAGCTTGTCCTCGTAGGAGAGGTGCTCCAGCCCTCGGATCATTTTGGTGGCCCTCCTCTGGACCCGCTCCAACAGGTCCATGTCCTTCTTGTGCTGAGGGACCCAGAGCTGGATGCAGTACTCCAGGTGAGGTCTTACCAGAGCAGAGTAGAGGGGCAGAATCACCTCCCTCGACCTGCTGGCCACGCTTCTTTTGATGCAGCCCAGGATACGGTTGGCTTTCTGGGCTGCAGGTGCACATTGTCGGCTCATGTCCAGCTTTTCATCCACCAGTACCCCCAAGTCCTTCTCTGCAGGGATGCTCTCAATCACTTCATCCCCCAACCTGTACTGATATCAGGGGTTGCCCCATCCCAGGTGCAGGACCCTGCACTTGGCCTTGTTGAACCTCATGAGGTTCACACAGACCCACCTCTCCAGCTTGTCCAGGTCTCTTTGGATGACATCTCGTCCTTCTGGCATGTCAACCGCACCACTCAGCTTGGTGTCATCTGCAAACTTGCTGAGGGTGCACTCAATCCCACTGTCTGTGTCCCTGATGAAGATATTAAACAGCACCAGTCCCAGTATGGACCCCTGAGGGACTACTAATAATCATATAGCACAAGTAACACCAGGTAATTGCTCATCACATGGAGGGAATTGTATGAACAGATGATGAAATTTTCCGTAGTCAACTCTATGACCTGTTTAAGACTTTGGATGTTTGGATATTTTCATGCTCTCAACAAAGGCGTGGAAGCACACTTAGTGTTAGCTAATTGTATTTGCATGCAAACAATGACACTTGTTATAGTTTCCAGTAGCCATCTACAGGGGCCATTCTTCCCATCTGTTTTGCTAATTGCTTATGTTGTCTTCTGGATATTTTCTTTGTTCACTTCACTTTCAATCTCAGATGATTCACTGATATGTCTTTCTTATGTACCTGGTGTTAAAATAATTGCTACAAAAGATTTTCTCTCAAATTGACAAGAATTATTCCTTGGACATTTTTGAGCACTTTCCAGTGCTTGGGTTACTTGGGCCTCTGGTCCAGCTGGTGGGAAGCTTCCAGCCAGCCCTTTGTTTTTTTCTTGTAGGAGCAGAGACTCAAAACTCCAGTCTGAGTGCTGCAGGTGCAATGGATGGATTCTCTTGATCTCTAGGCATTTTCACCAGAGTAACTCCCTGCTGTTGCAGGAATCTTTCCCCTTTCTGGTGACATAATTGCTTTTCTTGAGGTTTCTTATTTTGTATGTAAAAGGCTTTAAGCTTATTATAGGCTGGATGGTGTGTGGGTTTGGTGAAGTGAAGCTGTGGGATGGTCTAAAATTCTGCTATATTGTTACATTCTGTGCTGGAGGACTAGATTTGATAGCTCAGATCAGATTAGTAGGAGTCATGATCTCTTTATTGTTATTTGCAGTGCTGCAGCACCTTCCCTACTGGCACTGCAAAAGCTGCAAATGGTCCCAGTCACGAACTAAAGAATTATAAAATAAAGGACTGAAAAGGTCATGCAATCCTGATTAAGCAGAATCAATTGTTCCTAAACTCCTCTGTGTTGTAAGGTGCTAGGCAATAGAGTGTTTTCCAAACACTCAAAATGTAAATAAGCTGTAGCGTTAATCTAATTTTAGTACTTTTTTTTTGAATCTGTTCCTGAAATACTTTGGTATTTGTTTCTTTTCTGTCTTCCTCTTTTGTGAGCGAATAAAGTGAAGACTTCTGTGATAGGGCTTTTATTCATGAGATTTCCTCTTTTGTCAACCTTTAAACCCTGACCTCACACGTCAGTCTCTAAGAGACATCTGAGCCCAAGCAGCACTCAATTGATTTAATGGGCAGCTGGAAACAGGGACATGCAAGGACTATATTTTGATGAAAGTTTTGATGTAATTTATTTATTTATTTTTGTAATTTATTTATTTATCATGATCCCACCCTGGCCATTCATTCCTGTCTTAGGCTTGCCTGCTCTGTTGTGCTGGAATTTTTATTTAATCTCTTTCATTCCAAAGAGAATTCAGCTCATTAAAGCAATGAGAAAGATTTTCAGCAGAGGATTACAGGCTCAGGAGCCGTCTGTGCGGGTTTGTATACTGTGCATGTGTGTGCTTGTGTTGGTGAGAAAGAGGGAAGAGGAAGTGACCAAAATAAGGAAGCTCCCTTATGTCTTCTCACATAGAAAGTAGTATGTTTTTGTGTTTTGGTTTCTTTCTGCAGTTGCCACTTCTCAGAGTTTCTGTCTATCTGCCTCTCTCAGGGAATGGCAAATCCAGTCCTTAAAAAGCCAGTATGCGTTTTAAAGTTTCACTCCAATCTCAGGCATCAGAGAACGTTTTTTAGCTTCTTTTCATGAAATTAGTGATAATAAACAACTGGAACTGCTTTAAAAAAGCTTTACGATCACGATGACTAACTAGTTCCGTGGTTTCTGCTTCTTCCCACAGAACCACTGAAAGAGATCTGGAAATGGATGGTTTAAAACAGCGTTGTTTGTATCAGTAGGTTGTTTTTTTTTTTTTTAATTTAAATTTTAAATATTTCTTTTTAATGGAATTTGTCCCCTCCCACCACATGCTTTTTTTTTTATTTTAGCCTAAGTTTGGTCAGTTGAAGTCAAGTAGGACATAAGAATAGATTAAAGTTTTCAATTAGTTTACATTGATTAGGCTTGCTATAGGAGATCTGTACTGGAACCAAGGCTGGAATAATTTTTCCTTCCACTTCAGCCATTGCTTCTATGAAAAAGTATTATAGCCATAAATCTAAGGATCTCAAGCACCAATCTTGACTTGCATTTGTTTGCTACAACTATGGATGGGGTCCTTTGAAAGCTCAAGTAGGCAGGAAATGGCTTTGTATGCAACTTGAATATCCCTGTATAGAGAAGCATGAAGGAATCTGTTAGTTGAAGGAATAGGCAAAAAATGCTGAGAAGGTTTCATCCAGGCCACTTTCCCATACCAAGGCCAGTACCTTGTTATGCCTAAGTCTTGGTAGACAGACATGTGTCCAACCTGTGATGTAGACTCTGCAATTTCCCTAGGCAATCCTATTCCCAGTAACTGGGGAGACATGTATAACTCATAGCTAGAGCTCATTGCTCTAATGGGCTTTAAAGAAAGCTATTGAGTAAGTCATCTCCCAGTACATGCTGCTGCAAATCCAAAGCAAAGAGCTAATGTTACATACCAAGTATTTACTGCAATGACAGGAAAAATATATGCACATAGCAAATACACAGAATTTCTTTTAACTAGCTTATGAAAAGAAACTTCTGAATGGATGTACTTTTAATTTGGTTGGCTCTTTGATTGTTACCCTTAACATGGGATCGTCTAAAAAGAATGCTTGTCTGAGAATGGCCCCCTTTTACAGTAGAGATACACAGGGTGTACATGTATCCCATACGGGACACTTCCTTTGCCACAAGTTTATAGCATAAGAAGGGAACATGGAAACAGCCAGTCTGGTGACGGCACTTAAACTTATTCTTTTCTTAGTTTGTTTTACATATAGTCTTGTCTAGCTGGGGAGAAAATGGAAGTCCAAAAAGGATGCATTACAGACTTGCAAGAGGAGGAAAAGCAAACACTGAGGATGTAACTAGAGTGGTAGACCTAATGGGGGAGGTGGGGCAGGGCGGTAGGAAGAGGTGCTGCAAGGAGGCAGAAAAAAAAAATTAATGACTGCAAAAGCACGGTAGGATCGCAGGGACTCTGAAGGGAAACGTGTGTGAGAAGGTCATGACAGAGGGGGCATCAGTGAGCAGCCTAAAGTGCTCAGTCTGTGCTGTGAGAGGCCATTACTCTGAATTCAATGGGTAGCACGTCCCTGTCTGAAACATCAATATGGGGCATTTGATTTGTGATTAGCCATCTGACTATCCTCTGCTTTTGCCTGGGTTGACAGATTTTGGAGGATTGACTCTTCCTGTGTGACCTTCTTAATGTTTTTTTCTACGATTCAGAATGTGTTAATAAATTTCTTATCCACTGTCAGGCTATTGAAAACATTATTCTTGAATTATTGAATAGAAAATTAGCAACTGCTTTTTAACCAGAAGGCTTCCTGGTGTAAAAGTGTTTTAATCCTCTAAGTAGGAAGTCCTTTATTTCTTTAATGATAAAAATGTATACTCACACTATGATGTCTTCAATAATTATTTCTAAAAGTAGTATTTGATAAATACTGTGATGTTGGAATGAATTCAAGTACAGGAATTTGATTCC
The DNA here is from genome assembly GCF_030463565.1 of Pelecanus crispus. Classification (NCBI taxonomy): domain Eukaryota; kingdom Metazoa; phylum Chordata; class Aves; order Pelecaniformes; family Pelecanidae; genus Pelecanus; species Pelecanus crispus. Next base: position 93,936,738 of record NC_134645.1, read on the forward strand.
AAGTTTAATTTTAAGGTAAGTTATGTACCATATGTAATGTGTGATAATAATATATCCAAAATTACAGTAGTCACTGAAATTTTCACCATGTATGTACATGTAAGTTTATGAATGATTGTGTGCATGTATATCCATTTTAAAAATATTAAAGTGTTAATATAGATATTTTATATTACATTTCTATGTGTGCATGTATATATATGTTTTGGGATTTGTTTCCACTTGAGCAATGTCAAGTATTAAAATTTCTTTAGTCAGGCTCCTTCAGCCGCATTGCATTGATGGCTATTTTCTCTTCCTGTTTTCTTTTTCTGAGCATCCCTGGCAGATATGTTTCAGAGAGGAAGATCAGAGATCCCCATTGCTATTCTCCATGTTTGCAAACAAAACGATCCTCTGAACAGAGAGGCCCACTGTATCTTGGACCAACAGTGATGTAGATAATCATTATTCGTATATCAATTGCAAGGTATACAGCAAATGCAGACAGTGTTGTAAATGACAGCAAATAATTTAATCCTATTTCATCCTGGTTTGAGAAGTCTTAACTTTGTGGTGTGCTTGTGCATAGCTGTCTGTATGAGATAGCCCAAGGAGTTACTGCTTCTTTCTTTGTCTGCCTCCCTGCCTCTGCTCTACCCTGCATGGTTCTCTTCTGTGCATGGATGTGGATGAGATAATAGCTAGTTCTGCTTTTTTGTTTCCCTTTCTCTTATCTCTGTTTACAACAAAGTGCCAGTATTGCAATTGCAATGAATGTGCTAAATGGTCTAAATGATGTGAAGGAGGGACTCAGTTCCTGTGGTGCAATTTTTTTCCTTTGAGAGGTTTTTCAGATGAAGTTGAGCAAGACCCTAATGGAGCTTTTTTTCATATTGCAGTTGAGAAAGATAGAAGAAGCTTCTCAATGCATGTGGAGGACTCCCACCGAAATCAGTAAGGCCTTGGGTTCACATTGGGTGACTCTGTTGTTTCCCCACTGATGCAGTAAAAAACTGGTTGCAGTCTGGGGACAGGCAGGAAGGTGTGGGAAAGGATTCCTCATCTATAAATATTCTACAAATACCGGTGAATTTAATGGTCTAATGCAAGGCTCCCCACCATTTCACAGCACAGAATGCATCCTCTGAGAGGGCTCATCTTGCAAGATATGCTTCTCTTCCATCTGTGAGTACACCAGCTTTCCTTTCCTCCAAACAATTACACTAATACGTCTTTCTGTGGTGGCCTGTGTACATTGAGACAAATATTAGGAAACCTGATCTGTCTTTTAATACAATATAGCAGTTGGAAATGAGGAGACCTAGCATCACGTAACTAAGCAGTTCTTCGTGGACCACAGGCAAGTGGTCCACAGACCACAGGGCTGGAACTTCTCAACTAATGCATTTCTCAAATGCTGCGCAGCCAACACTAACCACTCCTGCCACAGCAGGGTCTGAATGCCTTCTCCTCATTACTCTAACTCATTGCAGTTAGTTATTACAGGTGGCTCAAGTAGAAATTACTGTAGCTAAGGCTGCCTGGAAATTTCCATGATAAAACACTGTTTTCAATAGCTTAGAGCTTCTCCGTAGTTTAATTTGTTTGTAGTTTTCCACACTAAATGTTTGACTTCTTTTTTGGGGGGGGTGGGGGGAGGGGGTGACAGGAAGGTGGAAGAGAGGAAAGAATGATAGTGGGTAATAAAAATAAATAGATAGACTAAAAAAAAGCTGAAACTTCTGTGAGATTTTATCCATTTTTCTCTTATAAAAATATGTGTATTTTTTTACCTGCCCCATATGGGAGCAAGGATATTAGGGGGTGTTTGTGGCATGGAAGGTGGTTCTTGTGGTTGTTCTTTTATAAATGTTCCCATGGTTGTGCCTTTGAAAACCTGTTTGCAGATGGTGAGTCTTGTGACAGCTGGCAGTTAATTTCTCTGATGGTGATGATGTGTGCGTTGTGTGTGCTCCTATCCCTTGCCAGCACCCATGTCCCATCTGAACATGTCCCTTCTGGAGTTGGCGTGAGACCCATCAGTCCTCACCATGGCCACGAGCTGCTGCAGCATTGGGCATAGGACCTGAAACTCTTGATTCAAGGACATGCGAACAGAAAAGAGGAGGAGGAGACCAGGCTGTTGCGGGGAAAGGAGCCTTGTGTGAATATCAAGATGGGTGTCGGTGTCGCGAGGTAGCAAGGAGGCAGTGGGGCAGGAGGAGACCGGGAAACTTAGAAACAAGACAGCTGAAAGCCTAGCACTGAATGCTGCCATTATACAATTTCTGGAGGAGTTACGTGCGTGCATGTGCGCACACAGTTATGCAGTTCTGAGCTGCAGGAGCACTAATCATTTTTTCCAAAGGCTCAGAGGGTGAACTGGGGCTGTGTCATAGAGGCAGCTGCTCCCTGCAGAATCCTTTCCTCCTTTGTGGCAGATAAGTTTGAGCGATGGGGGATTGCTGAAGAAGAGATGGCTTTTGTGACTTGGTTGTGGGTTGTAATCCACACCACTGTTTTGCTAATTAGTCATTTGTTACATGGGGCTTTTTTGTTGTTTGACTAATAACTGTTTACTGTAAAATGCATACTATGTGGGTGAACTCCATGGAAATAAGCCCTTATGAAACTTATCCTGTCTTCAGAACAGATTTTTATAATACCATGTAAATAAGCCACGAGACTACATATTTAAACATTTAAGTTTTTTGATCTATTTTCATTAAGTGTTTTTTCATTGAGAACAGTCCATCCTGTGCATTAAAGAGACACTCTCTGGGGGGAAATAAGTGTATGATACTTGAATGAAACATTGTCTTGGCATGTAGCAGAGAGAAGAAAAATGTAAGGTTTCCTGTGCAAACTTATTTGGACACTTTTTAAATCTTGAAAGCTTAACTGTGCTACCCTAGCACTGTATTCAATTAAAATTGTTCGTATTTGTTATTTAAGCTAATCTGGAAATAGTTTCTCTGAGTCTTTTCACATATGTGTGTGCTCAAATATATATGTGTTTATGTAAAGTGTATTTATTAGGTATGCATAGAAATATGTGAAGAGATATATGTTGGGCCAGAAGTCTCTCATTCCTTATCTGCCTCATGAGACATTAAAAATGACGGTTTCCTGTTTACTTGTTAATTCATCATTATAAAATCCAAATGCTATTAGTGTTCTCAGTGTTTCTAGTGCATATCTAGAGTTTTAAGCATATCCTTTATTTTCATAAAATGAGAAGACGACGTTAT